>NC_034604.1:57505229-57526690 GCF_900095145.1 Mus pahari
CCGCCTGCCTCTGCCTCCTGAGTGCTGGGATTAAAGGCGTGCGCCACCACGCCCAGCTAATTTTGTTTTTCTTAACAGTTAAAGAATATTGCATTATGTATATATATGTACCATATTTTCATTATCCATTCATCAGTTGATGGATGTATAGGTTGCTTCCAGTTCCTAAGCAGAGCATCAGTTAACCAGGTAAGAGGTATGTTGGTTAAATTTATGTCAGTTTGACACACGTTAGAGTCTTTTTAAAAGAGGGTCTCTTGTTTGTGAAAATGTCCCACCAGACTGGCTTGTACACATGCCTCCTCATGATTACTTAATGATTAATGTGGGAGTACTGATGGGAGTTGTTCCTGCGTTGTCTAAGGAAGCAGGCTGAGTAAGCCATGGAGAGCAAGCCAGTAAGCAGTCTACTGGCCTCTGCTTCAGTTCCTGCTTCTAGGTCTCTGCCATGAGTCCTTGCTCTCACTTCTTTTGATTATGTACTGCGATGCAGAAGTTTAAGCCAAACAAACCCTTTCTTTCCCAGGTTGATTTTGGTCATGGTGTTTTATCACAAGGTGTGGCTGGCTAACAGGTAGATATGTTCTCAGCTCCTTGAGGAGCCTCCCACTGATTTCATAGTGGCTCTACTAGCTTGCAGTCCCAGCAGTAATGCTCCCTTTCTACGGAAGCTTTTCCAGCACCTGCTGCCATCCGGTGTAGGGTGAAAGATCAGAGTAGTTTTCGTGTGCATTTCCCCAGTGGCTGAGGAGATCAGACTTTCCGGAGGTGTTTGTCAGCTATTTGTGGTTCATATTTTGAGAAAAACTTTTTATTTATATACCCTGTTTTAAAATTGGGTTGTTTTGTTGATACTCAGTTGAGTCTTATTGGTATATTTAAACCTGACACATACATAATTGATAACATTTTTTTCTAATTCTCTAGGCTGCTACTTTGCTCAAATACTGGTGTTCTTTGCTATACAGAAGCGTTGTAGCCTCCTGAGGTAGTTTAGTCGTTGTTAGTCTCATGCCTTGGCTATCCTTGTGCTTTTCAGAAAGTCCTTTCCTGTGACAGTGAGTTCAAGTGCATCTGGTTTGATGCTGAGACCTTCGTCTGGAGCTGAATTTTGTGCAGAGTGATAGATTTCTATCTCTTTCATTCTTCTACAGGCAGCATTCAGTTTGACCAGCACCACTTGTTAAAGATGTTGTATTCTCTTTAGCATGAAGTTTTTGCTTCTTTGTCAAAAATCATGCATCGATAGGTGTGTGGATTTACATCTGGGTCTTCAGTTCTAATTCATTGACCACCATGTCTGCATTTATGGTTATACCATAGTGTTTTTATTACAATGCTCTGAGGTACAGTTTGAAATCTGGGATGGCAACACCTCCAGGAGTTCTTGTATGATTAAGGATTGTTTTAGTTAGCTTGGATTTTTGTTTGTTTCTTTCCCTGTGAAGTTGAAGATTGCGTTTTCATTTTCTGGGAATAATTGAGTAGGAATTTTGATGGGGGTTGGGTTGGATCTGTAGATTGCTTCTGGTACAATTTTGCATGGGGACTTGATTTTTTTTTTTTTTTCAGGACAGGGTTTCTCTGTATAGCCCTGGCTATCCTGGAACTCACTTTGTAGACCAGGCTGGCCTTGAACTCAGAAATCCACCTGCCTCTGCCTCCCAAGTGCTGGGATTAAAGGTGTGTGCCACCACCACCCGGCTTTGTTTTCCCTCTTGTCTGTACTAAACTTCCAATGGGAAGGCATCAAGTGTTTCCTTTTATTTTCAGTATTTAATATAGTATCACTACCTTATCTGTGACAAGGGAGAAGTTTGTTTGCAAGTGTAGACTGAGATCATACTGTAAAGGAACTTGATTCTGAAGCTGAGGGTTTAACTGGGAATTCTATGATGTTGAACAATTTTGAAAGATTTTTGTTAAAGAAAACTTTTCCATGTGTAATGACATCTATAAAGTAGTAATAAGTGTTGTCAAAGGAAAGTCGTAGCTACTGTATTGATACAGTGAGTGGTCATTAGGGTCAAAAATGAGATTAGGCGGTGAAGATAAAGAAGGGCTGACGTGTGCACTCCATCGTGAGGTGAACAAACAGTTCTTCACAGAAAAGAGCAAGAAGGTTCTGACTCTCAGGGTTAGTTCAGAGACACGATCCGAGTGCTAATAATAGAACTAACTGTAGAGTCTGTGGAGTACCCTGAGGATGATTATAGCAAGAGATGGTGGCTTCTTCTAGGTGGCAGTGTAAAATATGTGTGTGTGTGGGGGGGTATGTGTGTATCCATAGGAACTTGTGATGCTGGTCGTTTCCATTACTCTTGGCCAAAAAGAGGAGGGAGGGGCCACATGGATGTCTTCAGTTAACACTAAACCTGTGGCGCCTGTCAGCATCTGGAGCATATATCAAGCATATACCAAGAGTCTCAAGCATCCTAGCTCTCTCGGTGGCCATTCACATCTCAAGCCCCCAAGCCACTCTCATGGCCCCTGCATCTCTGGGCTACTCGTTCTTGTCAGAACCCAGCCAGGCTCACCATTCTGCAGCTCTTGCTGTTCTCTGTATTCTCTCCTCTCACTTTCTCCCTAACTCTCTCGCTCTGCTTCTCTTACTCTTTCTTTTCTAGTCCTTACTTACTGCTATTCTTTGACACAGTTAGCCCTGGCCATGTCCAATCTACTGGCCATTGTCTAATCTCTCTTTCTCTTTCTTCTTTCTTTCAAATGCCTCTGTTTCTCTTTCTCTCTGTGTGTGTTTATGTGTCTGTCTCTGTCTCTCTCTGTCACTGTGAGACCCTGGCCAGTATTGAACTTACCATGTATCTAATCCAATATCGCACCTTCAGTAATCCTTTTGCTTCTGTCTCTTAAGAGCTGGGACTTCAGGCATGTGTGCTATTATATTCAAGTTTTTGAGCAATTATATATTATTTATATTATTGCTCCTTTAAGATAGGGCTTTTCTTTTTCCTTTGTCTTTTAACTATTGAAATATGTAGTGTTTCAGTTACTTTTTTTCTCACTTTACTAGGAGTTTCCAGAGTTTCTTGTGTCTGAGGCTGTCTGTCTTTTATCAGGTGAGCTCATTAGCTCATTTGATTGAAGTACATGGTGGTCTCTTATGGAACCTTATTCCTTTGTTGTTAGTCCTCCCTAGAATCTGCAGGTGGTGCTCAGCACTCACTCATCAGGTCCTTGGAGCTAAGAACAGCTTTTACATGTTTACAAGGGTTTCAAAAAGAAAGTATGTGACAAACCACATGAATCATTACAGAACAAATATTCGGACTTTTTACAGTGTTAAATGTCACCGCTCTTTGTTCCATCTAGATGCTAATGATTACAAATAACAGCAGCTGTTACTTCATCTTGAAATAAGCCAGGAAGAGCTTTTGTGACATGTCTCCTTCTAAGATCAGTTTTAACAGTTTTCTCAGATAATAGCTATATATGTCATATATATGTTGTCTTTCTCTATTGACTGCTGAGACACACATTAGTGTGTGAGCTCTACATTGGAGCTCACCTGTTACAGCATGTTCACTTTTCACACATATATGAAGGAACATTGTTTGTAGGTTGTACAGGCATGTGCTCTTTTATGTGTATATCGTATATGTATATTTTATAGGTTGGGGTAAAATACCTTTAAAATTTTCAACTCACATTGTCAACATTTTTTCTAGTTTGAAACAAGTGAGTTTTAAATTTCTATGAATACAATAGCACTGATTCAATTAACCAGTAACACTAGATTAAAAGTTGTAAATAAATAATAAGAACTTGTTTTGCTAATTATATTATTTTTGGGTTATTTTCCTGCTTTAAAGAATTCTTAAACATGACTTATTTATTCATGATGATTTTATAACACTTTTAAATAATGAGTTTCCAAGGGACTACATGAAAGAACTCTTTGGTCCTAATGTCAAATTGGCCATGTACCTTCTGCATAGGAAGTGTTCAGTGGATTTCTGATTAGCCTGTGTAGTGCATAGTCAGTCTAACGCATCATTATATCCTGAGCCAAGGTAAGGTGGTTTGTTCTGTGATGTTTTTAAATTCAGATCATGTTTTGCTTTGGAAATACATTAAGATATTTTTTAGAAAGGGAAAACATAGCAATGGAATGTATGTGAGATACATCGGGGTTTTTTAAATCACTCCTTATAAATCTAGTTATAGATTTCCAAGGAGCACTAAGGAGATTCAAACTATGACCTCAGGAGCCAGATCCTCTTAGCCCTCATATGAGATTCTTTATCTTTAATTCTGCTTTAAGACCTTGAAGTTATTGTGATAGATATAAAGGTTTTTTGACTAATTATAAATATTATAGCAATTTGAAGAATTAAGTTCTTTTAGTATTTGTGAAAAAATTTTGTTTTTTATTAGACCATATAAAATATTTTAAAACTTTTTGACTTTTATAGTTTATGCTGCAAAATAATTGAATCAGTCCAGTTCAGTAAGCATTTATTGACTAGTTAGGTACTGTGTTAGGCCCTGGAGAGCCAAATGAATAAGACATGATATTTACTCTCAGGAAATATGAACAGATAAATTGTAAAACTCTGTATCCAATGGTGTGGTGAGACATGCTGAAAGTATTGCAGATGGTTTCCTAGCCCGAGGTGATTGCGATCGGCTGTTTGGGGGAAGGTAAGCGGAGTATATTTAGATTTTGAGTGGAGGAGTGCACTGTGTTCAGCAAGAAGGAAATGGAGAGACTGTTCAGTCAGGGCTGGAGCTCAGCTGGAGACCTGTAGCGGTGGGAAAGAAAGAAAGGTGAGTTCATCTTGTACCAGGGAAGATGCTGAAATTTTTGCCTTTTACCTCAGTGGCTTTCAAAAATTAAAAAAAAAATCTTTAGAGTTCTTTACTCAAATGGAATTTTACATGAAAGCCAGTCAATAGATTTGATAGGAAGGAGTACAGTGGAGAATTTAAACTCAATAGTTGAATTGAGTTGTATTCAGTGGGAGCCGATGATTGATTGGGTCTGAGTAATAAGGAAGGTTTATCCAAAGGTCCCCTGATTGACTGACTGGAAAGTGGCTCTATCAAGTCTGATATTGAATGTATGAGGAGGTTTTATAGGGACAGTGAAGAGCTGTTTGCTTGGTTTATGGTAAACCTGAAGTGCCTGTGTGTTACATATGTCAGGATGTTTGTCAGGTGGTGTAATTTAAGGGGTTGAAACTTGAGGGATTGGTAGGGTAAAGGGATGCATATATTAATGAATTCTTGATATATATATATATATATATATATATATATATATATATATATATGTGTGTGTGTGTGTAAGTATATGAAATACATATGAATATATAAAAATAAATGTATTTATTCATATATCATATATGTGAATACACATGATATATGCTATATATGGATATGTAAGTATATATGACTATATGTATAAATAAATATATTCACATTTATAAATAATATATCTGAAAAAGTATATATGGCTGGTTCTTAATTCTATGGAGTAAGTGAGATCATTCGTTCATATGAAGACTCTTAGAAATAGGAGCTTTAAAGGGAGCATGATGAGGAAGGATTAGTTAGGAGGAGGAGGGACTATCTGAGGAGAAGCAGGAGAATGTGCTGGTCAGCAGAGGCAAGAGGTGCAAGGTAGAGGAGGAGATGGCTGTGTGAAATGCAGTCAGTGTTCCACCTCCAAGGACCAGGTCCGGCTGGCAGTCAGGTCAGGTATCCTTTCCAAGGGCAAGGCTGGGCTGTAAAGGACTGAAGAGGACAGAAAAGTGCAATGGAAAGATCAGGAGAAGTTGTCTGAGCAGAGATGGGAGGAGTGAGAGAGCAGAGCGGTGGATGTGTCGTTTTGGAGACAGCAGAGAGTGCCCTTGGCTGAGGACAAAGAGCCAGCGGGAGGTGGGGCCTCAAGAAGGCAAAAGGAGAATTGGTTATTGATAAATGAGGAAATGCTCGTGCATTTAAGGGAAATCTATGGGGATGCAGGGCACTGCAGGAGGGAGCTGAGTGACAGAGGCTCAGGGCAGAGGAAGCCAAGAACAAAGAGAAAGAGGGGCTAAATGTGCAGTTGTGATGGGCTAGAATAAAGGCACATGGGAAACAGAGGGTGCATTTTCTTACTGTTGCAAAATTGCAGTCCTGTGAGGATGCTGCAAGGTAGCTCTGAAGGAATGGTTATGGCCAAGCATAGGGTCCCAGTTGGATGGCGGAGGATGAGTGGTGGTCTTTGAGGAACTTCCGCTGACAGAAGGCCCTTATGGTGGCGGTTACCAGACTGCGCTGCACATTGAAATCACCTGGGATCTCTAAAAATCGCCTGCTGCCCAGCTCCCACCATGGCCTTTCAGACTCAGTTTATGTGCAGGTCTAGCAGTGCCCTGAGAGCTGTGAGAGGCCCTCAGGTCAGTCTGAGGCAGCAGCTGTGAGAGTGAAGAGCAGCTGTGGGCAGTTCTCAACTGTAGAAAGTCAGGACATGAATGCTCAGAGTGTCTCAGTCGGGGTCCTGGTGAGCATGGCTCCGCAGTGTCCAGCTCAGTCCGCAGAGGGCATCACGACTGGAGTAGAGACAGCCGAGGACCTGTGAGGCTCTCTGTAACTCTCTGTTTTGGGTGATTAAAAAATGCTGTTCAAGACTCTGCTGTTTCCCGGTAGGTCAAGAGCCTCATAATAAGGACACAGTGCCAGCCAAAAGGCTTTGGACAGGAACAGGATGGAGAATAGGTTTACGGATAGCACTTTCAGGGCTGGAGAGATGGTTCAGTGGTTAAGAGCACTGACTGCTCTTCCAAAGGTCCTGAGTTCAAATCCCAGCAACCACATGGTGGCTCACAACCATCTGTAATGAGATCTGATGCCCTCTTCTGGGGTGTCTGAAGACAGCTACAGTGTACTTACATATAACAATAAATAAATCTTAAAAAAAAAAAAAAAGAATAGCACTTTCCCATGTACCTAGTCAAATAATAGCTTAAAATTCATGCAGATAACCTCCCTTTGAACAAACTAGTAATGAAACTAGCAGTATATTTTTAAGAGCAAGTGCAGCATCAGAAATCCATCATTTTTGCTGTGTGATAGTAAACATCCTAGCTACAGAACCAGTATCTGTGCATGTGCCATAAAACCTTTGTGCCATCCCTTGTTATGTCACGCGAATGACATGCACTTAGAATACCAAGTGTTCTTAACTGTGTTGCCACATGCTAATACAACTATAAGAAACACAAAACTAGTTCCGCTAGCAAAATAAGCAAATGTAACCTTAGTGATTTGCTTTGTTACTAAGTGATTCTGTGCTTATGCTATGGTCCCCTCTACCTGGAATTGTTTTACATCTTTTAAGAGAGTCCCTGAACCACTAGTAGCCACAGGTCATAAACTGAAGGTCTCTTATCTATTTGGATGGTTATTCCTAGAATGTCCAGGAAGGCTATGGATCTATGACTCTGACGTTGAAGTTTTAATCTTTTTTTCAATATGGAACTCATATAGTGACATATATATGACTTGGTATTGCACACTCTAAATTAAAAATACAGCAGGGGTTTTCATGGCGTGTGCGTCCAACAGGGATCTTTGGAGTTTGTATCCCTTGACCACAGCTCTCCCTAACATAGCCGTTCCCCACTGCAGTCCCCACAGGTAGTTTAACTGTTTTCATGGATCTCTTTGACGAGTGCATTTGGTATAAAATGAGAGGAGAGTACTGTGTGTATTACCTATCAGCCGCTCTCAGCTCCTGAAGTAGGTAGTCATTTTGTTATATGGCAAACAGAAAGTCTGGAACTAGGAAGTTAGCTGCTCATGTAAGAGTCTGCGTTGCAACAGAGGGCTTCTTGTTTTGTGTTTGGGGCTCTTGGTTCTTTGGCTGGAGTTGAAAGTTGATTCCCTGGGTTGCTGTTGAATTTTACTAAATTAATTTTTGGTCTTAACATTATTTAATAATTATTGTGTAGTAATAGCATCCAGTTTTTAGACGTAATAACTTGAAAATGTGTTTCCTATGTAAGATGTACCATTTGCATTTGATATTTATAATTACACATTATTTATGTTCTGTTAAATAAATTCCATTAAAATATAAAAGCTGCACTCCTTGATATGTTTAATATCATCTCTTGGTTTGTGTTTAGTTAGGTGCTTGTTAGTGGAAGCACATGGAAAGAAGAGGAAGAGATAGGAAGAGTATTACTGTATTATCAATCACACACGATCATGAGTTCTCATCCCATCCAAGAACAGACTGTTCCGGACGAGCTCAGCATGCTCAGGGTGGTGTGGTCCCTGACATACTGTTGAATCCCAGTGTGACTGGATTCTCCGAGGCACTCCGCTTAGCCTACCCACCAGCATGAAGGAACACTAGTGCGGCAGCAGAGGGCGCCAGACAGCCATGTTGGGTGGACTCATTTCCTTGCTGGTTTTCCACCGCCTCCTATCTCTTCCCTTCTCCTTCCTCCCTCTCTCTTTTTCTTGATATGGAGAGTAGTTAATGGGGAAGCCATGTTGTGAATATTTTCTAGTAGGTTGGGAGGATTTCTCTCAGCTACCTTAGAGTATTTTAAAAGTATAATAGGACATCTATTTATTTTTATTCAGTGTACCTTTTACATTTGTTATTATGCATGAGAACTTTAGAAATCTCTTTAAAGTACTTTTGTCAATAAGATATCATCTACCAAATCAAGGGGAAAATTATCGTTCCTTTCTATTTCCTGTCCAAATAGTTTTTGATATTAAATCAATTTTTATACCGTACATAAGAAACTTAAGTTATTTAAGATGTCTATTATAAATATTATATCTATTCAGTTATACATTTCATACAGTAGTAAATTCATATTTGTTAGGCATAATTTTCTTTTGCAGTCTGTTTTATTCAGCATTTATTTAAAGAGGAAAGAGGAATCTGTGCATGTCAGATGTATGCTCATTTTCTAACCTGTCCTAAGGGTCTTTAACCACTGATTTCAAAGCTGTATGCATGTTTGTTTGTATGTATGCATGTATGTATGTATGTATACATTTTACTGACTATGGAGACTCATTTGTTAAAGTGGCCACTATACAAGTGTCTGAGTTTGAGTCCCAGAACCTGTGCATGGTCATGGCAGTGCATGTAATCTCAGTGCTGGAGAGGTGGCACAGGGTGAGCTGAATCAGTAAGCCCTAGGTTCAGGAAGATGCTCTGTTTAAAAAGCTGTGGCTAAGAGGAAGACATCTCACATCAGCCTTGGCCTGCATGAGCACGTGCATGCACCCACCCTGACACATGACACATATACCTGACACACAGTGACACACACACCACACACGTCAGTGTTTCTGCTTTGCACTTGATTTGGAATATCAGCAGCATAATACTTGGTAGTGCAAATCAACTCTATTTTTAGATAAAACCCATATCAAATGATATTATAGATTTGATTCAGGAAGAATAATAAATCACAAGACTATTTAAAGATAGCATTGAAAACTGTGCTATTGAACAATGATTTCAAAGTAAGTGAGCTTTCAAGTCAGGATCAATGAAGTGAATGGTGAGAGAGTAAGGTTTCCTGTAGACGGTGGATAAAATGGAATACACTTAAAATCCGAAACCCATTAAAGATACATAGAACATAATCGTGGTATTCAGAGACAAAGCTCTCAGATGTCTCATGGATATGATCTCATCTAGAATATATTCAATGATATAAAATGATGAAAACTTACATCTACATGTCATGACTTTTTCTGCTGAACATTCTGGATTGTTACATTTTGTTTGTGGAGCCTACCGTATCTGAAATGTGTGTGCTGAGGTCATGCGTATAGATGGACCTGCTTGCAGGGTGAGAGCTCTGTCGTTTGTTCGTTCTGGGTTTTGCATGAGAGACGTTTCCTTGCCTCAGGTTTATGTTCTGATATGAGAACATTATTTTTCCCCTAGGTTTTCTTTTTTGTTGTTATTTTTAAAGTAAGTTTTCCTTAAGATTTTAAATGGTGTCGGGCATGTTGGCAGATGTCTTTAAAACCCCAGCACTGTGGAAGCAGAGGCAGGTGGGTTTCTGTGTTTCCAGGACAGCCAAGGATACATAGAGAGAACTTGTCTGAAAACAAAAAAAAATAAAACAAAAGAAATCTCACATGGTTAAAGACATACTTCCTCCACATAGAAAATGAAAATTACAATAAATTAGATACTTGAAATAGGCATTAAATCTGTTTAATAGCCTGTTATTACAGTTGCATTCAGTAGCAAGTTGGAGACTCAGTCATTTGTATATACTTTATAATTTAACTTTCCATGTTAGTCATTGTTAAGTAGATTTTCAGCTATTTATTTTTAAGGACAAATACTTTGTTTTCTCCCAGGCATATTATCTACAATCGGTCACTCCTCATATAACTGTTGAACTGACTTGAATCCTGTTGGTTAAAGGTGAACTGTTCCTACACACTCCAGCGGTTCTAACAACTGGACAGAGTGAGCCTTCTAGAGTGTCCTCATTAGTTAGCTTTGAGATTCTGACAATATATGATGATTTGAATATAGCAGTCGGGTCCCAGGTGTGCATATTTTATCATTAACCCAAGAAAACTTCGGAATTTACTAGACGTTTTTGTTCCTTTTCCTATCGTTCGTCTTAGCACCACACACTAGAGAACTAGGCATGAGAGTGATGAACTCAGCCATTTCTTTACCTTTAGCCAAAATATCACTCTCACAGCTTTGGTGGGCATCTGTTATTTGTTGTGACAAGTTTTCTGTCAGGGAATTGGTTATGAGGTTTTGGTGATGTGAGAAATGACAGCTCATCTACTGAGTGATGCTGAGTCGTCTTCTCTCCATTTGCCTTCAGCCTTATTCTGAAAAAAATATGTGTGATGGTATATGTATGTATATACATATATATATATATTTGTCTTGGTGTTGTTCCTTTTTATGTTTTACGTTCTCTTTTTGTGTACATTGCTATTAATTTCAGATTCAGCTTTTAATCACACACAGCACATTCAGTAGCTTTGAGAGGTTGTAACAAAGAGCCTTAAAAGCTCACACGTAGACATGGTATTAATTAGATAAGGATTTTGTTGTGAGCATGTGGCTGTCTGCTGGAGCACCTTCAGAAAGAGATACAGATGCCTGCAGAGCTGGGGTGCTGATGGGCACATGTGTGGCTGACATCACATGAGACGCCCTGAAGTCTGTCCACCTTGTGTTTTCCCTCTTGCTTTTTTTTTTTTTTTTTTTTTTTCAAACCCTTCTCACTGCTTCAGGAACTTTTTAGCCAGACTTGTTTGATTTTATGTTCTTTGACTGACAATAGTCTCTTTCTCATAAAAGAATGTTGCCAATATTTTGTGGAAAGGACATTATCTTCAGGAGCACTGTGGAGACTTTTCGTTTTACTTGATGCTATTATGTATTCCTTCACACCTCTTCTCAGCGTTGTGCACTGAAGACTGCAGTATTTCGGTGATGTAGCCAGTGATAATAATGAGGACAGTTCCCGAGCTAGAGCAACAGCTTAGTATTTAGTAGCTGTGATTATTAACAATAATTTTTATATCAGTATTATACTGGACATAATCCTCATATGTAAGTTCCAGCATGATTCTCTTGAGTTAGTGCTCGTTGATACCAAAGCATCAAGCATAGTGCCTAAGGTTACATGTGCCATGTTTGAAAGGCAGATGTGTCCCATCGCTCACATTTCTTGGTGTTACTGCACCTTTAACTTGCTCCCACTTCATGTTCACGACCCCGCTCTTGTTCCTGTTAAGCTAGCATCGCTGAATCTGGTCATGTGACTCCATCATTTGAATAGTTGTTCTCTGACATTACTGTGTAAAATTGTCTGTTTCATATACCTAAGGGAATTCACTAGATTCGTCTGCATTCCTAGCCACAGTAACCCAGCTCTGACGCTCAGGTCCAGGAGCCTGTATTTTACCAGAACTGATGATTCTGCTTTAGTGGTGTTCTGGTTTGCAGAAATGAAGTTCAAAAGCTGCAGCGTGATCTTGGAAGCTCTTAGTGAACCGTGGCCTCAGTTCTTCCTCTTGCTCACCAGTGGGTTCTTCAGCACCCACCCTGTGACTCCCACTGCCACTTCCTTTACTATAGCTTGCTTTCTTTCCATGTGAGTGTTTCCTGCTTGTTCCAGTTCGCTCCCTGTAAATCACCCGAGATAGATTGCTCTGCTCTGCTCCCTTTGTTTCATATTGACTGTTAAGTAGTATAACTTTATCTTATTTGGTATATTCTCTAGGTTGTTTTACTGTAGTATAGAAAGATTTGTATCCTATAAACATCATTCAATTCAGAGAAGCTTATATAATGACAATAAGTCAGTGATAACATCTGCTTGAATAATTGTGTGAGTGATTTTGGATACTGAACAACTTGAGATGTTTTGTGAATGATGCTAGAGGAGATGGAGAAGGAACGTGGTCCTAGTGTAAATGTGTGCAAATGTCCACCTCTTGGAAACTCTTTCTGGAAGGTATGAATGGAAGGTTGTGTTGCGTTATAGGATGGTGTTGAGAGGTGAAATAGGGACCAGCAGTAGTATGTTCTGAACAACATCTTGTGCTTTGCAAGGAAGTCTAGACTTCTCAAGTTACAAAATGCTATTGATGAATTCAACCTAACACATAGTCAGGATGGATGGAAATGGAGACAGGGTGCCAGTTAAGGGACTTATTGTAACTGTTTCATGAAGAGTTGATGAGCAATAGGAATACTTTTGTAAGATATTTTTAGTGTTCTTTGTTTATTCAGTCTGACTCTCTGGTTGCAAGGAATGAATAAAGCATAGTTAGTTTGTTCATGTTTTGAAATTATCTCACAGAGTAAGGAAATTATAAGTGACTAAAATAATAACCATATAAATATTTCTGAGATATCCAAGTATCTGGTGCATGGTAGATGCAAAGTGTTGGGGAGCTAACCTCTATGGGCTAAGCTTTCTCTGGGATAATTAAGAGTCCTCAGCATAAATGAGATATAGTTAACAAAGAAAATGTATATATTTAAGGCACTCACCATACTGTTTTGATGTGCAACTATGCTGTGATTGAGAATTAGGGTCATGTAGGATTGAAGGACATGGCGGAGAATGAGTGAAGACTCATGTCAAAGGACAAATGGGAGGAGCTATGTGTCAGGGCTCACAGACATGGTTTAGGAGCCCAATGAAGCTAAAAGGAGAGTTTATAAGTGATCCTTTAATTTGGGCTGAAGGAATTTATATTTTATTTTATAGTTTTAATTTTCTAGTTATGAAAAATAGCATGTGTTAATTATGTGCAATTATATATATGTGTGTGTATATATATATGTGTATATATGGGTATATAAGCATATATATATATATATATATATATATATATATAAAATCTGAATAAAACATTCTATGATTACATTAGAACAGTAATTGCTGTTACATTCTAGCTAACATTTCTTCCCATCCTCTCTTGAAACATTTGTATATGTGCATGTCTGAATCTCACACATATACATGCACATACACAAGCACCTCCTAAGCAAAGTGTACAGTGTACACTCATCTCCACAAGCCATTGTCAGATAGAGAAAAAAGTGGAGCACCTGCCCTCAGAGTTGTCCCTAGATGCTCTCCACTCTCACGGATTGGAGGGCTAACAGGACAGTAAGGAAAGGGCAGACATAGAAGAAACACAGATTGCCGTACTTATGTGATCTAAAAACCAAAGACCTGATTGTGTCTTTATGGAGAGACTTTGTAAGCGGTAAAAGGATTCCAATGTGTGGGCTGCAGACGGACCTGCAGCTTCTGCTGGGCACCCACCCTTCATTTTCAGAGTCCCCTGATGTCGCCAAAACCAATTGTATGGAGACTCCCACTTGAGTAATAAGCTTTTATTAATGTATACTTGGTTTTAATTAATTGTTATTCTAATGATTATGTCAGTGTAAAGTTCTCATAATTGCATACGCTCATATCTTTTACATGTTGCTGGTTGATAAAGATATGTTAATGACCCAGAAGCCCTAAAAGGACAGCTTCATAAGCATTTTAATTCAGCTACTTATTGCTCATTAATGAATGTTGGAATTAAACACTTTGAATTGTAACTGTTTTTTAAAAATATTTGTTACAGGGTAATTTACCTAAATATTCTCATAACTCCCTGATGGTTCAAGCAATAAAGACAAACCTAACAGACCCGGATATCCATGTGCTTTTCTTTGATGTGGAAGCTTTGATTATTCAACTCCTGACTGAAGAAGCCTCTAGGCCGAATACTGCACTTATTTCCCCAGAGAATCTGCAGAAAGCATCTGGCAGTTCAGACAAAGGGGGCTCTTTCCTAACTGGAAAACGAGCAGCAGTTCTTTTCCAGCAAGTGAAAGAAACTATCAAAGAGAACATAAAGGAGCACCTCCTCGATGAGGAGGAGGATGAGGAGGAGGCGATGAGGCAGAGGAGGGAAGAAAGTGACCCTGAGTACCGGGCCAGCAAGTCCAAGCCACTGACCCTACTAGAATACAACCTTACTATGGATACCGCAAAATTATTCATGTCCTGTCTCCACGCCTGGGGCTTGAATGAAGTTCTGGATGAAGTTTGTCTCGATCGCCTCGGAATGCTGAAACCACACTGCACGGTGTCCTTTGGTCTCCTATCGCGAGGAGGGCATATGTCGCTGATGCTTCCTGGTTATAATCAGGCCGCTGGAAAACTGCTGCCTGCGAAAGCAGAAGTGGGAAGGAAGCTGCCAGCAGCGGAGGGCGTAGGCAAGGGGACCTACACAGTGTCTCGAGCAGTCACCACTCAGCATCTGTTGTCTATCATATCCCTGGCAAATACTTTGATGAGTATGACCAATGCAACTTTCATTGGAGATCACATGAAGAAGGGCCCCACCAGGTGTGACTATGAAGTTTAATCTTATTCTTTGGTTTCGAAAGGGCTAAGAGAACCATACTCCGTAATTGTTGTTTGGCTTTGCAAACCTTTTCTGCTTTAGTCATGTTAGGGATTTCCCATTTAAACTGTAAAACAGACATTTCTAAAATGCCGAGTTTAAAACACAATAAAATTATAACAATACACACATACACACACCTGTATATGTATATATGTATGTAGATGCATTTAGTTGCTATTTTAAGTGGATTTACAATGTAGGAGTTGGTCATAAAGGATAATTCTTGAGTAAATAAAATCTTAAAAATTTTTTTAAGATTTTTTTTTTCTGTCATAACCCTGATTGGTCTGGAATTCAATATAGACAAGATTGGCCTTGAATTCACAGACTGGCCTAACTCTGCCTCCTGATTATTGGGGTTAAAGGCATGTGTGACCAAGAATGACAGTTTTTATTGTTTAATTGTGTGCGTATAGTTGGGTCTGTGCATATGCGAATGCAGGTGCTTGTGGCTTTCAGGAAAGGGAGTTATCCTCCGGAGGTGGCGTTAAATGTGGTTCTGAGCTGCCCACTGTGGGCTTTGGACACCACTCTGGTCCTCTGCAAGGGCAGTATACGCTTTTACCTGCTGAGCCGTGTCTTCTAGCTCTATAAATATAACCTTAAATTTATAGCTTCTGGAGGTTTGAACTGACATTCAGTTTAAAATGTGTGTCTGTTCACAGTGTTTCTCCTTGTAATCTGTATCCAGTTATCCGCACTGGGGTGTGGGAATGAGTACAGTCCATAATCTGAAAGAGGAAAGAAAAATAACTTTAAAAACAATACTTTTTAAACAGACTATTTTGATGTTTTTACAATGCTTAGCCTGAATGCTATTTTCCATTTTTCCAAAGTTATAAAGACAACTTATTATTACACTTCATGAAATGTTAGCATGTGAAGTTTTTGTTGTTGTTGTTGTTTTTTTTTTAAAGATTTATTTATTTATTATATGTAAGAACACTGTAGCTGTCTTCAGACACTCCAGAAGAAGGAGTCAGATCTTGTTACGGATGGTTATGAGCCACCATGTGGTTGCTGGGATTTGAACTCNGGACCTTNGGAAGAGCAGTCGGGTGCTCTTNCCCACTGAGCCATCTCACCAGCCCTTTGTTTTGTTTTGTTTTGTTTTGTTTTTTTTAAAAAAAAACTAAAAGACACATACGTAGCATTTATTTCATGTCTTGTTCTGTTCTGGCTACTTTTATAAAAACTCAGTATCCTTAATCCTGCAAATACTTTGATATATTGAATTGCTGAGCCAGAATCCAAATGAGACAGTTTATCTGTGGATTTGAAGATTTGTTTATGCTTTATTGCCATGTATATGGATACTTTTCAGATTAGTGTATTCCTCCATGAATTCCTGTGCCCTAGTGACAGTGGGGTAGGCTGAACTCCTGGGATGTTAACAGGAAGAAGAGAAGGCTAAGATGATTTCAACTTGTCAGCTGTAGTTCACTGGAGCATTCAAACTTATGTGTAAAGACTTCACAGGAAGTCTACACTTTAGTTACAAAAGTTTGTTATTTTCTGCCTCATAGTCATGGAATTATTTTACTGGAATTTGAAAAGGATAGTGTAAATATGTATGAAACTTAGAAAAAGGTCATCTTCTTGAAATACTAAGTTGCAAATGTTCGGTGTGTGTTTGTTTTTCATCTAAAGAGTAGCAATTTGAACCTCTCTGGAAATAGGAAAATGTTCAGTGTTTCTTTCTTCTTTTAAAGGCCGCCTAGACCTGGCACCCCAGACCTTTCTAAGGCAAGGGATTCCCCTCCAGCCTCCAGTAACATTGTGCAAGGACAGATTAAACAAGGTAAAATTGAATCTTATACGTAATTGACCTGATGTTTCAGCTGTAGGAACGGAGAAGGGCATCGCTAATGTATAATCATAATATTTTCTCTGTCTCAGATTGTTAAAAGGGAGAAAAGTTGTTAGATTCCAGATGTAAATATGGATAATTAAGATGTCAGTTAAAAATAAATCAGATTTATTTGGAAATTGATAACTGAGCATATTTCAGATAATTTTATTATATGGTCTTTGGTCTAATTTGTATGTATTAGGGCCACCTTCATTTGACAACACTAGCTAGCTCTGTGTGTCTTAAGTTTAAAAGTTATACCTACCTATTTTTAACTCTGTTTGGGAATGTTTGAATTCACAGATTTATGCTGTGACTTGTATTCTGATGTTTGCTAGTGGTGTCTGTGTTGCTATTCACAAGTCAAAGTGCCTATTAAACTGTTCTTTGTATTTAAATAATGATATTCTGTAACTTTCATTTTTAGCTTTGTGTTTCATTAGTGAGTAGGAGGGGAAAGGCTGAATTTCTCCCTTTGAAGTCAATCCTAACAGTTTCCGTGAATTAACATACTATTACCCTTTATGTATATTTTCTAGCCTTCTAATACTAACAAATGAAATACTGACCCCCCTCAAGAATGTTAGGAGGCCATTTGTGCTCACATAAGTATCTTGGGCCAAGGTCAATGCTGAGTTTCCTGGAGTGAGATGATGTTTAAAATACTTAAACGGTGGCATGCCTGTGTTTTAGACAATAGGATATACTGTCATTATATGGACAGTTAGCTCCGGTGCTCTGCACCCTTCCTTTCTAGTTCTTTAGATCTATGGGCCCCTTTCCCATTTCTCTGTCCTTTAGTAAAGTTATAGTATCATTTTTGCATGGTGTACATTATCAATATAAAAATAATATATAGAGGTATTTAGATAATTACATTGTATGCATAGCATACATTATACATGTATAAAAGTGTGCAAAGCACAAATGTATATAATCTGAGCATTCTTACAACCATGGAAGGAGTAGAACTCAGGTGGTGAGCCGGGCATGGTGGCACACACCTTTAATCCCAGCACTTGGGAGGCAGAGGCAGGTGGATTTCTGAGTTCGAGGCCAACCTGGTCTACAGAGTAAGTTCCAGGACAGCCAGGGCTACACAGAGAAACCCTGTCTCGAGAAAAAAAAAAACAAAAAACAAAAACAAAAAACAAACAAACAAACAAACAAAAAGAACTCAGGTGGCGCTTCAGAAACTCCTTTTTTGTTCCCTATTATGTCTCCCTCTGCCACGGGGGCTAAGGGTTGAGCCTCCTTCATCTGGAATCTGAATCTGAAATGATTGAGAATCTGAAACTTGAATGTCTTCAAGATTCTAGAGTATATTTCACATAGTAAATTACAGTCATGTCAAAGGTACACTTAAAGAAAACAGACTGAAGAATAGTTTGTATATAAAACAAATTCTCTGTTTAAACTTTTCTCTGCAATATGATGTGTAATATTTCAGAATTAGAACAAGAAGCACTTCTTAAAATAAAGTGCATTTGGAAATTTTCTGGTGACCTCTTTCCTTTTTATTGATTTATTTTTATTTTTTTCTTTACAGTCATATCATATAATATCATGTATAAATTCATAAACTTTATGGTTTATTTTGCATTTCTTGAGATTTGCTTGAGCTATTTCATTGTACAGGACTCATTTTCTTTTGTCGGGCCTCTGCTATCAGCTTTATCAGTTTTATTGCATTAGAACTAGTTGTTACTTTTGTTGCTATATATTATACTGTTGAATGAATAGACCATTTATATATATTTTCCCTGCTTAGATTTTTTTCCAGTATGCTCTTTATTGCATTAAGAAGATGCCCTAATATTACTAATTTGTTGAGAGTTTAATTTATTAATAGTTACTGGATTTAGTTAGATTTTCTTCCTCTATCTGTTGAAATGATTTTATAATTTTTCTCTATTTTCTTCATGAGGTAAACAATATTGGCTTTTTTTTTTTGTTCGAAAACCACTTGGCATATAGAACATACTTTATTATGACTTATCCGTTTTATAGGTTGTTACATGTAACTTGTAACATTTGTTTAAACTGTGTAGTGGTCATGGGATTTTAGTGTGTAGTTTCATTTCTGGTAATGGCTTTCTGACAGGGTAATGGCCTCAGAGATAGGGAAAGAGGCTTCTTTGACTTTTCTGAGGAGTTTGTATAGATGAATATGACTGACTCTGTTGGGTTGTCTGACCCATTAGCTGAAAGCTGTAGGACTCAAATACATAGATTTTTTTTTAACTATGTATTTTAATTTTTTAATTTATTTTAAGTTATTATGGTTTTTTGTTTTTTGTTTCTGTTTTTTTTTTTGCCTTTTTATTTTAGTAATTTTTCTGCATACACTTTCTATCAAATTTATCAGGTGAAAAGTTATAGAATTCTTAAAATTCTCCTTTTCATTTCTGTTATTCATCATCAATTTTTTTTTAAATGCAGATAACCTAGTATAAAACAATTTTTAGGTCTTCTCTAAGACCAAGCTCTCCTCAGCTGAGTTCTATGGTTTTTCTGCTTTCTAGATGCTTGGTTTATTTTTACTAACATCTTGTTATTTCTAGTTTAAGTTCACTCTTAAATGTTTAGTTTTGAAAGAGAACCTGGGTTTAGTTAGTGAGAGAAGGCGGTTTGCCCTGATGCCCTCATATTTAGTGCTGACATTTCCTCCCAAATACTGCTCGGCGGCAGCTCCACACTTCCCACTGCTGTTCTTTGATTTATCGGAAGTTAATTTAGTTAGTGTATTTAATTTTTCCAACATTTCCAAGATTTTCCAAGAATCTGTCTGGGTTCTCACTGATAGTGAAATAATATTACTTGAATGATTGTATTCTTCTTGAATTTTTCCAATTCACTGTATTTACTTCTTCAAAAATAATTGTATATCTTTGTAGCATATATTTGTTTCAACATATTTGTATATTGTGAAATTGCTAAATCAAGCTAATTATTAAACGTATTTCATTGCCAGCGTGCACACGTACATCTGTGTAGATGTATATGTGCATCCACAGGAAGTGTACAGTCTGCTGTGAGGTGGAGGACTTGATAAAGTCAGGTCAGGTTGTTCGGTGATACCCAGTGTACAGTTGATCATTTTCTACCTTCTTGTCTGTATTAAATAAGTACTGTTAAAGCCTGACAACATAATTAATCATTTGCTATGCTTCCTCTAACTTCTGTAAGTTTTTTTTTCATTTTTTAAAAATCTTTGCTAGTTACATAAACATTTGGACTATCATTCTTATTATTTGGCTCATTTGTTGTTATAAATGCTTGCTTTATGCTTGCTGATATTCTTATTTTTTTTTTCCTAAAATATACTCTGTTTTTAAGACTCAGCATCTTTAGTTACTATTTTAGTCATATAACTTCCCATCTTTTTGCTTTTTGTCTTCTTGGGACTTTGTATTTAAGGTATGTTTCTTGTATAGGCATCGTATAGTCACGTTTTGGTCTTTTAACTAATGTGACTTAATTTGTTTTGATTTTTTTGAGGGTTTCTCTATATAGCCCTGGCTGTCCTCAAATGTGCTATATAGCGCATCCTGGCCTTTCCTTTGCAGAGACTGGTCTGCCTTTGCCTTCCCAATGCAGGAGGGAAGGTGTGTGCCTCCATATCTGGTCATTGATTTGCTTTTTAATTACTTAGACTATTTCCATTTAAGGTATTGTCAGTAGTGTTAGATTTGAGCCTCTCCTTTGCTGTATTTCTAATTGTCCCACGTTCTTTGTTCTTTTCTTTCTTTGGTTATCCTTTGATTAACCAAGCATCTTTGAGTCTATTTCCTGTTTCATAATTTTTATAAAATTGGGCATTATTTTACATAGTGCTTCAAATATTTTTCTCTCCAGTGGTCACATTATATGTATATCATATCATTCTGCTTAAAATTGTCTCATATGCCAATGATGCCTTAAATCCTTAACATTCTATGTATTTGTCTGTTTGCATATGTCTGTGTTAGTTTATTTTCGTGTGTGTGTCTGTGTGTCTGTCCATGCCCACATTGCCATAGGGTGGATGTGGAAGTCAGGACACGTTCCTGGAACTCTCGGGTCTTCAGTTTGGCTGTTCCAGCCTCTACGCACTGAGCCCTCTGACTTGCTAGGCCCGTTTTTTTATTTAGTTTCTATGGCAGTAATTTTGAGCTAATTAGTCATTTTTCATTAGGGTCTTAATTTTCTTAATTTTCTTTAATCCTATCTTAATGTATTTTTAGCCTGGATATTTTTACTACTTTTACTTCTTTACACGTAGAGTCCAGTTGTTGCCCCCCCCCTACTGTCCACCCTCCCACAGTTCCTCATCCTATTTCTCCTCCTCCCCATCTCCAAGAAGATCCCCCTTCACTACTACCACCACCACCCCGGCCCTGCCCAGGCCTCCCGACTCCCTGGGGCCTCAAGCCTTTTGAGGGTTTGGTGCTTCTTCTGTCACTGAGGCCAGACCAGGCCGTCCTTTTTAACTCTCTTAACTCTATCTTTCTTAGAATATATGGGTTATCCAATACTTGTCATATCTTTGCTTGTTCTGAGTTGGTCTGAATTCTTTTTTTTTTTTTTTTTTTTTTTTATTTACATTTCAAATGCTATCCCGAAAGTTCCTCATGTATCCTTGGCTGTCTAGGGGGGATCTTGC
>NC_034604.1:57526776-57538470 GCF_900095145.1 Mus pahari
ATATATGGGTTATCCAATACTTGTCATATCTTTGCCTGTTCCGAGTTGGTTTGTATTTTTTTTTTTTTTTTTTCTTTTTTTGAGACAGGGGTTCTTCATGTATCCTTGGCTGTCTAGGGGGGATCTTGCTCTGTAGACAAGGCTGGCCCTGAAGTTACCAAGATCCACCTGCTTTCCCCACTCCTCTCAACTCCTTCCAATGTTAGGTACCACCAATGTTTGGTTTAGTACCACCAAAACTCCTTGTTTTTTTCTTTTTTCTTTTTAGGTTTCTTAAGACAGGGTTTCTCTGTGTAGCCCAGGCTGTCCTGGAACTCACTCTGTAGACCAGGCTGACGTTGAACTTAAGAGATCCGCCCTTTGAGTACTGAGATTAAGGGGTTTTTAATTATTCTTATTATCAACTATACTTTCCTGCCTCTAAATTTTCATGCTTAAAATGCTTAAATTTGTCAGATAGGATACTGGATAATGTCACTACATAACAGGACAGTGTCCCAATGTAATTGCCATTTTTTAGAAAAAAATTGTCTTATTACTCTAATTTCTTGTAGAAACTAAGAAGATAGGGATTGTTATCTTGCTCACTGATTTTTCATAAGTCATTGCTACGGTTTCCTGGAAGAAGCTGGCAACCAATGAATCCATATGTACCCTCTTCCTGCTGCTAGAGTAAATATTTCAGTAACGAGGTACTATGGATATAAGAACAAGATACGTTCCTGGCTTCCAGGAGTGCTTACACCTATTGAAGGCAATGCAGACAACTGCAGTTTATGACCATGCAGTTCATGACCATGCAGTTTATGACCATGCTCTAATAGATTTATTTGCTTTTCAAGTAGAGTTTGAGTGTCTTGTGGCTCTTAGGCTTTTTTAGTGTGATTTTCGTTTTTTTATCTGTTTAGCTCAATATTTGGAATGTATACTAAACACCTGGTAAGTGTTGTTGACATGGGAAGTTTAACAGCTTTTCATATAAATTCACCTTTCAGTGTAATGATTTATTTCTCTCCCAGTCTCGGGCTTAGAGGGCTCTGTCTATCTTTTTATCTATCTATCTATCTATCTATCTATCTATCTATCTATCTATCTATCTATCTATGTAAAACTTTGTATTACTATTTATTTACATGTACATGTGTGTGTGTCTATATATGTGCATGTGCCGAAGGTTAGGGGCATCCCCTGGGGCTGGAGTTATATGCAGTTACAAGCTGCCTGTTGTGGGTGATGGAAATTGAACTTGGGGCCTCCACAGGAACAATACAGATTCCCAACTGCTGAGCCATTTCTCTAGCTCCCACTTACTGACTTTTGGTGTTAGTGATGAAGATGTTTTAAAACAGATTTTCATTTAAGTCTCTGGCTATAGTTACAGTCCAAGAAAAGTCACTGTTGTATCTGACCTTACTTCAGTTCTGGCGTGAACTAGTGATGGTTTGAAGATTAAGTAATCGTACTTTATTTTAAAGAATATTCTGAATTTCTTTTTATTTTTACATGTGTGAATTTTTGCCTAATTCTGTGTAGCTGCACCACAGAGGCTAGTCGAGGGTGCTGGATCCTTTGTGAGCCACCTTGTGGCTGCTGGGAACTGAACCTAGGGTCCTAAGCAAGAGCAGCAGGTGATTTTAAGTACAGAGTCATTGCTCCAGCACTGCTTCTATGGTTTTTAAGCTCGTAAGCTTCTTGATATGTTGTTGCCTTGATATACCTGCCTTTCATCACAGTGGGATTGTTAATTCATTCTGAAACAGTAGATCCTTAGTTCTTTCTGCCATCTGTTTGCTTGTACACTCAGCGCACATTAGTTATTTAATTCTCTCATAGAGATTTCTTTTTCTTTTTTTTTTTTTTTTTTTTTTTTGGCTTAATGGTGTTTGACAGTTCAGTTATCCATTGCTTCCTAGTTTGTTACTCAGTAGCTAAGTAAACATGTCTAGATGATAAATAAGTATATTACTGAAGTAAAGTTTTCCAGGACCATTACAGTGACTTAATACAGGGACTTATTTATGATCTGCATGGTATCCAGAAACAGCAAGTTTCAAAAGTCCACACACAGAAAAACCCCTCCAGATTTGTATAAGTAGCTATTTGTAGTAGTTATGCTTGCTTCAGCAAACATATACTGTATTTGAAATTATCATAGCTGCTATAGACTCAAGACCACAGCTTTCATCTTAACAGGAGTAAGAGCTAGTTTTGGGGTAGTTGTCCAGGAAAATGATTCTGGTTACCCCAAACGTTTTGTTCCAGTAGAGAAATAGTTTTATAGTTTTACAGAACCAAGTAAGCCATAAGTTACAACAAGTGTAGAGTACACTGGTGAGTCATTGGAGTGATGGTTCTAGCAAGACAGGGCAAGCTTCTCTATAGCTCCACGATGCTGTCTGACGCCAGCCTCAGTGTCCATCGGGTGTGAGAAGCCAGTGGGCTGCTGAGTTCATAGATTCCTACATGTTAGTTCAGACAAAGAAATGGGCAAGGCATGTGTGGTCCAGGGGGCTTGACGTGGGCAGGATGAGGTAACCAGCCTGTGGACTGGAACATTCCAGCTTCCTCACAGTACTGCTCTTCTAATGATGCAGTGAGTCTCTGCAAACACAGCTTTGAAAATATCAATTAGCTAATTAGTTAATTATTTTGTTGAGAATAGATATTTTACACAATATATTCACAGTAATTTCCAGTTTCCCAACTCCTCCTGGGTCCTCCCTCCCATCCAAATCTATAGCCATTCTCTCTCATTAGAAAACAGTCATCCAAATAATAAATAGAGAATAAAATCAGATAACAATATAAACAAACAAACTAGAATAGACTTTTTTATACAAGTTTTTAGTCATAGTTCTAAATTTTCAGTCAAATACAAAGTTTGATTGGTAATATTTTTAAGCATTTCTAGTCTTATAAAACTAGGTTTTTGTGTACTTATTCTCATGAAGTAATCAAAATATATGTATAATCTAATTAGAAGAGTAAGCAACAATCCAATGGCCCAGAGCCTAGTGATCCAGGGTCCATTGAGAAGACTAAAGAAGAATTTGTCTGGACATGCTAACTGGATATTTCAAAATGGTAACTACTCAGCAGATAGGGGCAAAGTTGGGAACTTTGTAATTCAGTGTTTCTGGACGTGGTACATATCAGGCTTGGTGGGACAGTGGAGTTGGTGAGTGGAAGATCACTGGTCAGTTACATCTGAGTCCAACAGGAAAATGGTTAGAGTTGCACTGCAGTATTGCCTTCATGGTTACCATACATACATTCCTAACAGGTTAATCAGCACAGATTTCCGTTCTCTCTTCTGAACTAGGAAATATTAAGTGTGAATTTTTCATGACAAAAGGCATTAGAAAAGCAATTTAAAGTTTTTGTTTCACATTGCTATAACATTCACAGCAAGTTACTGCATTACTCGGGACATTTGCATGGGGGCCCTGACTATGCAGTCTGACTAGTCAAGGGGGATGTTACATTGTCTCATTTGAGTTCTTCAAGACAGGACCTCACATGGATCAGGCTGCTTCCAAGTTGCAGTAAAGTCAGGGATGGCCTCCGGCTACTGATCCTTCTCATGCTGGGATGACAGACCTATACCTCCACCCTCAGTACATTGTTTAGCTGGTACTTCAGTTAGATCTTAGGAAAAGAGAAAAGACCCCATTAATGATTTATCTTAAATACTCTGTGGACTTAAAGAAGAATAGAATGCCATTTGTTCAAAGCATATAAACACACAGACATAAAGGTGAGGTAAACAGGGAAATGTGGCCTCAAGATGCCCGCACTAAATGCTAGGCCTGGTGCAGAACAGCTTCGTGGTAGGTAACATGGTGGCTGGTGCTTCATCAATTCCTAATTTCTAAAGTTTTCCTGTTTACCTTGTTTTACTCTCTCCCTCCCCTCCCTCTCTTCTTTTCCCCACTCCCCCTTCCTTCCCCCTTCCTTTCTTCTCCCCTTTCCCTAGCATTATAATTTCCATTAACATTTGAAAGGGCCATTTAGTATTAAATAATTTTATCTTTCCAGTGTTGCACTTTAAAAAAAAAAAACTTCACCTTCTAAGGCATTGCATTTATTTTTCTATAGTTTTAGATGCTCTTTTTTTCTTTGTGAAAGTTTAGGTGCTCTTTGGGTATATACACTGGAAGGCTATTGAGATTTAGACCTTAGAACCTTTGTCATTCAAAATGTTAATCTCTGTCACATTCACGTTATTTATCTCACAGTAGCAGTAGGGGAAAGATAGAGTTCAGAATCAACCTGGAGTGAGAAAAGATCTATTTAAAAATAGAAAGCATAGATGTTATAATGTTGAAAACCCATGCTTCTGCTATTTAAAGAAAAGCTGGAGCAAATACAAGCATGTCTTGTGGCCTAAGCTTGCTCTAATGATCTAGTTTCCATGGACATGAACAATTGAGGAGGCTCAGAACTAGTACCTTCTTAAAGGGCCCTACCTGGAACATAACAGACCTCCCAGCCCTTCACCCTTCCTTCCGTTCTGTGAGAATGGTGACATTCTCCCGCCTATCTGCTGTCATCAGACGAGCAGACATGATTTATGCTAGGAATCTTCAATATTCATCCACAGGACTTCAGATTTATTGCTAAACCCTGAACATTTTACTTTAATATTTTTTTCTTCTAGTTTCTGGTTTTTTTTATATGTGGGCAGTTATTAAAAAACAAACAAACAAACAAACTGTGACAAGAGTTTTAATTTTTCAGTGAACTGTAAAAGTATTTCCAGATTTTGCCAGTCTAGTTGTGAGGTTATGAGTAAAATATTTTTTATGTTGCTCCAGAGGCTTTTAGAGTTTAGTAAATCCAATTTCTTAATCTCTATTACTTGATTAGTAGCATCCATATGATTTATTAAAGAATAAATCTATAAGCACCTGTTTTCACTTCCACTAAACGTGACTTCACAATTATAATACCATGAGTGTTTTTTTTTCTCTTCCTGTATGTAGTTGCGTGTGTTGAACAGCAAGTCCAGGTTCGCATACTCAAGCAGTTCTGCCAGCCAGGCTCCTGATTTTTCTCTCTTTAATATTCATGCATTGAGAAAGCACTGTAGTTTAAATCTATTTATTTGACATAGCTGATAGTGACCAGTCACTACTGAACTTTCATTTATTTTGTATTTTTTTATGATCTTCTCATTCTTGTGTACCTACAGAGTTAGGGTGAAACCAAACAGAAATTAACACTGTTTCCTAGAGAATGTGAGAAAGGGACCCGTAGTGAAGGGAGGGGTGGCAGGATGGGAGTGGGACAAGAACACGTCATATACATGGTTGAGATTGTCTAAGAACACATTTTGTACAGGAAGGTTTCAGAGCAGGGTGCTCAGCACTTTTGGTGGCATGAAGTTCAGCCACACAGGCAATCCTGTAGTAAGCAGTGCCTTTACTAGCTTTTTACATGGGAGGAAAATCTCAGTTATTTAAGCTGAGTTTGTGATTAAATAGTGAAGAGAAGTGAAAAATAAAATCATTCCATGGAATATATTAAGTGTTTGGTATTCTTTTAAATATTATAGTGGAATTTTTAGATCTCATGACATACAATTAAATACATAAGTGTAACACGAAATAGTCATAACCATATAATAAATAAAACCCAAGTCTCTCATAATAAGAAAGCACTTCCGTTTCCTCTATAAAACTTCCATGGGTGCAATAGGCCTGGAGCTAGTCCTATTCTCCTACTGTCCACAGACTTCTCTTAGTCCTGCTGGGCACCTCACACATGCCCGAGTGACACGATGATGCATTCGTGTGAAATCATAAAAAAGTTGCTTCCTGCAGCTGTCCAGTCACAACAAAAGGACTTCACTGCGTGAAAAGCAAATGTACTGTTCAGCAGACAGGGCCTCATCTGCTCATGAGCCCACACCCATTGCTGCTGAGTGACAGAAGACAGGAGAGGAATTAGCTTGAAGATACTTGTGCATGGTATATGGTAATATTTTCATAGGAAGGAAGTGTCCAATGGCGGCCCCCAAATCTTCACATCAGCCTCCAGTTGTAGAATGTGTATGCTGTAAGGTCCTCTGGCTTTTTCACATGATAATGTCAACTGCATGGCTTTCCTGGCCGTACAGCTTCCCTGAGTCAGGGAAGGGATGGCTTTATCCACTGTGTATGAATCACAAAATTCATATTTGTTTTAGTGCATATATTTTTACACTGAATGAAACTATATTAAAATTATTTTAAGAAGAGTTAAATGGAATGCACTGTGTATGTTCTTTACAAGTTGTTATATTTGATAATGAGATTAAAATGTAGGGGTAGAGAATCAAAATTCTATTGAGTATTCTTTTGAAATATTTTAAAATAGTTCACATATAATATTAAAGAATAAACTTAGAAAAATATTACAAAGATATATAGGCCTCCTAAAAGTTTTCTCTGTGATACATTTTAAAGAC
Organism: Mus pahari; assembly: GCF_900095145.1. Lineage (NCBI taxonomy): Eukaryota > Metazoa > Chordata > Mammalia > Rodentia > Muridae > Mus > Mus pahari. The sequence goes on from NC_034604.1 coordinate 57,533,228, forward strand.
TGGATTATATTTCTGCTAATTCTTAATGTAGTTTTCATTGTGTTGTGGTTATTTTTTTTTTAAAAAAACAAGATTTGCTATATTGTGGATTTATGATATCAGAAAGATGGTGGCTTTAAGCGGAAGCCGAACTCCTTTGAGATCACTGTGCAGACAGACAGCCCATCCTGGCAGTGCTTTCTGATGAGCGCTCCTTTCTAGTTAAAGCATCACTTTCAGTTGTATGTTCACTATGTTTTGCTAACTGTGTTTTCACTCTTCACTAATCCTGAGCTTTTTTTCAGAATCTGCTGTACCTCAATTCTTTGCTCTTTCTTTCTCCTTGTTTCCTCTGCAAGCTGCTGCGCCTGTCGTTTCTGCTCGGTCTGAGGCTGATCACTCTGGTTCTGACTCTGCCCCTCCTGCTTTACATACCTGTTTCTTAGTAAATGAAGGTATTCTCTCTCACTTTGGAACAACACTCCCTTTTCCTCTCTGCTTTGGCCTGGTAGACTTACTCTTGGTTTTTATTTTCTAATCTGATTTATACCTCCATCTGCTTTATTTTGTATGAATCCCATTTTGAAACCTTATTTGCTGAACTCAGTGCCAGGTGCCAATTGTAAAAACTATACTGTCCCTCCCGCCTAGAGTAGAACATGTCTGCTATCATCTAGAGCGCTGTTATGAGAGTGCAGGGACACTAGTCTTGGCTGTGAGGTCTTTGTTAAAAGTTGAATTGTCACAGTGCTTTTTGCCATTTGATTTGTGGCATTAATGATAATAAGCATATTTTACATGCACTCTAAATATATGAGAGACAGTGTGCTGTCTTTATATTACTACCATATGCCCTAGTTAAGTGAGTATGTTAATTTTCCCTCTCATTTGAAAAGTCTTCAGATTGGTTATGCAAGCTGATAGGAATTCACCTTTTCTACTGTTCCTGCTTCAGGCAGAGGCATAAAAGTCTATAATTGAAGCCTTTGGATTCAGTTGGGCTAGCATATCCTTGTTGTGTAGTTACACAAATGGAAACTGCGTTGGGGGACGTGGAACTGAGAATGGACTATTCAGATATGCTGCTCAGTCCTTTCTTGGTTCAGCCACTGTCTCCATGTGATCGCAACGTTTATCAGTCTGTGTAAAATAAAGAGAAGGAACTTTCCAAAGTCTAGAATACACCTCTAAATGATTCAGACTCTTCACCAAAGCTAATATTGCAAGGCCATTCAAACAGAGGGAATGTTAAATGTTAGGTTGCCAGAGAAGCACAGAGCCCCTGTTACGAGTAGTAAGTACTCCCCTGGAAACAAAATATAGGAACTTAGCATGATAATATATTGTTTGTTTTGTTTCCCTATCAGAGGACTATGCTTGTATGTGAAGGCTGGATTGGAATAAATTGAATATTTGTTGAGCTATTTTAAAAATAGTTATTTTTCAGTTTACAATATACTCTCAGGCTTTGGTAAGGATCATCATGTGTGAAAGCTTAGCTGATCAGTAGTTGAGTAAGACTGTGTTTGCGAGGCATTAAAGCTAATCAAGAGATTACTCATGTGAGTAATTTATGTATATACCCATATATGTATGTATGGATATATCCATGTCTTGTAAATTTCAAAATGAAATGTGTATCCATCACCTTTATTAATGCAATTACATATTTGTTATCTGCTGATGAGAATTTCTTACTGAAAGGATGAATTTTTAAGTAGGTGACTTTTCTCTTTAATAATTTAAGAGATCACTTTATAATTTATTGTAGTGTTTTGTTATTAATTTAGAAGACTGCAGTTTTAATTCTTTTAAAACACAGAATTGATAAAATTCTGTGTTCATAGATAATACATTATAAATGATAGCAAATGCTTTTTCATCCATTCCTGATTATTTGTCTCTAGATGTTATCCTTGGGAGAAAATGGCACAAAATACTGAACTAATAATGGCCTTATACATAATTTGAGATGAGGCATTCATTGAGTTTATAATATATAACATATAATGTATATTATATATAATATACAGTTTTGTACACTTATAAAATAAAGGTGAAGTAACTCATAAAACCTGTATACTAGTATAGTGATAATCTTTCTCTTATAATTAGATTTCATATCAAGAATCAGAAATTTGGAAAAATTAAATTGATTTTCTGCCAGTTGGAATCAGTGATGGTTAAGACTGTGAAATTTGGATTACCAGGTTTTTAATTTTGTGGAATGTCTTTATATTTCCTTAAAATTGACATTATGCTACTTCGGCTTTGATTGTGACTAAATTTCTGATTCATTTAGTAAGAGAGATGATTGTATGATCTTAACTAAAGCCTCTGACAAAAAGGGAAGACAGCTTCTGACTGGTATGTTGGCATCACACAAGTGAGGACCCGTGTGAATGTCTGTGTGAATGCTCCTTATGTGACAACAAGTTCACATGTGTAGCTCTCCCATGTGTTTATTCCATCCTTTCCCATCTTCTAATATCTTTATTTTAGAAATTTTTTTTAGAAATGTGTTTTCTATGGGAATTTGGCAAAACTCTGTGGACAATTGGTTTTCATTGGTTTTTAAAAACTTCACATCTTATAGGTCTACATATAAATGATTGAAATATATATTTCATGTCATTTTGTATATAATAATATTAAACTAGAATTCTTTATAACTTATAGGTCTTCCCTTTTTGTTTTTGAAAAGTGTGCACAAATAAAGACTTTCTGTTTATTGTAGAGTACCAAGATGCCTAACGCACTTGTACTGTGTCACCTTTTGATAGGCTGGAGCCAGTTAGCTGCCATGCACTGTGTTATGCTGCCTGACCTGCTGGGGCTTGATAGATTCAGGCCTCCTCTCCTGGAGATGCTAGCTCGGAGATGGCAAGACCGATGCTTGGAGGTAAGGTTGGGTGATAAGGAAGATACAACTATTTCCCAGATTCAGCGAAATGTGAATTTTAAGCAAAAGTGACTTTATCCCCTGTGCCTTTAGCAATTACTCATCCCTTTTCAGAAGATACAGCTTCAGGATTTCCCCACCTTCCTCCTTTGTCTCTGTAGTAAACAGTAAATGTTTATTTACTGTGTGTTTATTTATTTACTTCTTTAACATTTATTGAGTATTTCATTAAGAGTTTCACATACTTTGTATAGTTGTTTCTTAAGTGTTGGCTTCTGTAGAGATCGTGCACTCACATGCAAGGACATTTAACCCCTACATGCAAGGACATTTAACCCCTTCCCCATGACTGATGAGTTGATACAATCCCTTCCATCAAATTTCCAAGGGAATACTCAGAGACCAAATGGAAGGAAGGTCCTATGTTATAGTAAAACAAGAAAGTCTTCCAAATTATAATAGAGCTGGGTTAAATGTCAGTGTCAACTATTATTAACTTGGTAACCCTGGATATTTGGCTTATTCTATTTGTAGATAACTTGTAACGTAGAGATAATAATGTAATTCTCATGAGAGCACACGTGTTACTAGGGTATGGTACTGCATGTACATCATGGATTACGCAAGTGTACAGTTGCTAATTGGCCATGATGTCACTGAGAAAGAATTTGATGGGACCTCTGTATGTCTGTCCTACTGTTGAATGAAACATCTTAATACTTTAAGATACCTGCCTGTTTTGGCCTCTGTTGGTTCAGCTCCAAGCAGAACTGAAGCATACTAAAATTTGCATAGATTTGAATTGAATAATTTTAAATTTACTTTAAAAGACAAGATACGTATAAAGAATGTTTTACTCAGACTCTTTTTAGATGAAGCTGAGTTATTCCTTCAGTTATAAATAGTTAATAAATTAAATAAATTGATTTGTAGTTTGCTTAAAAATAGACTACCTTCTTTGGGCTCATGCCGTGGAATTTATGCTTAACATAACTAAATTTAAACTGCAAAATAAAAAGTTGCATGGCCAATTGGAAGAAAAATTGATATGATTTTGAAAAATGATTCCCTCTATAAAACTGAAAGAGGTTACGCAGGAATCTATTTACCCATTTTGTTTGTGTCTAGGTATATGTGAATCATGTGGATTTATACCTATTTGATTATATAAAGGATCAATGCTTGAGGCAACGTTGATGTGATAAAGTAGATAACAAATATTAAAAAGGCTTGGTGAAATGTAAATTTCAAATCAAGAAATAATTTTTTGGAGCCCTCTGTCATCTCTCTGACTCAAACATTATTATTCAGTGAATGGCTTTAACATATTTATTTGCCTGTCCTGATCCCTTTCCCTTAGTTCCAAGCATAACTGTAGTATATAAGGAATTCATTAAATTAGGTTACGTTTCTATTGGGTATAAGGAAAAACAATTTAATTCTCCCAACATTGATTTTTAACAATAATAGTTACATGGAAATTTAATAATTGAAATGGCTGTATTATAAGAATGCTTTAGAAAATCAAGTTTTAAGCATAAAGCTAATTAAATGTCTGTCCGTTAGCTTAAAAATATTTTTGAATGAAAGCATCCTTAATGTCTGCCATTGACTTTAAAGTATTTTTGAATGAAAGCATCTTTAATTATGTGTAAGATGCAAGCATTTAATTATTCCGTAACTACCTACTTCATTATTGGACCAGTAGTCTTTCTTATATAAATAAGGAATTTCTGTGTTTTCAAATTTTATATCACTATGAATTTTCTGGTTTGTGGACATCACTTTATGAACTGAAGTGTTTCTTTTCTCTCATTGTCTCTGCGATACTGTTAGGTGAGGGAGGCTGCACAGGCCCTGCTTCTAGCAGAGCTGAGAAGAATTGAGCAGGCAGGACGGAAGGAGACTATCGACACCTGGGCTCCTTACTTACCTCAGTATATGGACCATGTCATATCACGTGAGTTGTAGTGCTTTTCTGAAAACCTTGGGAGGGCTCTGTAGAGAGTACCAGGCCGCCAAGCGCCCATGCTTTTGTGAAGTGAACACAAGTGGGAAGAGCTCCTTAAGGCTGGTCTTCTCTATTTGAACCTTGGTAGTGTAGGCTATGGCTATTAAAAAGAACAAGATATAACAAATATCAAAATATTCACTAATGATCTGACTATGAAATAAAGTCCCAATAAGAAAAATTATCCCTACCCTATTTAACCCTAACTTTTTCCTCTGCCTGTTGTTTCTTTGGACTTATGGGTTCCACATGATCCATACTGATCTTGTGGTATGTGTAGAGACCTCTCGCAAGTTAAGATTACATAGCCAGGCAGTGGTGGCGCACGCCTCTAATCCCAGCACTTGGGAG
>NC_034604.1:57538480-57600623 GCF_900095145.1 Mus pahari
AGTGAGTTCCAGGATAGCCAGGGCTACACAGAGAAACCCTGTCTCAAAAAAAAAAAAAAAAAAAAAAAAACCAAAAAACCAAAAAAAAAAAAAAAAAAAAAAAAAAAAAAAAAAAAGAGAGAGAGAGAAAAGAAATAAAGAAAAGAACAATCCAAGCTGCTCCTGTGTGGAGTTAAGATTTCATGAATTCTTGAAAAACAAAGATCCAGTAAAGTCACACCTGTGTGTAAAGGAAGGAGAGAAAACTGGCAGGAGTTGTGTCTGATGAGTCTTTCAAATGACTATGATTTAAACAAATTGCATTTTTTGTCCTCATGTGTTAGGTTAAGTGTGCTTTGGGGAAAGGTTATGCTTGGCACCATCACTTTCCCCTCTCTAATAAAAATATTTCCTCAGTTTATTTCAGTCTTTGCTTTTTTAAAATAAAAAGGTTAATAATTAAAATTTTATTTTGATTTACGTTGTTAGTAAGATACTTTCAGGTTTGGGGTTTGTTTGTTTGTTTGTTTGTTTTACGTTTTTTTTCGAGACAGGGTTTCTCTGTGTAGCCCTGGCTGTCCTGGAACTCACTTTGTAGACCAGGCTGGCCTCCAACTCAGAAATCCACCTCCTCTGCCTCCCAAGTGCTGGGATTAAAGGCGTGCGCCACCACTGTCTGGCTACTTTCAGTTTTTAACATAAGAGTCTTGATTAAACTTTAAAAAATAAATTTACCATTAAATGGGTTTGCATTTTATATAACGAAACCCTGGATTTTAACCAGACTTTGTCCACTGTCAGTTGTTCATGTAGAGAAGTGCTTACCCGCATCATATCCATCTTGTGTTGTGATGGCAGCTTATGTGCCATCCAAAAAGCAAATAAGGATAAGATTGGGAGAAGTTTGTAAGTGTTAGAGTGGAGTTGAGTGCCAGGCCAGCTGTGCTCCCCTGAGATGTAATCAGGTGCATGACCTCGGGGACTTTACCAAGGTGTTATGAGCTTCCATCTTTTTAGTTAAAAATCAAGACGATAGGAGGCCTCACAGAGTTGTAGCGGAGTGAGTTGACCTTTGTTAGGTGTAAAGGTTGGTACTTAGTTCACCGTAAGCATTATTGATTTGCTCAGTAAATAAGTAATTGAGAGAAGTGTGGTCACATATTCACATAACATGATATATCATAATTAAAACTTTTTTCTCTTTGAGTACCAGATGTTTATTGAGTGAATTTCTAAAACCTTTTAAAGTAAAATTAAAAATATAATTAATATTCTTGTCTATGGTTGTTGGGATCATAAAAAGAGAAAGAGTACAAGAATATGTTCTATCTGGGTATGGGGGAAGGAGGTGCCTCAGCAGGCCCATGATGAGGCATCCCATCCTCCTGAGAGACCACCCACACGATGGTATAGTATAGAATAGAGTTTATTCAGGGCGTAAGGAGGGGAGGTAAGAGAGTACTAGATTTTCATGTGTTTTGCAAATTGTATCTTGGGTATTCTGAGCTTCTAGGCTAATATCCACTTATCAGTGAGTGCATACCATGTGTGTTCTTTTGTGATTGGGTTGCCTCACTCAAGATGATATCCTCTAGATCCATCCATTTGTCTAAGAATTTCAAAAATTCATTGTTTTTAATAGTTGTGTAGTACTCCATTGTGTAAATGTACACATTTTCTGTATCCATTCTTATGTTGAGGGACATCTGGGTTCTTTCCACCTTAGAAGAAAGAAGACCAAAGTGACCAAAGTGTGGCTACTTCAACCCTTCTTAGAAGGGGGAACAAAATACCCATGGAGGGAGTTACAGAGACAAAGTTCAGAGCAGGGACTGAAGGCATGACCATCCAGACTGCCTCACCTGGGCATCCATCCCATAAACAACCACCGAATCCAGACACTATTGCAGATGCCAACAAGAGCTTGCTGACAAGAGCCTGTTTTAGCTGTCTCCTGAGAGGCTCTGCCAGTGCCTGACAAATACAGAAGTCGATGCTTACAGTCATCCATTGGACGGAGCACAGGGTCCCCAATGAAGGAGCTAGAGAAAGTACCCAAGGAGCTGAAGGGGTTTGTAGCCCCATAGGAGGATCAACAATATCAACTAACCAGTACCCCTAGAGTTCCCTGGGACTAAACCACCAATCAAAGAAAACACATGCAGGTACTCGTGTCACTAGCTGCATATGTAGCAGAGGATAGCCTAGTTGATCATCAGTGGGAGGAGAGGCCCTTGGTCTTGTGAAGGTTCTATGCTCCAGTATAGGGAACTGCCAGGGCCAGGAAGCAGGAGTGGGTGAGTTGGGGAGCAGGGCGGAGGGAGAGGATAGGAGATTTTCAGAGAGGAAACTAGGAAAGGGGATAACATTTGAAATGTAAATAAAGAAAATATCTAAGAAAAAAAAAAGAGTACTAGAGGAAGGGCAAGGCAGAGAGAGGGAGAGAGTAGAGAAGTCGAGACTGGCCATGACCATGTGGAGAGAGGGGAGAAGAGAATGGGGAGAGAGGGGGAACAAGGGGACGAGAGGCAAGAGAGTAAGAGAGACAAGAGAGGGAGGAAGGGCCAAGCAGCCCCTTTTATAGTGGCCAGGCCTACCTGAGTGTTGCCAGGTAACGGTGGGGGTGGAGTCAGACAGAATACCAGCACCAACAATAATCACAACAACAACAACAACAACACTAGCAAACAACAACAAAACCCAAACCTAGGGACTCGGCAGGGTTTCAGAGTTTTTCTTTGTTTCCTCTCTGCCATGATGTGAACGGCTCAGCTCTACCATGACCTCTCTGCCAGGATTGCTTGGCATCCCTGAAGCCATAGACTAATAAACTTTCCTTCCCCCAAGAAAAATAACTTAGGGCCTTAACATGCGTTCACTTTATTTAATATACCAGCCTTAAAATTCTTTTTACAATTTTTAAATAAACATTTATAGCTGGTGACTTTCTTGGTAGTGTGCTTACTTGTTTTGATCCCCGGCACTGCTAAGTAAAATAAAATATATTAACAAATAAAATAAAATTAATAAATAAAATGAAAGTAAGTTTTCAGAACATACAGTTAAGAAAGAAAGAAAGGAAGAAAGAAAGAGAGAAAAAAAGAAAGAGAAAGAGAGAAAGAAAGAAAAGAAAGGGTAGGCCGGGCGTGGTGGTACACACCTTTAATCCCAGCACTTGGGAGGCAGAGGCAGGCAGATTTCTGAGTTTGAGGCCAGCCTGGTCTACAGAGTGAGTTCCAGGACAGCCAGGGCTATACAGAGAAACCCTGTCTCGAAAAACCAAAAAAAAAAAAAAAAAAAAAAAAAGAAAGGGTAGAATGAAAACCCATCTACCTTTTGAATATTTGAATACATAATGTGAATACACTCTCAGTTCCTGATGTGAGCATTACCCTTAGAAAGTGGATTCTGGTGATGAACTGTGTCATAACACTCACTGCACAGAACATCCTCAAGGGTCTGTGGAGATGCCTCAGGTAAATCTCCTTGTCTTTGAGAAGCAGAGATGGGAGAATCCCTGTGTCCTAACCAATCAGTGAGCTCTTTGTTTAGTGGGAAAGCATGACTGGCCTCAACATAGTGGCACCCCCATATATACATACACAAACACACACACACAAATATACACACATGCCCTCTTTCTCTACTCATATATATGTATATATAATATTTATATGTATATATGTGTGTATATGAATATTATATATAAATCATATATAAATATTATATGTAATATAAATAATATTATACTTACTATATATTTATATATAATATATAAAGTATATAAAATGTATAGCTATATAATTTTATTTATGTATATAAAAATATTTATATATATATATATATGCACACACATAAATAATTTTTAAAATGTTTCACAATTGAGGAGAAACACCATGAAGTATTTTTTTAGAGTAGGCTGAAGGTGAAACTACACAAGAACAGGTCACTAGAGGTTCTTTTAAGAGGAAAATTGAATTATAAAAACTTATAAAAATAATCAGAAGTATCTTCAAGACATCTTTCTTCAGCGGGAACTCAGGCTGTCTCAGAAGGGTATGGAAAGCAGCTGTAGGATGAAGACAGCTTCTGAGCCCGGATCGGTGATTGCACATAAAGTTGCATGAGAATCATCAAAAGGCACAGTGCAGAGTACTTACACAGTAGGTAGGACCAGGTTGGAAAAAGAGACTCCATTATCATTTATGTCTGATGCCATTTTATTTTTCTCCTGGGAAGAAGAGAAGGCTTTGCTGCAAACTAAACTGGAGGCAGAGGCTAGCCACTGACTATCCCACAAAGCAGCCGTAGCCGTGCCTGTGCTCTGAGAGTCTGTCAGTGGGCCCAGGGAGGGTAACTTACATTGAGGGTAGGCTGCCCATCACTATTTGCAAACTTTCTCTGTTTGAGACTTTTGCTAAGCACTTGCAAGGTCTGTGCTTTCTACTGTAACCACCAGTATAGCCGGGTAGTGTAGATACTGCTGTTGGTTGCTGTATTTTGTTTTCTTTCACCTGAGGTAATAGGCTAAAGGCACTGAAAAATTGTCTGCAGGTCCTTCAGACACTTAAGTGACTGCTAGATTCTAAAATTCATTTTTTCTTACTCTCTGTTTATTCTAGCTGGCTCTCTCCAGCTTCTTTAGATCTTAACTGAGGGCAGATGTGTAAGAAGAAATAGACTGGACCCTGGGTTTGCCTGGAACTACTATAAAATGGAGTCCTTCCCAGTCAAGTCTTCTTTAACTGCAGCACAAAATGCAGCAGAAAAATAACTGTTAGGAAATTCACCTTTGCTATTTCTTGCTGTTGATTAAAAAAAGTAGTTTGCTCTTAAGGAAATTTAAATATTTTCCTTTTTGTAATTAAATTTTTTCACCTTGAGTTCACTATTTTTGAGTACTTCAAAAGGTATGTAATGCTTGATTACCTAAACTTTGAATCAAATGTCTGAGAAGCACTTAAACAAATGTTCAAAGTCCTTAGTCAGCAGAGAAATGTAAATCCAAACGACCCTGATATTCTACCTCACACTAATCAGAATGGCTACAAACAAAAACTCAAGTAATAGCTTATGCTGTTGAGGATGTGGAGAAAGAGGAACACTCTTTCACTGCTGGTGGGATTGCAAACTGCTACAACCACTCTGGAAATCAATCTGGCAGTTCCTCAGAAAATTGGAAATAGATCTATCTGAAGACCCAGCTATACCACTTTTGGGCATATACCCAAAAGATGTCCCACAATACCACAAGGACACATACTCTACCGTGTTCATAGCAGCCTTATTTGTAATAGCCAGAAGCTGGAAACAACCCCGATATCTCTCAACCGAAGAATGGATACAGAAAATGTGGTCCATTTACACAATGGAATACTATTAAAAACGAGGACATCAAGAATTTTACAGGCAGGTAGGTAGAACTAGAAAGTATCATCCCGAGTGAGATAACTCAGACCCAAAAGGACATGCATTGCATATGCTCACTGATGAGTGGATATTAGCCAGAAAGTGCAGAATACCCAGGATACAACCTACAGACTGTAAGAAGTGAGACAGACAGAAAGGGCAAGTGAGGAGGCTTCACGATCTGCTTAGGAGGGGGAAGGAAATAATTAAGGGGGAGGGCAGAGGAAGGGGGGGATCTGGGTGGAAGACAGGAGATGAAGGGAAAAGGGGAACAGATCAGTTATGGGGGGAGGGGAGGGCCAAGAGAATGAATGAAAATAAGCCACCTCAGGGAGTGGGAGGTGGAGGGAGGGCCCTCTAGAGGGGTGACACACTACCAGGATTCATTCGGGGTGACCTTAATCAAAATGCCCAACGCCGGGGAAAGGGAACTCCGAGAGTCCACTCCAGTAGATAGTTAGGGTCTCAAGTGGAGGGACAGGGTTGCTGACCCACAGTCAGAATTCCTGACCCAGAACTGTTCCTGTCTAAAGAACTGCAGGGACAAAAATGGAGAAGAGACTGAAGGAAAGGCGGTCCACCTTGACTGGTTTACCTTGACTGGTCCACCTTGGTATCCATCTCATGGGGTTGAGGGCACCAAGGCCTGACACTGCTATGCTATGATGTGCTTACAAATGGTTATCTGGCATGGCTGTCCTCAGAGAGACCCTACCAGCAGCTGACTGAGACAGGCACCCATACTTACATCCAACCAATGGACTGAAGTCAGGGACCCCTATGGTTGAATTAGGGGAAGGATTGAAGAAGCTGAAAGGGAGGGCGACCCCATAGGAAGAACAGCAGTCTCAACTAAGCCAGAGCCTAGGGAGCTCCCAGAGACTGAGCCATGAACCAGGAGCATACTCCATACACGGGTTGGTCCAAAGTCCCTGGCAAATATGTAGTAGAGGCCTGCCTTGTCTGACCTCAGTGGGAGAAGATGTGCTTAATCCTCGAGAGACTTAAGGCCCCAGGGAAGGGGAGGCACCCGCTCAGGGGGAGGAAGAATGGAATGAGGAACTATGGAAGCAGTTATTGAGAGGGGCAATGACTGGAATGTATGTAAATAAAATAATTTTAAAAACCCTAGATCGTAAAAAAAAAAAAATTGAGTTGTATCTTTTACTATAATTTTGTGTGCTTGTAGAAGGAAAAAAAAAGTCATATATTCTACTAAAACATCCCTCATTATCAACTCTTGATGTAATATGTTAATCAGCGTTAGACTGTAGCGCTGACTGAGTGTAAGTAGGCTCAGGTGTACTTTCTTTTATTGGAAGCTTTCTATTTTAATAAAAGAGAGGCAAGCTAAAGGGGTAGGGATTCTGATGTTTTAAAAGAGAAGAAAGCATTTAACAGACATGGAATGAGCACAGAGGGCTGGCGAACAGTTCTGCTGTCCTAGGGGACCAGGAGGTTATGCAGCCAGCCGCTGGACTGCCCACACCTGCTGTCCACCTGCCTGCAGTGACGCCTCTCCCGCCCCGCCGTTGCTGTCAGGGTTTGGGGAGCCAACCATCACTGTGAGTTTTAAAGCACTGTTTTATGAACACAGCACCTATTTCTGGCATGAGAACTCTTAGAAAGTACACCACTTATCATCAATAGTCTTAGAATTAACCATTCTAACAACTGAAAGATTTGCAGTAATCACATAAGCAATATTGGAAGTGCCTAAGTTCTGCACATTTTTGTAGAAGTTTTTTTTTTCTTTAATTAATTAAAAAAGAAATTCTCTGAGGAGCTCTGGACTGGGAGAGACAACCCCTTTATCTTTGAGATCAGGACCAGAGCTTGTCTAGGTAGCAGCTTCCTCTAACTGCACTATCAGGAAGGGGAGGGACTGTGGGTAAAATGATGCCAACTGGCCACGTTGCTAATCCCCCATATTTTATGTAGGAATGGTGGACAGTAGTCCTTAAAAAGCTTTATATGGGTTTATGTGAAAGAATGGAAAGCATAGGCCAAGGCCAGATGCTTTTTTTGGGGGTCTTGAGAGCATTTGTGAAACCCTTTTGCAAAGCATCCCTTGTAGTGAGGTCCCAGAACAAGCAGCGAGCATGGGCTGCGTGGCCTTTCTGCTTTCTGTACTTGTTTTGATAGCTTAGATTTTCTTATCCCACTGCCTTGGCAGTCACTAGAGAGGAGAAAGCAGCGGCCGTTGGCCTTAACTGATGGCCACAAGTTTCTGTAAGCCATGAGTATTGAATGGCACGTGACTTATGCTTCAAGTGGTGCAGTTTTGTCGTGAGCCAGTCAGCATTCATGGTTTCATCTTTGTAAATATTTAAAAAATGTGAAATTTAAGGAAAGCTTTACTGTGATCTCTATTCTAGTGCTAAATACTGCATATAATCTGCAACATGGGGACAAACATCTTTTGTGAGTCATCGTTTGTGTGTGTGCTACCACTTTTATGTTCTAAACATTTTTATAGAGTTCTAGTACTTTTACTAAATAGGGATTAATGTTATTTTTTTTAAAACCATTGAATTACAATGTAGATAAAGATAAATGTTGCCTGAGATTTATTTTGAATTGAAGATGTTTTCCAGAGCCTCCTTTTGTGTATTTCTTACGTGTGACATTGTAAATGTAGCATTTTGATAATTGACTTTTTTATGAGGTCAAGCACCTCCTGGTTTATGAAATATGCCTGCCTTTGCCCTTCCTTCCAGTCAGTGACTTCCCTGAAGTAAATGCTGATGGTCCTGATTTCCTTTGGCCTCCAATACAGATTGACCTTGTGGAGCATTAGGTCACAGGTGTAATTGTTTCCCATACATTGTGTTCTGATGGCTCACAGTGCTCGTCTTTTCCAGCTTTAGAAACACTGGTCACATAAACCTCACTCTCATTATATAAATTACAAATCTCCTCGAGTATGTGCCCTATACAGTGCTGGTCAACGCAGTATTAATTTGTAAGTTTATCATCTCAGATATTGATAGACATCTCGATGTCATCAGGAAGCTTGATCCTTTGTTCCTTTTGAGTCCCCTCCTTTTCAGCTTCCTTTCATGTTGGGTTGACAGGGTCAGGCTCCTCTTTTACTTAGCCTTGGAAACAATAGAATTTCTTTGTTCAGTAAATGTTTTGGCTTTGACTTCTGATAGACCATACCGTAATACCTGTTTCTAACCTGGATTTGGAATCTTACTTCTGATGCTTATAAAGTAGTGGTGACTCTGAGCACAAATATGGGTGAATCAACAACAGACATGAAGATAAGATGGTGATGTGTGTTTCAGATACATGGAAAGTGTAGCTGGTGAACTATCCCAGATGTTAGTATGTGCTCCACAAGGCAGCAAGTGCCAGGATTCACTGTGGGAAGAAGGTGGGAGAGACTGGAAAGGGGTTGACACGTGATTTAATTGAGTCTGGCCCCTGCTCTGAGGCCAGAAACTAGATAGCCTTCCTCCCCATCCTTTCTACTTTCTCTTATATATTTACATTTGTTTTGCAAGATTGGGACTTTCTGAGATAACGGTGTTAGGGGAATGACTTTTCTGGATACTAAGATTTTTTTTTAATTACTAAATAGTTGCTCAGAATAGTCTTATAATTCTATTTTTGGTAAAAAATAGTTTGATAAAACTCTTGCATGTGTAAGACATTTACTCTGAGTGAGGCTTCCATTTCAGGCCATGCTGTGGAGTGGCTACTGCTTGCTTACTGTCACAAACAACCCCTCAACCGAGAACATCTGAGATGGTAATGCCTTTTGCATTTCAAGTTCTGTTTCTTATAACTTTTCCTTCTCTGTCTCTTTCCCGTCTTTCAGTTGTGATGGATGTTTATTGCTACTGAGTGTTTCATTTCTCTCCTGCTCCCTTCTTTCTAATTGCTGGTTTCGATGTCTGTACTACTGTGGGGGTAGGGCAGCTGGGCAATGAAGCTCACTGTGGTTCTGTGTTCCATTAGGCTGAACTGGCCAAGAAAGATGCTGTGAGAGGAAAGGTGCCTGACAGAGCCTCAGAGGAAGCACTGTGTGCTGCCCTCACTCCTGCTGTGTCTGCCCAGGTCACCTCTTTGGGGGTTTGTGGCATCCTGGGTATCTTTTTTTTTTTTTTTTTTTTTTAAAGTGAGAATATGCTAATTGAAAGATGAAATGAAGTGAAAATTATTTTGTTTTTAAAGATTTATTTATTTATTTTATGCATGTGAGTACACTGTCACTGTCTTCAGACACACCAGAAGANGGCATCAGATCCCATTACAGATGGTTGTGAGCCACCATATGGTTGCTGGAAATTGAATTCAGGACCTCTGGAAGAGCAGTCAGTGCTCTTAATTGCTGAGTCATCTCTCCAGTCCAATTAAATACTTCTTATAGAATTCCTGCTTTATAGGTCAGTTGGGATTAAAAGGTGTGGCTCTTTCAGAACTATCTGAAGAAATTGTAGTCGTCTTACTCTGAGTACTATATGTTTGAACTCCTTCTGTGTACTGGGAGGCAGAAAGGCTTTACCTCCCGATGAACTGTATTTATTTACAGTATATGTCACATATGTTTACAGTGTTCCAGTGGGGATTAGGTATGTGTTCCTCCTCTTTCATCCAGAGTGTCAGGGGACTTGAGCTGAATTTTAAACACCCTCGACTGATAATCTATTTAACAACAATAAATGATTCTGCTTATCTGTATTTGGCCACAAGCCTAATGGAATTTCTACTTAAATATATAGCTATTTAAAAGGAAATCCCTTCTATTTGACATTTTTTGAGGCATTATTCAATATTTCTGTGATTTTTCTTTTATGTATTCCATCGTCTTGGGAGCTAGTAAAATGGCCAGTTAAAAAACGAAAGCATTTTGTGTGTGTGTGTGTGTGTGTGTGTGTGTGTGTGTGTGTGTGTGTAGGTTGGTTATTCAGACTTGGCTTAAAAAGAAACCCAGTGGAATGGTGATCCTGTGGGCTGGGAGCTCTCAGTGTTAGCTGAGTGATACAAGGGATCCCTCTGAGCACCAGCACTTCCATGCTGGCTTCAGAGGTCAGGCTGCTACTGATCCCTGAAGGCACCCTTATTGGTGTACCACAGCGAGGAACAAAGGACTGCTTGAAGGATAAGGAGATTGGAGCACTCTTCCCCCCAACCCCCAGAGCAGTTAGGAAGTGTGGTACCTCCTAGTCTAGGCCTCCTTACCTGCCTTTCTCTATCTCATCCCTTTTGGGCCTCTTCTTCAGAGATACTTGTAAGACCTGAGGCCTTACAATGATTTTGGTTATTTCTTCATTTTTATCTTTCGAAAGTCTGTCCCTATCTCCTTCCAGTGCAGTGGAGCAAGGCTTCTCCTCGATCTGCAGTTCATGCTCAAACAACTAGGAGGCAGACCTGGCTTCCTTTGAGATATTTGTGCACTTTCACTAGTGTCTGTAAGCTTGGAAGCACTTAAGCCTTTGGAGACTATTTTAAATGTGACGTTTAAATGGGAATGCCTGGTAATATCATTAGCTGAGGTTCTAGTGGCCTTCGTGATAATAAATGACCTAAGATCACTCACTATGAAGAAGATAGTATTGATTTGTGTCATCATTCTCTTGCTGATTTGCTGAAGACAAAAATTTATAATGCCAATGGAAATAAAGTACTTTATAAAACATTCCTGTGAACACTAGAACATGTTTTTCTAATAAAGCAAGTGTTCCAGTGAGGTTTTAATTAAAAAAAATTGTAGTAGTTTGAATGAGAAGGGCCCCTGTAGGCTCATATGTATGAATGCTTGGTCTCCAGTTGATGGAACTGTTTTGGAAGGGTTAGGAGGTAGGGCCTTGGGAGGTAGGGTGGCGTGTTCCTGGGAGTGGGCTGTGAGCTTTCCAAAGCTAACACTAGTCCTAGTTATTTGTCTTTGTCTGCCCCCTACTTGTGGATAAGGCTGTCAGCTTGTTCTCCAGCACCATGCTGGCTGCCATGATTCTTGCTGTAATTGTAATAGCTAGTGGTAGTTTTTGTTCTAGTATTATTTACACATTGTGGGATTAAAGTTCTCCAACTACCTTCATACCTGTTTCTCCCCTCCCTCTTCCTCTGCTTTTTTTTTTAATATATAGTATTTGTTCTTTGCTATTCTCTAGTGATGTTGTTCTGCTGATTTACCTGCCCTTAATGTATTTATTAATCATATTTTGATATGAATATATATTTTAAAGGATTCATTGTACATGGCATTTGCAGACTTTGTTATGTTTTTTTTTTAGCACTTCTAGCACACAAGCATGAAGAAAAAAAAATTTTCTTTTTGTTTGAACACCCTAATTGACCCCACCAAGATTGAGATTGATCTGGTTTCTTTCAGCCTGTTAAATGCCAATCCAGCCATCTGTAACAGTACTTAGTAGTTTTGTAATTTTCCTGTACATGTTTTCTGTTTATTCCATAAAACTTCCCATCACTTACAGAGATTTTCTTTGCTTGATTTAGGGATGAAAGCAACCACTGTTACCTATTTTTATTGCTTGCTTTAAAAACTTGCCCCATAGTCAGTGCCAAGTCTAGAGTCATGGTTTTCTTAGAGTCTTATGGAAGGACCTTATACTGACTTGGACAGGTTAATGACACTTGCATTTGAAGTGTTTTTAGACTAAAGGACACCCAGCTTAAAGAAGGGACGTGGAAGAAGAGGATGATGGTTCTTAATTCATAAACATTTCTAATGGTTTAAAACAGATTACACTCTGTCTTTGGGGCTGGGGAGAAAGGTGAGAGAACAACTTTCAGGAGGTGATTCTTCTGCTGTGTTAGTTCAGGTCATTAGGCTTGGTGGCAAGCATCTTCACATTCTGAACTGTCTCATAGGCCCAGAAATGCTGCATCTTCACATTCTGAACTATCTCATAGGCCCAGAAATGCTGCATTTCTTGTGTAACAAAATCTACTTGCTCTTTTTACCTCTTGTAGCCTTTGTAGAACCATTCCAAACTCTTGATGTTCTCTTCCCTAATACCATCTTGCTCTAACAAATGATTTTCTGTATCATACACATGCCACGTCCATGTATGTGCTTATACTAAAAGTGTAGAGGAAGGAGAACTAGCATAGAGTCAGTACAAACTTTATCATACACAGACAACTATTCACTAAAATTTATTTCTATGCAGATTAACTTTGGTTTCTTTGTGACTCTTACTGTTGTGTATCATCTTTTGGGTAATACTTTCTTACTACTACCCCAGCAAATGCAGCACTCTTCACAGAGATGCGAGATAGCTTTTACCTAGTACCATTACTTGCCATGATGGGCCTGCGGTACAGTCTGAAAAGCTGTTTCCTGGAAGCACAGAACACTTTGACAATCCTATATATTTTGTTATATGTTTCATTATTTTGACTTAAAGTGTGCACATCTGTTAGGTATAGATTAGGCATTTCTGGCTTTGGAGCCTCCCCTCATTATACATAGTACTATCATTTTATAGTTGGACTATTGTTATCTTATAATAGCCATAATCAGTTGTAATAATTACTTTCTGACTTAGTTGATTGGATGATGTTAAGTTGGTTAAGTTGAGTAGCTTTCTTTTTCTCTAAAATACTGTGAAGTTTTCTGTGTGAAGTTGATCTGTGTGCCTTTCTAAGAAGTGCACTGCTTAGACTTTGGTTATATATATATTTTTTCCTATTAAGTATTTAGAGTAAGTACAATAGGTTTTGTTTTGGATTAAGTTTGTGGTTGAGGAATTCTTTCTTATATACTTTAAACCTTAATTATGTGTGTATAGGTGTGTGGGGCAATGTGGGTTGTGTGCCTCGAGAGTTCAGAAAAGGGCATTGGAAATGTTGGACCTGGAGTTTCATACAGTTGCCAGGCACTGGATGTGAGTGATGGAATTCAGGTCCTCTGGAAGAGCAGGCTCTAAGCTGCTGAGTACCATTAGCATCTGTTGTCAGTTCTTTTCAACCAGAAAGACATTTGTTGTCATTTCATGACCAAATCATGAATGCAGGTAATGACAGCCATCTGATATTTGACAAAAATGCCAAAACACACATTGGAGAAAAGACAGCAAATGGTAAAGAATGAATTAGGACCCTGTATTTCACCCTACCTTATAATTAGGTTCAAATGGATCAAAGACTTTGGTGTGAAGCCTGAAATGCTAAAACTACTAGAAGAAAGAAAACGTAGTTGTAGGAAAGTTCTTTCTAAAGAATATGACATTTGCCCAGCAGTTATGGCCAACAATTGACAAATGGGGCCGGGTGTGGTGGCGCACACCTTTAATCCCAGCACTTGGGAGGCAGAGGCAGGTGAATTTCTGAGTTCGAGGCCAGCCTGGGCTACAGAGTGAGTTCCAGGACTGCCAGGGCTACACAGAGAAACCCTGTCTTGAAAAACCAAAAAAAAAAAAAAAAGACAAATGGGACATAATAAAAATAACACTAGGAACCTGCTCTGCAGCAAAGGAAAGCACTGAATGAAGAGGAAGCCACCACAGTGGGAGGGAATCTAGGAGCTGGACAGATGACCAAGGCTGCCTTTTCAGAATATATACAGATTCAACAAACAGAGTCAAGGGGACAAATGACCCAGCCAAAACCTGGACTTGGATCTGAACGGGGAGTTCTCAGGAGAAGAAATTAAAATGGCATCGTCCTTATTCTGGAGTGGCTTATTTCATTTAGCAAAATGCCATTCAGAGTCCCTTGCATTGTAGAGTTTTTCAGAATTTTGGATGAATATGAATACAATTTTATACATGTAATCATTGAATTATTATTGGTGTCTACTCTTTCATGACAATCTTGCTTTTAATTATTTTGAAACTATATTGCAAAGAAGAATTTATTGGATTAAAGGGTAGATCTGTTTTTGTTTTTTAAAGAAAACTTATATTTTCTGTAACAATTATACTTTACATTCTCACCAGTAGTGGACAGAACATGAATTTCTTCATTTTCCTTGACTCCTCCCCCTTTACATATCAGTTATCTTAAAAGGCATGAAGTGCTATTGGGGCTCTGATTTCCACTTTCCTAGCTACTTGTCATGTTTAGCATCTTTTCCTGTGTTTGTTTACTATTCGTATATATCTTCTATGGAAGTATTTTTTTGTGCCCATTATCTACTTTAGGATCATGTTGGAATTTATTGGTGTTGAATTATAACCGTTTTCTGAGACATTTGTAACTGTGGCTGGCTTGAACCCATCACGTACATGTGGATGGCCTAGAAGTTGCAGTAGTGATCTTACCTTTGCTGCCATCACACATGTGTACCCTGATCCCTAACCCAAGGATTATGTAAATTTTCTGTAGAGTAACATGCTATCCGATTGTTTGAAAATCGTCTGTCTCTTTTCATAGTTGCCTTTCTTGCTCACGACTCTGCAGGGTACTGGTGGTTTACTGATTTGCAGTTCTGTTATGTGTTCCTTTAGTGTCATTCCCCAGAAAACATTGTCAGATATGATACCATGAAGCTTGTCTCTTATTTTCTTCTAGGAACTTTATAGTTTTAGGGGTCTAGGTCTTAACATTTAGATAGTTGAATCATTTGAATTAATTTTTATATAAGATATAAACTCAGAATCCAACTTAAATGCTTGCTTATAGATACTATCTAGTTTTCCAAGCTTATTTGTTGAAGTAGCTATTCTATCTTCTATACCTGTTTTAATTTAACATAATTATATGTGTGTGTGCGTGTGTGTGTGTGCGTGCGTGTGTGTGTGCGTGTGTGTGTATAAGTAGCCAAATCATTTAGCTTTTGTCATTAAACATAAGTTGGATATTGAGATTTTTTTCTTATTCTTTTTGATCTTCTTAAAAAAGATATTTATAACATCTTTTAATTATGCTTATCTTTTTAAATTGGCATTTGGGTTTATGGGCATTCTGGTTTTGTCTAGTCTTTGGTATTGTGTGAGGGTAGTAGTGAAAAAACTTGTCATGTCTTCATTTTTGATAGTCTATCTTAGTATATGTCTAGAAGTGAAATTTCTATATATCTTGCCAATTTTTTTCCCTTCCACATGGATTAGATTGTTTTGCACTTTCAACAGTAGTTTATGTGAGGTTTTTGTCCTTCAGCAGCCTTTACAGCTGAACATATTCCAAGAAACCGCATATCTGTGATGGATGAGAAATGAAATATCACCATTATTTCATTTTTACTTTTTGCTAGGAACTTGCTCAATATTTTTTTCATAAGAGCCTTATGAATTTGTTTTCAAGTACCAGTTCATATTGGTAACTCTTACAGTTTTGAGTAACTATATTTATAAGTTTAAAGTATTATCCTAGTATATCACTTTTTTTTTTTTTTTTACTTTGCTTATGAGCCTATTAAGAATTAGAAGTTTTAGAAGAAGAGAGGCTGCCAGCCCAGAAAAAGGGCACATCAGGTAAATCTCCTGCTGCACAGGCATCAGGACTGGAGTCAGATCCCAGGAACATGTGCAATTGAGGAAAGGTAACCGACTTTACAGAGTTGTCTCTGATCCAGTGTGCTGTGCCAGGCGTGGCCACATAGACCTGCCCTCACCCCCCCACCCCCAATTAACACGAGTTATTATTTTAAAAGTGGCTGCCTAATTTAAAGATACTTTGTTTTTATTTGTAGAGTGGGCTTGAAAAATAAAGTTTATATCCTCTTCTCTATTTTTATATCTTGGTTATAATAGTGCTTGTCTGCTCAGTTAGTCTTTTTATAACTTTGTTCTGCAAGTTAATTCTTTAAAAGCTCTGCCAGAGGCAATGATGGGTGCAGCCTTAGTTAATTCAACTTTTCATTTTCCTCTAACTCATGAGTTAGATATGAATAGCTTTTAAAATGAATTGTGAGATTTAATTAGTGTAATGCAGTAGAATAATAACATGCTCCTAGAGACACATTATGTTCATTACGGAGCATGCGTTTGATGTCTGCTGTCGTTTGATTCTTCTCTATCATGCTTCTAGACTGAGTTAACTGTTTTCCACAAACCTGCTCATTTTGTTTTCTCTGAGGCTTACCGCTTTACTAGTTTCTTTATGTTCCATTTAAGAAGATATTTTTATATTTTATGACCTAATCTATTTCATTGTGATCTGAGGCTATGTAGTCTTTATACAAATAAATACATATAACTATTTCACTGAAAATACCTCCTTGAGAGCAAGATAAAACCTTTTAATTTTTAGATTGTTTGTTTAGCATATATTGTTTTAAAAAGATGATGTTACATACTGATTGTATTCTTCTTGCTTGCCAGGCCGTTGATAACTTCTTGGCTGGCTTTGTTATTCTGCCTGTTGCTTTATTATTCTAGTGTTTGCCCAGAGGTTCTCTTCTCATTTGGCACTGGTGACCATTTGATGTGGCCTCGATGATTAAGATAGCATTTGGCTGTTTTCTGGCATGTGCTCTGTATCTCTCTTGTGTCTTCCCTGCCTTCCTCCTGGGACCGTCATGTGTGTAAGGAGCCAGCAGAGCCTTTAGTAGAGCTGTGAGAGACAACAGTCCGGGGACTGGGTGTGCTTCCTGCTCCTGGGTTCACGCTGTAGATCTTCTCAGTGGACAGAACTGAGAAGGGACTCACTCTCATTCTCTGTGCGCCTGCCTCTCTGTCCTCTGTTCTCCTTTCCTGGTCTCTCTCTGCCTCCCTTTCTCCTGCTTCCTGGCTACCATCACCCTACTTAAAAGAACCCAAAGTTCTTGTGAATGTTACCCACTTTTATTACACAAAGAGTCATTTTAGGCCCCCCTTTTGCTTATTTGGAATTTCTTCCTCTGAGTAAAATTAATCTGTTCTCATTATCCATAGTAGATTGGCTTGTTTTCCCAACCTTAGTAGACTTCATGTAATTTAGAATTTCTAACACATACCTTGTAAAAACCAGTTAACACTAGGGTGCAGTATTCGCGTACAGTTCTTATTTATTTAGATTGTAGCTTTACATTGTCCAGTCCTTTGGCCTATTTCTGCTGTTTTCCATTCAGTGTCTTTTATGTTTCCACCTTTCTCATCTTATGCAGGAAGATTTGTAATAGAGTCATTCGCAGGACTGTACACCTCATCCAGATTTCCCTAGCATTCTGCTTAATTCATTATTTCAAACAATCGCGTTTAATAAAGGCTACCCTGTCATACTTGGATCTTAGGGTGTGACACGTTACTAGGTTCTTTGTTTTGTGTCTCTTACTGCAGTTTTACAGAGAGCCTTTCCCGCCTTTGAACATTTTCCTGGTGTGACTTTTGTAATCAACCCGGCTGCTGCACCGTGCTGAACTTCCCCACGATCATATTTGGATGTAGTACAGTAAATGGCATCTTATTGTGTTTTATCTTGTTTCCATTTGGTTAAACACAAATACAAAAAGCAGTTTCACCAGGTTGCTAAAAAACTTTTTAAAAATTGATTGTTTCTCAGAGAGGGTAGATTTAGGTAAACCCCTCAGGCCCCAGTTTTCCCATAGTGCCTAAGGCTGGCTACCCAGACTGACCTCCTGAAACTATGCTGATAACCAAAGAGAGAGCAGTAGGACTCTCCTGGTTCACCTCAGATGGTACGTTCTCAGTGCATAGTTAACAACTTTAGCACCTTTTTATTGACATGTTTTATGTGTTCTGTTCTGTCTACCGCATGGTGCCATGTGCATGTCTTAATGGGACCATGCTTATGAGCTGGTAGGGTGGCAAAGGCCTTTAGTCTCTGGGAGCCAGAGTCAGGTTGGTCTCTATAAACTCAAAACTAGCTTGATCTACATGGTGAGTTCTAGGCCCACCAAGGCTACATAATAAGACTCTGCCTAAAAAGGTAAAAAGAGTTTATTCCTTTTCTATCTGTGTTAGGGTTCTCTAGAGGAACAGAACTAATATAATGAATCCATATATATTAAAATGGGGTTTATCATAGTAGTTTACAGGCTGTGGTCCGGCTAGTCCAATAATGGTTGTCTTCTGACAGAAAGGCCTAGAATCTGATAATTGTTCAGTCCGTGAGGCTGGATGTCTCAGTTGGCCTTCAGTAATGTTGGAAGTTTGAAGAAGAAGGAGGTCCTAAGTCAGTGCAGGAGTGGCTCAGTGGCAGATGAATGACCTTGCCAGTGACAGTGAGGGAAAGCAGGAGAAACAGCCTTCCTTCCTCTCTGTCCTTCTCTGTGGACTGAAACACAGGGTGTGGCCCAGCTTTAGTGCGGGTCTTCTGACCTCCAGTGATGCAGGTCTAGGTGGTTTCTTTCCACCTTAGATAATTCAATCCAGAAAAGTTCTTCACAGATATGCCCAGCTGCTTGGCTTTTAGTCCGCTCCAGATGTCGTCCTGTTGACAACCAGGATTAGCCATCAGAGCCTTTCCTTCTTCTGTCAGTGGCTTATTTCTCACTGTGTGTTGGGCTCCAACATCTGCTGTCTCCTTAGCTTCATTCCCCACATGCTACCACACCTACCTTCCCTTGTCCATGGTCTTTTAGTAAGCTGCTCTTTTGTCTTGGAACTGTCTTCACTCAGGGTCATCCCGTTATACATGTTACAGACCCGCTAGACCCTGCTCGGAGGGCTCCACCTCAACACTTGCACTTACACACTTAGGCGTCTGCTTTAGTGGCATGCCTGTCCATTTCTATAGTAAAAGGTCTTATATTCCCCCTATAGTTTTCTTCCCTTTGCTTAGAAAGCCACTCACACACACCCCAAATTCTTTTAAATGAATGGGTAAAATCTCTCCCCATTTGTATTGCTTGTATTTGGAAAAATAATCTAGAAAAGTGATTTCTCAAACTTTTTTTTTTTGAAAAAAATAGTCTTCAAATGAAAACTTCTGTAAAACATATGCTTGCTGCTTCAACAGCTACACAACTACTTAATGAGGTAAAAAATGGGTCTCTGTTTGAAAATTACTGGCTAATCACTGCATTCATTCACACATCTTTCTTTGTTTTCATACAGAAAACAATCTTTTCTTTACACAGGTGAGGGTATTTCTCATGTCCACGTAACTGTAGTTTCTCCCTCAAGCCTGCTGACAGCAGCCTCTGAAGTTGAGGCTCTCTTTTCATGCCATGTGTGTCTTGCCTTGAGAAGGTTTATCGGACAGTAGCCGAAGTGCTCTCGGTCACTATG
This sequence comes from Mus pahari, assembly GCF_900095145.1. Lineage (NCBI taxonomy): Eukaryota > Metazoa > Chordata > Mammalia > Rodentia > Muridae > Mus > Mus pahari. The sequence goes on from NC_034604.1 coordinate 57,557,959, forward strand.
GAAATGTGAGCTCTTGGCACACTTCCCTGTCTCTCCATATGAGCAGTGCTGTGCCTACTGGTTCATTTAGATGTGGCCCATCCTTTAGATGTAGCCCACATTCAGTGTCTTTGCTGCTAAAGCCATTATTGTTTGCTGCCTCCATCAGCTTCACTTCCATTGACTTTAAAGCACCTGCCTCTTAATATGTGGATACTTAGCATGTATCCATTGTGTCCTGACTGTTAATATATGCTTAGCATGTATCCATTGTGTCCTGACTGTGAATATGTGCTTAGCATGTATCCATTGGGTACTGTTTGTGCTACTTGGCTTTCTGTCTGCACAGCCATTGCTAGTGTCCAAAGAGAGGAAGGAGAGAGGCAGCAAGGAAGAGAGATAGAAGGGGAAGGAAAGGATATGGCTCTTTGAAGGGGTTCAGTGACATATTCTCATGCAGTTCTGAGATGCATAATTCTGCATGCAATTGAGGGCTCAGATCAGGCTATTTCAATGTTAGCATTGTCAGGACAGTTTTGCCTTTGTTTTGCAACACCTGGAAGGTCACAGCATATGAGTCATTCTTTCATTTATGTTTTCTGAAACATAAAATGGCTTTTAGTCCACCTATAACCTGCAAATTAAACACATATCTTAAAAGGTATCTATGGTGAAGTTCAAGTTTTAGGTATTATTTTTACTACAGATTGTTTTCAGTTCTGTTTGGACAAGAAGAGAATAAAGCTTTATGTTCTCACATTAACATTCTGTTGAGCTGCAGCACTACCTGTGGTGTGCACTACTTGTGCATTTTCAGCTTGTTTTGCTGTTTTCAGAATGGCTTATAATTACATTTTTTTTTAATGAGAGCAGTTTCATGAATAGTTCAAAATATCAGGTAGGAAAATGTATTTCTGTAATTATGCATCAATTCTCGTGTTACCAAGTAATCATATCCTAATTTACTCCTAAACTATTTTAATAATTTTTTATTTCTCTAATTGCATTGTGTCTGTAATAAGCCTATTTCTTTCTGACAAATTGAAATGATCTTTATTCAGAATAAGGGATAACTACCTTCAAATTATTTTGTGTGAAATCTTTTCATAAGAGAACATCTACAGTGTTATAATTTCTGTTTTTGATGCTTAGAGAAGGAAAAGTAGATGCTGTGTCTTTAATGGAAAGCAAAAGGTTATCTTCTATGGCCTTTGTGTGTATGTGCTGATGTGAATGTAGGCAGCCAGACAGGCAGTGTGTGCAGAGAGACTAGGGAACGGCTACGGATCGATATGTGTGGTGTGAAGTGAATTAATGTGAGGCAGGCCGTCTGTCTGTCATGAGATTGTGGGGAACATGGAGCAGTGTTGGTCAGCACTGCACAGATCTGCCTCTAATACGTGCCTACCTTCTGCCTGAAATGCAATGGAGAGATTCACAACATTCCCTTATTGCTGGCTTTCACTTCACTCAAAGTAAATGTTCATATCAAATCATTGCCTCAAGTGTGCTTTAATTAGATCACGGGAACACCACAGTTGCAAGAAACTGATGAAATCAAAACGCCTGCTATTGTTCTGGATATAGTTTTCAATCTCACCGGAAATCTATATTTTATGAGAATGAGAAATATAATTTTTATTAACATTTTGCATGTTTTTGTTCTTCATTCTTAACAATTTTATCATTTTCTCTAATCCTTTGTAAAATTATAAAATTACAGTGAACTGAACTCATTTTATATTACAATATTAGTTAACATGCTGCATTAAAAACTCTTACAAGATTAAAGTCTCTTTGCTTGTGGTGATAATCACATGACATGACAGAATTTCCCCGAGTTCATTTCACTTGTCATTACTCAGATGTTGTAAACCAGTTGGAAAAAAATTCTTATAATATATAGGATATGAGATGTACATTTTGGCAGTAATGTATATTTTACTGTTGAAATTAAAAAATATATTTATGTGTCTAGATGTTTTGCCTGCACGTAACTCTGTTCCCTATGTTCTTGCCCAGCACTCTGAGGTCAGAAGGGGCATCAGGTCCTCCTTAACTGGACTCACAGATGTTATGGACCACTGTGAGTGCTGGCAATGTGGTTTCTCTGAAAGTTCAGTTCATGATCTTAACTGCTGAGCCATCCCTCCAGCTCCTATTGGTAGAATTTTGCATATAGTTTTAGTTTATTGTATTAAAGACCATATTTTTATATTAAAGAAAATATTTTCTACTAATTAAAAGCAACACATATTAAGTTAATATATAACTGGAAATGCTTGATTTTTATCATAGGTCTTTGACAATAGTAAGTGACCTTGGCTGTAGAAACCACAGGTCTCAGAGTCTTCCTCTCTATGTCTGTCCCTCTCTTCTGCTCAGCGCAGGGCTCCCCACCCCATTCTGTTGGAGGGAGACTTCCTTTTACTATTTTCCTGCCTCATTCTGGGTTCCATGGTTTTCCATTTTCTTCCGGAGTTCTCATTATAGATCTGAATGGCAAATCCTGCGATGGTAAAATGCACATTGTTGCATTTTGTAAGACCTGCATTTGTAAACTTACTCTTTCATACAATTACTGTATATCTTTCATTAGATCTCTTGCTACCTTTATATATTTATTTTCAATGTTTTCTTTCCCTTTAATACCTTTAATGTTTTTTCCTAGCGTAATTAATTAATATAATTTGTGTTATTGGATTGAAGTTATTCTCACTGTATTCTGTTCAATCCAATTTATTGAAATTTATGTCCAATATTTTGAGTATATTTGTCAAAATAATATTCAGTTTATTTTAAATGTAATTTGACATGTAAAATGAGTTTATAAGATAAAAGCAAAGAATCTTCATATAATTGATGGCTTAAACCTTTGTTTATGAATAAGCAAGTTTATGTGTATAGAGCTTATAAAATTCTTTTTTTTAATTTTATGCCTTGAAAAGCTTATGCTTTTATATCAGTAAAACACTAATTTTCTCTTATCTTTGTATTTCATTGGAAATAGTATTCCAGGAACTAGGAGGGTGGTTTAGTAGTTAAAGTGATTACTGTACCAACATGAGCCCCTGAGGGCCGGAGTCAGAGCTTAGCAGTGAGGAGCCCATGCTGTCCATGCAGTGGACCAGGCTTCAGATCCCAGCACCCCACCGGGCAACTCAAAGATCCATGTAGCTCTAATTTAGGGGTTCCGATGCTCTTTCAATCTCCATGGGCTCTAGAAACACATGTGGTACATATACATTCATATAGGCCTTATACTAGATCAGATAGAAATAAATCTTTTTTTTTTTTTTTTAATTTATTTATTATATGTAAGTACACTGTATTTATCTTCAGACACTCCAGAAGGGGGAGTCAGATCTCGTTATGGATGGTTGTGAGCCACCATGTGGTTTCTGGGATTTGAACTCAGGACCTTCAGAAGAGCAGTCGGGTGCTCTTACCCACTGAGCCATCTCACCAGCCCAGAAATAAATCTTTAAAGAGCATAAGAACCTAAACTAACCATGTACAAGGTGTGGCCATGGAAGCCTGTGATCCCAGGGTTGCTGGAAGCAGAGACATGTGCATCTCATAGGCTTGCTGGCCTATCCCAGCCAATCAGTGGGCTCCAAGTTCTCAGTAAGCCTGTATCAAAGATAAGATGCTCTGTGTGGGTGAATGGAGAGAGATAAAAGAGGAAACCCATGTTAAACTCAAGCCTCCACACATACATGCCTTTACAGGCACACCGATATACATCTTCACCTATGCACACACTGTATAAACACCGAAAGAAAATAATATTTTCTTACAATTTTCGATTCCATTTTGTGACTATTGTATCTTTTCGAACTAGTTGTCTACTTATAATTTACATGTAGTAAAATGTATCATTTTGGCTAATGGTTATGAACAATACGTTTGGTCACATTCAACTCCCACAAGCAGAATATAGTTGAGCTTTGTCTTTAAAGGTTGATTTATCAAATCTTTCGTTGTACCCTTCACCCCTGTGAGCCCCAGATCCTGTGATGTCTGTGTGCCTTAAGAGAGTAAACAGCATACATGTAAATATTGTGGAAAACAGGAGCAGCAAAGTGAGCTTTGGGGTTTCTAGCAATGCTGTGATGCCTTCCCTTGCAGATAGAGTATAAAGTGCTTAGCATTATCTTAAAATGCTATTGATCTTTATATGGCCTGATATTTTAAAGTTATTTCCTGAAAACAGACGGCAAGAGTGCCTTTGACGGAGGGTTTGAGAGTGTTGTGATTTGGCTGCCACTGTCTTCCAGACCATTTAAGGAGTCGCAGGGAGTTGGCTGCCATCACTGCTCAGAGTTATGGGGGTTATGACATTGAGCATATATTGGAAAAAATGGCCTCTCCTTCCCTTCTCAGTAACTACATAGTACTGAAGATTGTGAGGGTTAACTCATAACCGCATGTTCAGGCAGTCAGGAACATTGTTCAAATATTTTCATAAAGCATGCATTCTCGGGGTGATGATGTCATTTAGTTGGTAGAGCGCTTATCTCCTTCATCGGTCCTGGCACTGAGGTAATAATGGCAGGAATATCAGAAGTTCAAGGTCATTCTCAGCCACATAGCAAATGCCTGGCTATGTAAGACTCTGGATCAAAACAAAAACAAAACCAAGTGAGAAAAAGTCATGTATTCCTGATAGAAGAAAATTCTCGTGGGGTTTCACTTTGCTACTGTATGAATGCTCTATTAGTCTTTCTTCTTCCGTTTTTGGGGAGTACCCACAGCATACACAGAGTGGCATGGGGCGGCTTGGCTGATGCAGAATGTTAGGAAGCCAGATGGTTTTATGGAAGTATAATGCATTTTACTAACCTTTCCGAAACATACACAATTTGGAGAGCTTTTTTCTGTTCATACAATTGTACAATTGTGCAGCCACCATCACAGTTGCTTAAAGTGTTCACCTGAAAGTGATCCGCACCACTCAACAGCATCTTCCCTGACCTCTTCCTGCTCATTCGTAGGTCAGTGCACCGCTCTGCATCTCCTTCCTTCCTTCCTTCCTTCCTTCCTTCCTTCCTTCCTTCCTTCCTTCCTTAAGATTTGTTTTATGCATGTGAGTACACTGTAGCTGTCTTCAGACACACCAGAAGAGGGCATTGGGTCCCATTACAGATGGTTGTNANCCACCATGTGGTTGCTGGAAATTGAACTCAGGACCTCTGGAAGAGTAGTCAGTGCTCTTAACTGCTGAGCCATCTTTCTAGCCCACTTCTCCAGTTTCTATGTCAGCAGATTTCACCGTCTTAGCTGTTTGGGGTCATAGAATGAGGTGATTCCTTTAAGTTTCTCATGGGTCTATTGCAGCAGCTGTCAGAGCTCCATCTTCTTGTATTGCTGAGTAGCAAGCATTCCACTATATGACTATATTATAATTTTGTATCACTTTGAGCACTTTTTGGCTTTTATACATAATGTTGCTGTATATATTTATGGATTAGTTTTCATGAGGACATGGTTTCATTCCCTGGCAGTAACTGCTGGATCATATGCAAACTTGGTACAGTATTTGGAGTAATTGGAGCACTGCTCCCTGGTGAGAGTTGGAAGTTTCATATTTGGTCTCGGCACTGGTCCTGTTGAATATGTGATTTTTTAAAAAATTCTCTTCTTTTCTCGCCTGTTTCTTGCCTTTTTCTCCTCTTAATAGGATTTTTGCAGGGCAAAATTTGTTTTAATCCTGATGAGGCCCAACTAGTCAATATTTCTTCATGTGGATTATGCTTTTAATGTCAAGTCTAACCTTAGGGATCAGTGTTTTTTTTTTTTTTTTAATTTAAAAAGTTCTAGTTGTTTTATATTTTAAATTTAAGTCCATAATTGATGTGAGTTAATTTTGTATAAGAGATATGGTTTATTTGGGATATACTTTCCTCCTAATGACTTATACATACATAAGAGCTTTATCTCCAGTGTGGCAGCATTGAGAGATGGAGGAGCCTTTCAAAGGTGAGGGCAGCAGGAGGTTGATCAGTTATTGCTGATGTCTTCTGAGAGTGATTGAGGTAGTGCTTATGGGACCCCATGCTTGTTCTGTCTTCTAGTATCGTCATTTAATCTTTCATTCCACACTCTTGCTGTTATGATTCTATATACCACTTACCACGAGGTCCTCACCAGAGCCTCATCTCATAGTGCATGTCAGCACCAGGTCTTTGTTACTCCAGAGTAACCCAGTGGAATTTTATTAAACCAGAAAAAAGATGAAATTCTCCAACAAATGGATGGATCTAGAAATTATATTAAGTGATAATAAATTTAATAAATTTAAGTAGACTCAGAAAGACAACTATTACATATTCTCTGCCATATGGGCAATGTAGCTTGTATGGGTATACATACACACACATACACATACACACACAGAGAAACACACGAGAGGGGGCGGGCAGTCAGATGGGGGGAGGATGATGGGAGGGGGAGTTCATGTGAGAATAGGCCATGAAAGTAGATGTGTCAGAGGGAGGAGGCTGGGTGGAGTTTGTAGAGGGAGGAGGCTGGGTGGAGTTTGTAGTCTTTTCCGAAAGAGGCTTTAAGGTAGGTGCGTTGGTAGTAACAATGATCCAAGTTTTATCTTTTATTCTGTAACACTAATTGTTGTAGTTATCTTTTGGAATTCTCTGTATTTTTTACATGGGCAATTATTTTATCCTTGAATAGTATGCATAGTCAGTATTCTTTGGAGAGACAGAACCAGGATCAATAAGTGGGTGATGGATGGATGGATGAATAGGTAGGTAGGTGGATGAGAGGTGATTAACTAAGAGGAATTGGTTCATGTAATCAAATAGGCGAAGTCTCACAGTAGGTGATGTGCAGGGAGAAGCTCTGGAAACGTGTTAATGTTAGGGCTTAGTCTAAGTCTGAAAGCCCAGGTGGCTTAAGACCTATCTATACATGAATTCAGTCAACTGAGTAACCTAATGCAATTCCACACAGGAACAGTTGGTAATGTTCTTTCCTTTTCTTTCTTTTTGTCTTTTCTTTTCTTTTCTTTTCTTTTCTTTTCTTTTCTTTTCTTTTCTTTTCTTTTCTTGTCTTGTCTTGTCTTGTCTTGTCTTGTCTTTTCTTTTCTTTTCTTTTCTTTTCTTTTCTTTTCTTTTTTTTCTTTTCTTTTCTGTTTTGTTTTCTTCCTTTCTTCCTTCCTTTTTTTTTTTTTTTCTTGGTTTTTTGAGACAGGGTTTCTCTGTGTAGCCCTGGCTGTCCTGCAACTCACTCTGGAGACCAGGCTGGCCTCAAACTCAGAAATCCACCTGCCTCTGCCTCCTGAGTACTGGGATTAAAGGCATGTGCCACCACCGCCTGGCCCGCATTGTTCTTTTCAAAGTGCATGCATTTTATCTTCTGTTTTGATAGTTTGTAGAGTTTTCTTATATTTTTACATAGGCAAATATGGTCAGAGTGTAATCTTCATGTATTCCCAATTGTAGAGTGAGGGGGATTGAATTTTCTCTGTTAAATATAAATGTTAGCTGCAGGTTTTCCTAGACACCCTCAGTTTCTGATTTTCCTATAGTTCTAAAAAAATCATCTTTACAGAAGTGTCAACTTTTGACAAATAATTCCTATGATGGCTTGATTTTGTTTAGCTCACTCTTTGGATTACACTGTTTGGCTTTTAACCTCAGCCAGATTTGTATCACTGAGGTAAATTCTTCTTGACCACATTTTATAAACCTTTCTATATATTGCAGACTTACTTGTTTAATTTATCAACTAATTTCCCTTCCTACCTCCCCTTTCTCCCTTTTTTAGACAGGGTCTCTTACTATGTAGCTTGGTGGGTCTTGAACTTTCTGTGTAGATCAGCCTAGCCTCCAGGTCACAGACATCTATCTGTTTCCTGAGAACTGTGATTAAAGGCATTCACCATTATGCCTAACCCACATTTGTTTATATTTCATTAAGGATATTTCACATTCTATTCATGAAATATCTTAGTTCGTAGTGTTTAGTTTTTATTCCAAGTTTTATAACCCCCTTTTCTGAAATACATCCATCAAAGAGCCACTGTAAGTTTTTAGAAGTATGTGTTTACTCTGTAAACTCTGCCTACAATCCTGAATGTCTTCAGCGGAATGAATGCCTTGTACAGCTCTGGGCTGGCTTGACAGCATTCACACTGTGTTGTATGAGAGTGAGTCTTCATGTCTGTGCTGTGATGTTCTCTAAGACTACCCTCCTTGTCCTAAGAACTCGCTTCCTAGCAAACCTTGTAATGAAACGATGTGGGGTGTCAGGCCAGAAGGTAGGGAACTTAACAGTGTCATTACGTTGAGTACTTTGTCTCGCTGGTTAAATAGGATGAGTGTAAATGGTTTCCTTCTGATCCACTACTTTCACTTTCACTGAATCTCTTCATTTCATAGGAAAGGAAAGTGCTAGTGATCATCATGTCCAGACTGTTCTTTTTGATATCTCCATTCCAGTCTCTCTGATTATTTTTACAATTATTGGCTGTTAGCAAAAAATGAGAATGAGACTTCAAAGGTTATATTTTAATTCAGTTATATGAAAAAATGATTTTTGATTTTTTTTAATCATTTGAACAATGTGTCCTTTTAGAGATATGTTTTTTTTTCCTTTTTATTCCCCTCTCCTTGAGTTTATTTCTCAGGTAGATAGTGTTGATTAAGTAATTAATAGTTTTCTAATAAAGCCTTCCTTCATGCTAAAATTGATCTTTTGAATTCAACAATAAATATACTTTATAGAGTGGTAACACCATCATTTTCTGTTCACTGGGGACCTTTTTTTTTTTTTTTGGTATTATTGCTGCCTTTTTCTTTCCTTTAGTTATTTACCTCCTTTGCGTCTTCCCTCCTTCCCCACACTTTAAAGCGACTCTGATTAACTGATGCTACCACAATGGTATTCTGTTTCCCATAGTCACTCTTTAGGTCTATGGTCACTTAGTAATGGGTTCAGCTTGACATCACTCATAGTGGTGAATAAGTTAAGGGTCTTTCTCTCTGGTGCTTTTGGTAAGCCTGGGAAATTGTGTAAGACAGTATACCTTAGAAAAGAAAAGAAATCCCTCAGTATCTATAGCATTCAGTTTGAAAACATTTAGATGGCTGCTATTTAAGCAAATATTAACATACTTCTTTTAAAAACTTGATGAGAAATTTCCAGTTCTATAGTAACCATGATGGACTATAAAGTCTACTTTCCATTGCCACCTTAGAAATAATACGGTAAATGTATATTAACACCAATATGAATGTGATAATTATGTTCCCCATCCCTGATTCTGTCATAGCAGGAAATATTTTTCTTTGGAGGCAGTGCATGTCTGCAAGCACACTCCTTCTTCATCTTCACCTGCCTGCCATCCCCAAGTATGGGCATATTAACATAGAAGAGAGTAACCTTTCAATTAGTTCTTACTTTACATTGTTTGTCTAATTGCTGCATTAGTCTATCTAAATCAGGTAACGTAAGTGTAGCAAAAGTGTTGGTGAAAGAAACCAAATAAAAATGTTAGGTTACATCAACATTTTGTATCAGATTTTCTTGGATGTTGATTAAAACTAAACACAGGACCTAACTATGCACACCCACCCATATTAATGAGCAGCAGAAATGAATGGTGTATTCCTTTATTTGTTTATTATTATACATGTCAGGTGTTACCTTTTGAGTAAGTGAAGCTTTACAGGTCGCCCTCATCTCTTCCATTTTGTAAAGTGACATCTTGTCACTCTTATCTTTGTAGCTGGTGTCACGGCGGAAGCCATGCAGACTATGGCAGCTGCTCCAGATGCCTCGGGCCCAGAAGCCAAAGTCCAGGAAGAAGAGCATGACCTGGCGGATGATGACATCACTGCTGGTAAGCCTGGGCAGAGGAGGGGTGTGCTGGAGCTCACAGCCTGGTTCAAACTTTTCTAGTTGTTTATTGGTTGGGGTTGTGTCTTGTGAGGGAAGGAAGGCAGGAATATTCATTCATTCATTCATTCATTCATTCATTCATTCATTTTAAAGTTCTGATTTTATTCCCCTCCCAGTCAACCCTCCAACTGTTCCACATCCCACACCTCCTCCCTGCCCCCCTGTCTCCATGAGGATGTTCCCATACCCCACCAGACTTCTAAACTTCCTGAAGCCTCCAGTCTCTTGAGGGTTAGGTGCATCTTCTCTGACTAAACCCAGACCGGGGAGTCCTCTGATGTGTATGTGTTGGAGCCCTCATATCAGATGGTGTATGCTGCCTGGTTGGTGTTCCAGTATCTGAGAGATCTCCAGGGTCCAGGTTAATTGAAACTGCTGGTCCTCCTACAGGGTCACCCTCCTTTTTCCCCTAATTCAACCACAGGGATCAGCAGCTTCTGTCTATTGGTTGGGTGCAAATATCTGCATCTGATTCTTCCAGCTGCTTGTTGGGTCTTTCAGAAGGTAGTCATGGTAGGTCCCATTTTGTGAGTGCTCCATAGCCTCATTAATAGTGTCAGGTCTTAGGGCCTCTCCTTGAGCTTGGTCCCACTTTGGGCCTGTCGCTGGACCTTCTTGTCCTCAGGCTCCTCTCCATTTCCATCTCTGCAGTTCTTTCAGACAGGAACAGTTATGGGTCAAAGTTTTGACTGTGGGATGGCAACCACATCCCTCACTTGATGCCCTGTCTTTCTGTTCTACAAGTTCCCTCTCCCCAATGTAGGGCATTTCACTTAAGGTCCCTCCCTTTGAGTCCTGAGAGTCTCTCATCTCCCAGGTCTCTGGTACATTCTGGAGGGTTCCCCAACATCCTACTTCCTGAGGTTGCCTGTTTCCAATCTTTCTACTGGCCTTCAGGGATTTCAGTCCTTTTCCCCCTCCCAATACTGATCATGTTCTCCTCTCTTCCCCCCTCCCCCATCTCCTTTCCTTCCCATGTCCCTTCCTCCCCCTTGTGGTTGCTTTCTTCTCCCTTCCAAGTGGGACTGAGGCATCCTTACTTGAGCCCCTCAGCTTGTTGACCTTTTTGAGTTCTGTGGGCTGTATTTTGGGTATTCTGTACTTTTTTTTCCCTCCTTTCCTTTCCTTTCCTTTCCTTTCCTTTCCTTTCCTTTCCTTTCCTTTCCTTTCCTTTCCTTTCCTTTCCTTTCCTTTCCTTTCCTTTCTTTTTTTCTAATATCCACCTATTAGTGAGTACATGCCATGCATGTCCTTTTGGGTCTGAGTTACCTCACTCAGGATGATATTTTCTAGTTTCATCCATTTGCCTGTAAAACTCAGGATGTCCTCGTTCTCAATAGCTGAGTAGTATTCCATTGTGTAAATGAACTTCATTTTCTGTATTCATTCTTTTGTCGTGGGTCATCTAGGTTGTTTCCAGCTTCTGGCTATTGAAGTGGAATCTTTGGTTTGGTCCAGGGTGGCACATGTCACCGTAACAGTGAGCCTGTGAGCTGGGCCCTTCCTTTTCTGGAAATCTTTTAATTGTGAAACTGGGATCACTCCTAAAGCTTTGAACGTGTAGAGGAATATACATGTCCACTAAGCTGTGAAAGGCTCTGCAATTTTAAGATTGAATTCAAGAATGATTATGCTGTAGTAACAATGTATACAGTATAGACTTCTTAAGAAATACATAGATTCTTTACCCTAAAGGTAAGCAGTGAATGCTATTTTTAAAGTTCCTCACTTTGAGTGGCTGTCAGCTACTCTAACCTGTGTTCCCTAGCATGGAACCAGACAGGAAAGTTTACAGAGTTCACATATGACGTATTTAGCCTATCTTTGAATCATTTTGACTAATTTTAATTGCTGACTCTCCACATTCATTGTGCTCAATTTCTTTGAATGCACTGAGGATAAAAACAGACTGAATAATTTTATTGAAATTAAAGTGAGATTTTTTTTTGATGGTCTTTTTGTTTTGTTTTGGTTGTTTGTTTGCAAATGCATAAAAGTAGTTGAAAATATGACTAAAATCTCTAATTATTATTAAAAGTGAGTAAAAACTAAAAATTAAAATAATATATAACCAGAAAATAACAGTAAAGTTTTTGATAAAATAAATGGAAAGTAGGATGTTACTTCTTTCATAGCAATATGTAGCAAGTCTGTTACTATTAAGTTGAGAGAGCTCAGTGTTTTCCTTCGATTACTGAAAAGCTTATGTTTTAGAGCTGTACACTTAGGCAGTGGCTTTGAATAAGTTTTGCCTAAATAGGGGAGCAACAGATTTTCCCATGAGATGAAATGATGGTGCTTCCTTGTTACTTTTTTTTGTTTGTTTGTTTTTCGAGACAGGGTTTCTCTGTATAGCCCTGGCTGTCCTGGAACTCACTTTGTAGACCAGGCTGGCCTCGAACTCAGAAATCTGCCTGCCTCTGCCTCCTGAGAGCTGGGATTAAAGGCGTTTGCCACCACGCCCGGCTTCCTTGTTACTTTTTAATACAAATTTTTATTCTTTGAAATTATAATTGTAGCATTTTCCCCTTTTGTTTTCTTCCCTCCAATGTCCTCTACTTGTTCTCTTTCAAATTCTCTTTCAAATTCTTCTCTGTTACATATATATATACACACATACATATATGTGGGAATATATGTATATATATTTCTAAATATATAATTAGAGCCTGCTTAGTCTATAATGTTACCTATGTGTGTATAATCGTCTGGATCATACACACTTGGAATTGGATTACCAATTGTTTTTAACATGGAAGTCTTCTGGTAAAAATATCATCTGATTTAAATATAAATGCTGTGAGGACCCTCCAAATTTTCAGAAACCATTTAGCATTTAAGAATACAGTTCCTTTCAATAGCAGCTAAAGAAAATTTGCAGATGCTTTTTAAGTAGGAAGAGACTTTTTAGCTCCTTTTTATTGCTTTTTAAAAACAGTGCTCTGGATATGTTCTGTCTTAAATACCTAGAAAGCTAAAGGCCTTCCTTGTAAAAAGTAAGTAACTGTTTAATTTCTTGCAAAGGAGAACTTTTCAGTAGTAGAACAGATCCGTGAATATTCTTGAATAAAGATCATTGTGATCCCTCAAATAAGAAATTAATTAACAATTTAGATCACACAATAACAAACTCATGAGGTTGTATCAAAGCTTTTGACTATATTCTTACAAGTTTAATGCAGTTTTAATGTAAGTCTCATTTGGAGAATTAATTTGTGCTGCCTACCATGTATTTTAATCTGTTTAATTTGGCTAAACATGTGTGACGAATGACATTTGTCAGTTGATTTATTTGCTTCACACCATGGGTACTAGAAGCAAGATTGTTCAATATCCAGAGACTTTAAATAACCAAAAAAGCCTTCGTTAACATGTTGTCAGAGCAGCAAGCATGCTACCGTCTTGTGATCGTTCAGGCTGCCTTTAGACTGCGTGACTTGATTAAGCTGTGGTATAGATTTTTGTGACAGTTTAGAAGAAAACCATATTTCTTTTTATTGACTGGAATCCTATATAAATTGCATTATGAAAAATATGGTAGATGCATCGAGAAAAACCCGTTTTGAGCACAGTCTTATTTTGGGATGAGCAGCATTGTGGAGTCGCAGCACTGCAAAAACAAAGGCTATCCAATATTTGTGAAATAAAGCTCAGTTAATATTTTTGCTTATTTTAAAGAAATTGCTAATAATACATTTTCATGATATACCTAAAAATTATGTAATGACATAATTTGATGTATGTAGGTTAATGTGGGTAGCTATTTAATTTTATTTTTGTTGTATGTATCTGAGAGTTATTCTTAGAAGTAATTTGACTATTTATCAGTTGAAATACAAAATATAATTTCCTATTTTGCTAAAAGCAGGACAGTTGTCTCTGAAATGATAATTTTGACTGAGAATGGATGAGGTACGAATATTGTTTTAGGACATTGAAAGCTGAACCTAGTGGCTTTTGTTAGTGTTTGCCTCACAGAGGTGAGGAAGCACGGGAAAGCCTCCTAAGTGTGGGGTGTGATCAATGGAACTAATTAAGTGTATTTGAAATGAAGAGTACTTAATTGGAAGAGAACAGCTGGAAAAACTGGGAGAAAAATATTGAGTCTTGGTGGAGACGATTTAAACCTTCGCCATGTCATTTAAACAATATGCCGCTGCTATTTCTGTCTTTCTTTTTAAAGCCAATACCCGTTGATCAGCACTGCAGAGCAATGCCTGTGTGCCTGTGAACGCTCAGATTTACTTACTGTTCCCCTTAGCGGCCGTCACATTCTTAACTATGTGCCTTAAATTACATATCACGTTTATTTTGGTATACTAACATTTTTATGTACAAAATATTAAAGCTTATTTTTACATGAATTTTATATCATATAGTATACATGGGAAATGTGCTTCCTTGATGAAGTTACCTCAGGGCTACCAATATTCTATATATTGAAGATCTTTTGTTTTAACCAATAATATTATTAAGGTTATTGTCCTATATACTTTCCTTAGCATTACAACCTATGTAGGTATACTATATAGTCTGTATTGTAAATAATGTTCTTTTGGGCATTGTGGTTTTATTTTATTCATTTGTTATTCGTGTGAGCCTTGCTCCTGTTGATTCAGAGGGCCTTCCTTTCTTAGTGTCTTCCACCCCCGCTGGCTCGTGTACTCTTCCACCTTCTCCTCCATGAGACTTCTGAGCTCTGACAACTACAGCGTCACTGCCCTGAGAATGCTGGTGACCTTTGACTCCTCTCCCTGTGAGATGTTCAGTTTGTCCTTATTATATTAAGTAGGAGACAAGGCATTAGAGACACGTACAGTGATTTTCTTAGAGAGATAAATGTGGTTATGAGTAAAGCCCTTTTAGTTTGAAATTTTAAAAAGCTGTGTAAAACGTCGTAACACTTGGAAGATCTACTGCTCCAACCTCAATTAGGATGCTTTTTTTTTTTTTTTTTTTTTTGTATCACGTAGATACCTATATAAAGGAAAAGTTAGCCACACAGAATGCTCACTTAAGAATCAATCCTGCTTCATTGAAAATTTTTTCTGTGGAGGTCAGTTTTTAATGAGCTTGCCCCTATTAGTACAATTATGTCATATAAAGCCATAATAATACTGGTCTTATAAAAAAAGAAAAAAAATGTAGTGATCCAATGATCCCTAGTGATATTCTGCTATACTCGTAGATCAGGGCCGTGCTCAGCTACCTATCACCAGGGAAGCTCCCTCCTGCAGCAGATGGCCCACAGCCAAACATTATGCAGAGTGAGAGACCTTGGAACACTCAACAATAAATGGAATGTCCCCATCAAATCCCTCCCTGTCAGAGTCTGTTATTTTGATTCCATGGAAACATTTAGTCATGAGTAAAAGTAGTAATTCTATATATTTTACTTTGAATAGAATATGGAAGTCTCACTAAGTTTGTGTGTGTGTGTGTGTGTGTGTGTGTGTGTGTGTATGTGTGTTGTGTATATAGTATTGTTCTTTAGAACAAGTCACTGAAAACTAGGTAGCAATACATTTCTTCATGGGACAACACAATAAAAATAATAATTAAACATATAATGTGCAAGATGAGGCATGCTACAGAAAAGGGGTATAGAACAGTAGGATAAATTAAAATGCTAAAATTCTTTATGAGTCAAGAATTGTGTGCCCGAGTCTTATAAAATCATTTTGAAATAGATACTAGTATTGTCCTTATACATAAATGGAGAAATAAGCTTGCAGACAGCATTTTTGGGTCTTGTGCTTGACAGCTAATAGTCATAGAATCTAACAGGAGCCCCACATGATTGACAATTATTAACCTGTTCTGTCTCACATTCTCAGTGAATGATTGATTTAGTAAGATCTTTCTTTCTTTCCTTCCTTCCTTCCTTCCTTCCTTCCTTCCTTCCTTCCTTCCTTCCTTCCTTCCTTCCTTCCTTCCTTCTTCCCTCCCTCCCATGTGAAATGATACCACAGACTAGCTGTATGCTTATGGTACGTATCCTGTCTCACTGCTTAAGTGAATGGAGAGCAACAGGGGCTGGTTATGTAGCTCAATGATAGAGTTCTTGCCCAGCATGCTTAAAGCTTCAGGTCTAGCCTCCAGAACCATAAGAAAATTGAAGGTAGGCCAAAATACTGTCTCCTTTGAGAAAAGAAAAAAAAAAAAAACCCACGCATTTCTTCTTTAAAATTTCCAACATTATTTAGAAGTACTCTTATAAGATTGCAAATAGAAACATTTTTTGTTGCCATTGCCTTTTTTTTTTTTTTTTTTTAAGATTTATTTAATTATTATATGTAAGAACACTGTAGCTGTCTTCAGACACTCCAGAAGAGGGCGTCAGATCTTGTTACGGATGGTTATGAGCCACCATGTGGTTGCTGGGATTTGAACTCCGGACCTTTGGAAGAGCAGTCGGGTGCTCTTACCCACTGAGCCATCTCTCCAGCCCGCCATTGCCTTTTTTATTACTTATGTGTTAAACAGAAAGCTCATTGTTCTCCCTGGTTTTCTGAAGTCATCACTATAAAACTGACACCTTAACAAATATTCATGTATTAAAGTCTCAACATGTCTGTTAAGATAAAGCTGAAAAGAATGTCTGGTCTGAGACTAAATATTGATTTGCTCATTTTACTACTTACTAAAGGGCCTATTCATAATATATTCTTACATTTTTTTTTTCTGATTAAAAGATGGGAAATTTGCCATGTTAAAGTCCAGATAAGCTGCACTGGGGGAAAAAAGAGGAACATTAGTTATTCAGTGATCAACATTACTTTCCTAACACCAAAAGAGACTCTGTAATTAGCGAGAGTTATTCCTGTGTCCTTTGCCTCTCTCATTTTTAAACTTATAATTGACAGTGGAAAAGGAGTGTCAGGAGGACCAGATCTATGTAACTCTTTTAAAACGCTGTCTGCTCTTTTATTTCTTAAATTAATTTTGCTTAGTGATTTTTCCTTTTCCTTTAGAGATTGTAGTATAATTACATCGTTTCCTTCTTCTCTTTCCTCCCTCTACACTCCCTCTCCTACACTCCCTTTGTTCCCTCTTTCAAATTGATGGCCTCCTTTTCATTACTATTTATTAGGGGTATATATGTGTATGTCTATACATATGTATCCCTAAGTATAACCTGCTCATCTGTATAAGGTTACTTGTATGTGTGTTTTCAAGGCTGATGGAGAGGTACTGGATAGTCAGTGCCCTGGAGAGGACTACTCCTCCCACTTTGAGCATTCCTTAGTTGCCCATGATACTTTGTGCAGTGTTGAGGACTCATGGCCTACCTGACCTACCCCATCCACTTTGTCGAGTGTTATCTGTTGGTGTGACCCTTGTTCATCTCATGTTTAGGCAGTCCTGTTGGTGAGGCTTTATAGGTATAGCCTCTGCCATTACTAGGAAAGCCAATCTCAGAACAAGCTCCCTTCCTGTCAATCTTTCCACCATGTTTCCTGAGCCTTAGGTCAGGGAGTGTTTTGTAGATGTAGCCATTGAGACTGGGTTCCCCAGCTCTGCATTTTGGTTGGCTGTGGTTTTCTGGAATGTTCTCTTTGTGGCAAAGAAAACTTTCTTCGATGAGAAGTGACTCATAAATCCCTAAATTGCCGTAAACTGCCATTGCCCATTCTTTTAGCTTAGACCTTTCCCCTGAAGTATCCCGTGTTCCGGCTCCTGTGCAGATGAGTGAAGCCCTTGGTTCTCACTATGGGGTTTCTGAGGACAGATACTAACAGAAGCTGGGATGCTGTGGGTTTCTGAGTGGAGAATCTGATTCCAGATTATTTTCCTTTCTGCGCTTTACTCTTAATCTGAGTAAGAGAATACAAATTAGAATATTTATATTTTAATGCTTGATTTCGCCTTCAGCTGTGTATTAGTGGATAAACACAGTATTTCTAAACATGGTATTTGACAGTTTCTGAGAAGACTCACAGCATGTTATGTGCTGTTATGTGAAGTAAACATTACTTTTCTCACATATCCCTGTTTTGAAATCTAATTTTTTTGTTTTAGCTACCAGCTGCACGGTAATGATGCTCACATCTGCATCTGCAGCCCCTGGGATGCCTCCGCTGAGCACTAGGCTCTATTTTCTCTTCTCGCCTGCATGTCCTGTAGACACTATCCAGGCCTGGTACCTAAAGCCTTGTCCAAACAAGCTCTTGCTGTTCCTTCCTGGAGTTTACGTCCTTTCTATTTATACTCAGCCGAGGGCATCATTACTGGCATAGTTATGTCCAGCAGTGCCCACCCATAGTTGGTCTAATTTTTACAAACTGTTTGCCTAATTATCCCATTTCCTAGAAATATACTAGGCCTAGATGCTTTTTTTTTAAAAAAAAAAAAGTATTATTTGTATTGTTCTGTTCTATAGCTTCCTCCTCCGTTCCTTCCCTTGCCCACATCCACCTCAGGTCTGTCTTACTTGGAGAGTTTCAACACCTGTGCATTCCTTGTCACTCTTGTTAATTACTGGTAAGTGCTGGCCACTGGGGATAACAGATATTCCAAAGACTTTCCTGAGATATGGAGAGCCCTTCAAGGAGTCGACTTATCTCCATAGTTATCAGCTACTACAGTACTTAGCTTAGTTCCCCAAGAGTACCAAGAGTTCACTCTGCGAGAGTCTCTCTGCCTCAGCTCTCTCATATAGGGGTGATAGTCCAAGATTCCTTACAAATCCTTCCTGCCTCATAGCCATCTTTGTGAGTCCTTCTGGGTCAGCTACATGGGCTTTCCCACTGTTGTCTGTACTCTTGTAGAATAATATCATGGACTTTTATATATTTAAGCATTTCACTTGCCTTTGAGAGCCATTCAGTGCTATGTGATTTTTAAGCTTTTTTGCATTTCAAGCATGAGTCAATGCCTAGATATGTGACGCCTCCTTGATAAATTGTTTAATAACTAAATAATTGAATTAACCTGGAATTTTCCTTCATTTGAAGTAGCACTCATTACATACTATATGCTTTGTAAATGTATAGATTCATATACATTTACTCTAGTCTTACTTTTCTTACATGGTATATGCATCTTTTCTCTACCCCCCACTCCCTTCATCTTAATTGTTATTTAGTGACTCAAAAAGTATTTGTAACAAACTGGTGAGGGATTTTGGGCTATTTCCTGACAACTTTTCTGTATTGTAAAGAAAGAGACTGGAAACATATTAGAGGAGAGTTAGCCGAATGGAGCTAATCGCAGTTGATTTGATTTTTATTAAAAGTATGTCTTCTCTTGGAAAAGATATTTGCAACATTAGGAATAGCCTGAGATGTGCAGGATTTTATTGGGGAAAAAAGGGACAGGAAAAGATAGCTGAAGACTGGGTGGCTTGTAACTGAAGTCCTGCCTGATGTGTGTGGAAGGCTGAGCAGCTGCTGCGGGTCATCAGGCAGAAAGAAGTCTGTTTCCAAGTACCCTCTTCCCAGCGTGGACTGCAGGGACTTTCCAGGTTTATTGTTGGCTGAGGTGACAGTTCTACTTCCATGACAGGCAGTGAGTCTGTGTTTGGTTGCTGCCTCTTCTCCTCCACTCTGTGCATTCCCAGACTTTGCCATGGTAACTGCTACATGACCATTGGATCTGGCCCTGTCAAGGGAATGAAGTCTCTTGTTAATTTCTTAGTCAGAGGTTAGCAGGATAGCCATGTGTAATCTGAGGATTGGAAGCCTACTGCAGAAGAAGCAAGGTGGTTTGTGTAGAGGGAAGAGGTGTGGAAGTGGGCTGCCCCAGGAAGCATGTGGATCTGACAGAAAGTCTGCTAAATATATGACCCTCAAGAGGAGATACCAAGGTACACCTGTGAGTATGGAACTTACAGACACTAAGAAACCTTGCTTTCTTAAGTCTGCTGAAGGATGCAGTCAATGCATGTAGACGCTTCAGTTTATTTGACTAAAAGACTAGCCCGAGAGTGTTTCCTTGAGGAAAGTGTAGAATATATGAAGGTGGGCCAGGATAAATGATGTCATTAAATGACATTTAAATGTTTAATTTCTCAGTGAATAAATTTTAGGCTATTATAATGAGTAATCTACTTAATATTGATGTATTTTCCCAAGAATGTGTTTGTATGTTTAAGTGAATTAAAATATTACAAACCATCAGAGGTGCTGTAGCATGAATTATTTTAAACAACGGTTGCCTTGGCACCAGATTTTTCTTAATATTTTCTAGACAGACCCAACCTCATTCTGATAGGCATTGTTATTTTTTAAGTGTAAACATATAGGATATTTGTATGTAAGTCTTTGAAAAGGTTTTGCCTCAGTTTATATGTAATCAATGCAATTGTAGGAAACTTACATACACTGACACATTTAACAATAGGACTTAATAACACCACAGTCGACTGGATTCTCTTAAGACCTAACATGTATCAGACTGTGGTCTAGGCTTTTTAAAAACTTTATAACAACCCATGTGACACATCTTCATTACCACTTTATTTGACAGAAGAAGAAAGTGAATGGCGGCTCACTGATAGGCAATGGTGAAATGAAGATTTGAATATAGGATGCTTGCCTCTAGATTGTAGACATTTAATTGGAAGGAATTTGCCTGAAACTAGATCATTAACTTTACAAGAGAAAAAGGAAACATATATTTATTCTATCATATATTTTCTTTTTATGTGATACGGCAACTTTAATTTTTCATTTTAATCTTAGTTTACCTTTTTATATATCATGGGAAATGTTTTAATTTTTTAAAAAGTCTTCCTATTTAATAAACACAGATTCAATACAGGAAATATTTTTGTGTAAATATGAAACTATACAAATATGCACACCAAAACATAAACATGATTGACTTGTATGTTTAATTGCTTATTCACCTTTTGTTTAGCTTTGGGGAACCACAGAAATTGTTAATTGGATAAAATTGTAGGAGAAATATTTAAAGGGAAAAAGGCTCTTGCCCTGTGAGTGAATAATCTTCAAGAGGAACTTAAGTTTGTTCTTTGTGAGCTGTGAGATGCCTCAGAGAAGGAACTGCACTGTGTCAGGTGCCCTCTCTATTGTGTATCTGAATGTTAGGTGAAGCACCCTTGTAATTGATATCAAGCCCATATGACCAAGAGTCGTAATTCATGAAAGGAATGACAACAGTGTCTATAACTCACAGGCTTCATGTTACAACTGTGAGTAATACTTCTCCCGCACAAGCCATATTAAAGGGAGAAGGAGGTCTTCATGTTACAACTGTGAGTAATACTTCTCCCGCACAAGCCATATTAAGGGGAGGAGGAGGTCTTCATGTTACAACTGTGAGTAATACTTCTCCTGCACAAGCCATATTAAGGGGAGAAGGAGGTCTTCAAGTGGGCCTTGGTTTTGAAGAGTCTCCCTGGCACCTGGTAGTAACTCTGAAGACATAAGAAGGTCGTGAAATTTGCCAGCCGTGTTGAATCATGATTTTTTTTAAAAAATAAAAGCCAGTTATCAGGCATAAAATTTTTTCCCTTAATTTAGATTTGTAATCACAAACAAAAGGTAACAATTATTCAACCCCCGTCCAGGCCTGTAACAGAGAGAGCGGCTTTGGTGAAGCCGCCATATTGAGGGGTCCTGAGGAATGAGACTTCATTCTCAGGTCAGCATGGTCTTTGCAAGAAGCAGATTTTATTTACTCTATTAATTATTACTTTAAAGTAGAGTTTGCTGTTAAGGTCGACAGAATAAAACTCTTGATGATAAGCCTGAGTTAGTTAATTCCCTGTACATGGTTTTTCATTTTATTTAACAGATAATTTTGATTATCCACAAGTTTTGAGCCTCCAGAGGGGGAAGGTGAGATTTTCTTCTAGTTTTTCCTTTGTCCTTCAATGGTAGTCTAGGCAACCAGTTTCCAGACCTCTTCCTCTGCTGTTTGAAACTCCTCCAACTTGTCAGTGATATTCTTTAGAACACAGTCCAGAACCAACCAGGCTACCACTTAATGATCAGTCAAGTATTAAAGAACTATTGCTTATTTTTTCTGGCTACTATAATTCTGATATTAAATCACTTAACTAAAGAAGCTTGTCTATAGCAATTGCCTAACTGCAAGTTTTTACATGAATTGTCTTCTTGAGTTAGAAAAAGGAATTGATACCTATCCTTTATGGTTTGTACCTGTTTTTTGTTGAATATTTGGGTTTGAAATCTTTCTTTCCTGTTCAGTATATGAACTATTCCTTCTACCATTATATGTTCTGAGAATATGATCACCAAACCTATGTTGTGTCCACTTAATAAAAACCTGGCTCTCATAGGAAGGATGCTATTCTACCTCGTTGTCGGCCTTCAGATCGGCCTTTTCATACCATATAAAGCCACTCACTTGTAATGTCAGTCAATTCAAAGATTGATTTTTTTTTATAACAATATTCCCATAAAATGTTCCAGATACATAGTGAAATCAGAATATGTTGTTTCTTTATGAACAATATAGGTTGAAGTTAGTGGATTTTACATTTGTGCTCTTGTGCCTAAGCTACATGCATATGAAAAGTTTATAAATTATTATTGATATATTTTGGGTTCTGATAGAGATGATTTTATTTTAATTAGCAACCAACAGCAATAATCAATCATCTTCGGGGTTTCTAGAGTTTTGTCAGTTGATGTCAGTATCTGTGTATGATGTGTAGGATCTATCAGGAAATTATCCATATCTGAACTGTATATGAAACTAATACTGATGACTATATTTGCTTTGATTATCTTTGTGAATACTTATTGATTGTCTACTCATAAGCAAACAAACAGGCTTGAAATTAAAACTTGAGTTTCTCTGATTTTGAAGGTTATACAAAGGTCATGTGAAAACAGGTCATCTTAGAGCTTTGTACAGGGTCAGTTTTAAGTATCAGTTTAAGAAAATTTGGCTTGAGATAGAAAACTAAGGAATCATTTTATTATGATATCATTACTTCAATTCTATTAGATTTTCAGATATTCGTATTTGACTCTATTCATACTAATTCATTAAGGCAGTAAAGAAACATGTACATTTATAAATATGCTTTATACTTTTCAAGACTATTTTAAATCAAATATGAGCTTAGTTTTAAAGAAAATTAAGGAGTAGGATATGGGAAAACTAGTTGGAAAGCATTGATAATCATAAACAAAATGACCTCAGCCTATTAGAACATTCTATTCAGTGGCACAGCCAACTTAACAGATATTTCTTTTCCCCTTCACATTCTTTCTGAACTAGAGTTGATGCTTTTTGAAGTAGAAGTGGCAGGTGCAGAAATCTCCTCTGTGGACAGAAGTCACCTAGGTTTAAGTGAAGATACACAACAAATGAAGCCATCCGCCACTCCCAGCCAATAGCCTTGCCCACTGTTGGGAAGGGCTGGCCCCATGAGTCAGCAGCTGGCCAGGGCTCCTGCTGAGGCTCGTTTCAGAGGGTGAAGTCAAACCCTGTCAGGACACATTTTGAGATGTGACTCTCTCACCAGCCAGTCATATGGAGATCAAAGACCTTTTAATTTGCGTTTAATTACCCCTTGAAAAAACCATCCACCAGATCCAGCAGGAGCTATTGTATAAAAACAACCACATATGTATGTGGTCTTTTGAAATCTGAAGCCCCTTCAAATGCTAAGATAAAAATATTCTTTCTCTAACTCTTGTCATGCTTTCCCCATAACTATGAGTAGCAAAGGAGCATTGTATTTTAAGCAATTGATGCTTTGTAACAATTTCCACTTTTTGAAAGGAGTCTTTCAATGAACACTTCTAGAGGATTGGTTTAGCACATTTGCCAGTGTGAATTCTTTTATTGGCATATAATTTCCAATTAAAATCATAGTATGTTTATTAGAAACAATTTTGCTGGAATTTTAACACTTGTAATCCTTACTATCGTGTTAAGGTTTTTTTTGTTTTTGTTTTTTTGTTTTGTTTTGTCTTTGTAAATTATTACAATTTAACCACAGCAATCACAAAACTCTTAAGAATTTTATATCTAAAGGTAATGTTGTGGTCCAGTGACCAATTGACAGCTGTCATAAAACAACTTGTCTTAGAGTTGATATTATTTGAGTGAACAGTGCTACGGTTCAATAACAGATGTTAGTGGCATTAAGAAGCAAGTTAATTTGAGTTTTTTTTTTTTATTAGATATTTTCTTTATTTATATTTCAAATGTTATCCCCCTTCCAGGTTTCTCCTCTGAAAACCCCCTACCCCCTACCAATCCACCCACTCCCACTTCCCTGTCCTGGCATTTCCCTACAGTGGGGCATCCAAAGCTCACAGTTAATTATTTGCTTTTGAAATAACAATGGAGCTATTGCACTAGTAAGGCTACCTTATCCTTGGTGGAGGAGTACGAAGACACAGAGATAGTCACTGTTTGGATCAGCTTTCTGTGGATATGACCTATGAAGAGATCTAAAAATCAGTCATTGTGACCATGTTGTAAGCCATTTGATCAGTGAGAACGGAAGTCTATTGATTAGCAATAACTGACATTTAAACATAATCGTGTAGGAAATGTTACTGGATTTATTAATGTTTCTCATCAGCTGTAATCACCAACAGTTTTAAGTAAAAATGTCACAAGCTGAATCTGTTTAACAGTTTGCTATTATAAAACTTGAAACAAGTTACATAACCTCTAATTTTGATGAGTATATTAAAATGCCATGTTATCAAATCATTCTGAGTGGACTTAAGAGAAAGAAGGTGAAAAAATAACCAGAAAACTGCTTTACAAATTGAGATGAAATTCAAACAAAAAGGTAACAACTCTGAAGTAAACAGTTTGGCTTGTTTTTAAAATTCAGAGGACATTAAAAGTTGACATGTGACCAGCCTAGGAGTAAGATTGCTTTATACCAACATAGGAACAAAGGCTGTTTCTATTCAGAGAAGATGCTGAGGTATTTGAGTATTTTCACCTTATAACACAGCATTATGTACAGACATGAAGGCATTTTTTTCCTTTAATTATTTTATTAGATATTTTCTTCATTTACATTACAAATGCTATCCCAAATGTCCCCTATACCCTCCCCCCAACCTGCTCCCTTACCCACCCACTCCCACTTCTTGTTCCCCTCTGTGGGGCATAATGAAGGCATTTTAAAAGCAGTGTTATGAGGGTTACATACAGAAGACAACTCTGAGTATGTATGAATCCATTTTAAAAGAATCAAAAGAAAATCAACTAGGAAGATGTCGTTAAATCTGCATTTAACTTGTATTTATTCTTGAAAGAATTTGCTTAGATTTTCATTGAGGTGCTTTGACTGGTTTTAAACAAAAGCAGGTTATACCACCCAGGGACGTCTTGTACTGTGTGAACTGACTGCAATAAATTAATGGAAATATATTAGAATCACTACTTGCGAAGAACCAAACAGGATGAATGAAGTTGGCCATAGTTTTCCTTAGCATTTTTTTTTTTTTGCATGTCTGCTGATAACATGTGTATATAATACCTTTAATAGCAAGTCTTTTAACCTACTTTAGATATGTGTTTATTATATTTATTTTTATTTCAACCTTGAGGATCGCAGCAATATGAATACCAAGAGTACCTATATACAAGAAACCTTTTATTTTCCTACGTATACTCAAAAATTAGAGAATCTTTCTGGCAGGATATCTCAGTGGGCAAAGACCAACCTGAGTTCAGTTCCTGGGATCCTAATGTTGGAAGGAGAGAGCCGCCAGATTCCCACAGCATGTGGTCCTCCGATCCCCATACTCGTGTAATGTGTGCACACACACATTAAATTAATAACTGTAATAAAATATTAACTATCAAAGGTTTAGACTCAGGCCGTATTTTAAAGGCAGATAAACAGGTTCTCATAAATTGGAACCAGAAGGAAAACCATCTGTATTCTGTATATTAATCTAATACAAGTAGTTCATATAAATAGAATCAAATAAGTGTTGTCTTACTTCATTAAGTACCATGTCTTTCAGACTCATACGTCTTGTATCATCATCCCCTTTCTGTTTAAGGCAGAACAGTACTCCAGTGTGTGGCTCTACCATTATTGGTACTAAATACTTAGCTCCTTTTGAATAATGTTGCTGTGTATACTGGTATGTACATATCTGGCTAAATCCTTCCATTCGGAACTTTTAGGTCCTTTTCTGTTCTCTTAGTTTTATACTTAGGTTAGAGTTATTAGAGCATGCCATGATTGTTGTATTTTTAATTTCTTAAGACCTGTCATATTGTTTTCTACTGTAACTGTTCTGTTTTACACATCTATCAGTGTCTGATGGTCTTGGTCTCAAATTGTTGTGTCTCATTGGAGTTCTGCCTTTCATTTCCCTAGTGATTTTTAATCCTACCGCAAAAAAATGACATAATTATTTATTACTTTACCTTTGTGAAAAATGGATACACCATTCCTAATCTTTGTGTTCAGTATTAAAAGAACTCTTTTCCTCTTATTGTTTGACTTTTTTCCTCTTCATCTATGAATGGCTATTTTAATTTTTTTTTAAATGAGCACACACAGTATTAAGTTTCGTTATGGTATTTAAAGAACAGTTGCTCATGTGGTTCTCCTTCTCCTTCCCCATTTCCCTGGCCGTCCTCGCTCCTGCTTCCTGCTTGGCTCCCCTTTTCTGCGCTCTCATTGTCATGTCTCCCATTGTTCCTCCTCTGCTTCCTTAGCACCCTGCCCTTCCTGTGCCCTACTTTCTAGTCTGTAATTGTCCATTTTAATGATCTGTGATGTTTACTAGTTTATAGCCTAACAAAATAGTCTCAAACAATTAAAATACAAACTGAAATGAAATTTATTTTCTTTTGGCATGCAGTATAATATATATAATATATATACATATACATATATATATATATAATTTTAGGTCTTTACACTTGG
This sequence comes from Mus pahari, assembly GCF_900095145.1. Lineage (NCBI taxonomy): Eukaryota > Metazoa > Chordata > Mammalia > Rodentia > Muridae > Mus > Mus pahari. Next base: position 57,584,729 of record NC_034604.1, read on the forward strand.
AATTTTTGCTTCATCTTATGAGTGAAAGGAGGTACAGCTCCGTAAGTAGGATCCCATGAATGGTTTGACAAGGCTAACTAACCACCATGGGAATAGGTGGTTCAGCAAAGGAAGACATACACAAGCAGGTGTGTAGAGAGCGTGAGAATATACGCAGTTACAGTGGTCCTGCGAGCAATGTTGGCTTTTCCTATTTTGACTTGTGTATTTTCTTTGTTTCTGGATACGATTTGGAAGTGGATGTTGAGCAGATGCGTTTTGTTGTACAGTGACCCCAGGTACTTTGGAGGAGAGATTTCTGCCAACTAAAAGATTTCCTTTTTCGGTAATACTTTTCTCAGTTACTTGTAAACAGTTACAGAGTTGTCCAGTTTCTTGCCATAGGTCTGTCCTTTTAGCATTTTGAACATCTTTTCTTTTATCAACAGTACAGGTTAGAAGGAGGAGACAAAGCCTTTTACAGAATTCTGTTGCTATTCTGCGACTGTTGTGTCTAGTAGATTTACTGAAATCACAAATCAAATTCATAGTTGAAACTTCTGATTTATCATTATAAAAATTCATTTTTATAAAGAGGACCTAACCATTCATGTACTCTAGGTCCCACTAAAACTCATTTCTATTTGGAATTATTTTTATTTATGTATATTAATGATATTAGTAAATATAAATACTTAGCACAAGATTGTTTAACAGTTTTGTTCAATCATATGTTCATTTTTAGTTAACATTGTTTTCAATAAAATACAAAATACTTTAAAAACATTTTATACTGTGAAAATGCTTTCATGAAAGGAAGAATTTAAAATTTGCACAAAATTGTAGTACACAGCCTAATTTGGTCATTGGTGATTTCTCTTTCCTGGTTTTAATAAGTGGTACTTTCTTTAAAAGAGACCTTTGAGTCATCCTGTGTTTACGAAACTTCATTTAGTATTGAAGAGGGTGAACAGGAAATGTCTTCTGTGGACTGATTTACATACTGGTGCCCTTTTAGTTAGCTGATGAGTATTTTAGTAAATGTTTGGATCCTGAGGACTCTGGTCTGATCTATAATTTGATGCTGTTACTGGGAAGTGTTAAAAATTTGGAAATGAGAGCTACTTGGAGGTAGTAGTCACTGGTCTGTATCTTGTTCTCTACCTCCTACTCTTTCTTTTCTGCTTTTGGCCCACCACTGTGAGCAGCGCTCTTAACTGGTTCTGCTATTAGGGTATTTATTCCTTCTTCTCTCAGATGTAAATCAGTGGATCCAGCCAACCACGAGGCAAAAATAAAACCTCCATCCCTTGAGTTATGTCAGGTATCCTGTAATAGTGTAAAAACAAACAAACAAACAAAACAAAACAAAAAAACTATTAACACATTAAGAAAATATTTCCTTCCTATTAAATGCAGATACTTGTTTTGAAGGAATAATTGTTAAATAGTATCTAAATACAATGACCAATGTAAATGGCTTCAAGTGTTTACTGATAGAACTTTCTTTGTCATCTTCCTGTTTTAGTTCTCATAGACTCACCCAAACAGACTATGTAATAGCTCTTGTTAATAAATGGTGCTCTTAGGTGTTTACTGTTCTTTTTCTGCATTCTTTATTGGAGTCTAATTTGTCCCCGGTGCTGTCTGAAAAGGTGAGGATAGTATAGTGCACAAATAGATATGAAATGTTTCATATTTACCTGCAAACGAGTTTGTGTGCGGTAACTTTCCTAAAGATACTATCTTCATGCTTCCTGTTGTTTGCTAGATAATTAAATATCTTCTCTTCCATGTTTCTGAGTTTCAGTCTCATATCTGTTTTTCAACTTTTAAAATGGCAATGTCTTCTTTAAGCCAAATGTGTTCTTTTTAAAACTATATTTTTTTCCCAACCAATCATATACTTTCTTATTAGCTATTCATTCCTTCAAATGCTCTATTACCTGCCCTGCCCAATATTTCAGTATATGATCATTGGTGACACTGTGTTTAGTATTATTCAACTTAGGGGACAGATAAGGGCTCCTCACTTTGGGCCCTGCTGCCTTTTTTCTTAAGAAAGTTTCCTTAACTTGCAGGACGTGGTTATTCTGCTTTTCTTGTTCTTCTCTAGTCCCTTCATTTCCTCTTTTTGTGCTGTTTCTCATTTTTAATGGATCTTTAATTTTAAAAACTATGTGCTTGTGTGTGAGGGCAGGTGTGCATATGTACACTTGAGCGTGCTTGTTGCTTGTCCCCAGAGGCTAACAGTAGGCATCCAGTCCCCTGGAGCTGAACTTACAGGTAGTTGTGGTAGTTGTGGATCACCTGGAAGAACAGAATAAGCTTTAAATCACTGTGCATCTTTCCAGCCCCAGGTTCTTATTCCATAGAAGTCAGCATGCTGGGGGTTGGACCCACTGTAGTCTTTAAACTTGCTTATGTTCAGCCACTTACCAATATTCAGAATATTTAGCATCGCTCTGGGTTATCCACTCCTATTGTTTCCCCTGCCTTCAAAACAATTGCCTACATCCACTTTCCCACTTCTCTTTGAACCCATAGCTGCCATCCTAGCCGACACCACTGTCCTTAGTGATTTCAGTTTGTTGGTGTTAACTCTGCCTGTCTCCCAGCAAAGCATCTTCTACACGGAGTGATCTTTTTAAATGCCTATCGAGTCATGCCACTCTTGTTTAAATCCCAAAGATGATCCTGTCAGAAACTTGGATTTGAATTCTTTCCTTTGCTCACAGGTCTGCCCAGGTCTGTCCCTGCTCACCCTTCACTGCTCACCCTCTTCCTCCAGCTACACGGTGTTTGTTTTGTTGATGAACAAGTCTGGCTGACACCTTAGGTCTCAGTCATGATGCTTCTTCCTCCCAGTTGGAAGGGAGCCCTTCACTGCTGTCACTGCCTGAACCACACTTTGATTTTGTTTACAAAACCTATAATGATCTAGTTCTTTATTTGTTTCCTTGCTAATTTTCTGATACACAAATCATAGGAACTGGATCATGGTTACTTGTTAGCTATGGAAGTGGATCCTTTTACACACCTTAGAAAATGGAAGATGTTCGATAAATATTTGAGCAACAGTTCAATTAACATTTCATTTGCTTATTGGTCACATATTATCTTAATATACAATATTTTCAAAAGTGAGCTAACTCTTCTAACACCAAACAGCTTTCTTGATGCTGTGTTGTTCACCTACCGTACTTCTTCCATTCACCATTTGTCCACGTTGGAGTCCTACACATGGTCTGTGGCCATTGCTGCTCCTCACTGCTCCCAAATCTAGCTGAGAGTTTAGTCAGTCTCCTCTCTTAGGTCTTTCTGTCCTTTCGTGCAGCCCATCCGCTCTGACAGCTTTGGTACTCGTGTCTATGATGAAGAACTCCGACCTTCCAATCCTCTCTGCTGCTAGGATCATCTTTACAAATAAAATACAAGTCATGTTCCTCGCTCTGGTGCTTTAAGCCTGTCAGTGAGTCTTTGGTGCCTTTGACATAAATGGCTCTTTGAGTTGTTTCAGTGACTATCATTATATAATTCTTTCCTACTACTTGGCTTCATTTCTTAATCTCTTTCTTTCCCTCTAGTTATCAACATATGTTAATTTTTTTCATTCTTTTTACCTGTTTACATAGTTTCCTCTTTGAAATCTTCCTATTCAACCTATCCTATCTCCTAGCATCCAACTGTCTTCTACTCATATCTTAATACTCAGATCTTAAATGTTTGCTGTGAAGATTCTCCAGTCTGATCCAAAACGCCCTCCCAGGCAGGCCTCACTACCATTTGATTGCCTCTAGCCTAATAGCAGATAGATGGATGGATATCCCTAATTATCTATTTATTTGTTCAACTTCCATTTTGAATTTTGACCTCTATTTTCCTTTTTAAAGATTTATTAGTTTTAATTATATGTTTGTGCCTATTTGCATATAGGCATGCGCACATGAGTATTCATGCCTGTGGAGGCAAGAGGTGTCAGATCCAGATGTGTCAAATTTTCTGGAGCTGGAATATAGGCGGTTATGATCTGCCTGATATGAGTGCTTAGAGTCAAACCCATGTCCTCTGGAAGGGCCCAATGTGCTCTTAACTGCTAAGCCAGCTCTGGAGCCCCAAACATCCCTGTATCTTAACCAGAGTTCCTGGCCCATCAATTTTAAACATGTATCGATAAAGGATTTAATATTCACTTTATTAAAGAGTTCTGAACTTTAGACTTAAATATACCTGAACTCCTGGTGATGGTATGCAAAAATGTCAGATAACTGATCAGTTTTCTGGAGAGATAATCCTTAATGATGATTCTTTGGAGTCGTTCTCCAATAACTTTAATACTCACCAATTATGGTTCCTTGACATGGCGTTGAAGTTTAACATATTTTAAGCCATAACATAATACCACATAGGTTTCTTTTTCTCCTTGTCAGTTATTCACGCAAATAACTTAAGGTAGATAATGCCATTTCTTCTTGTTTAGGGAACATTTCACTTTACTCTCCTCTCGCCCCTCTGCCCTTTGTAGTACAGTGGATATGGAAATATTACCTATATTTCCATTCACCTTGAATGCCTGTGCCTATGTGATTCCCCAGTCTCAGTTTCATGGGATGACACATAACCTGGCTTATTTGAGAAAGTTTGAACAAGTAGACTCATTTTCATAGACACTGAGGTCCATCTCGGCTATAGTTTTGGTTGGTGTTTTGACAGTCGTTTTCACAGAAAAACATCTATTTTAATCAGATCATAGCTGCCTTTTCTGTCTCTAGTCCTCATACATAAGTACACTTAAACAATGCATCATGTAGTCTTGTTTTAATTTTTTTCTTTCATTCTTTTTTTTCAAGACAGTTTCTCTGTGTAGCCCTGGCTGTCCTGTAATTCACTCTGTAGACCATGCTGGCCTCGAACTCAGAAATCCGCCTGCCTCTGCCTCCCGAGTGCTGGGATTAAAGGCGTGCACCACCACTGCCCAGCTCGTTTTAATTTTTTTAAAATTCACTTTGTTGTTGTTGGTTTTCTTATTTATTTCTGAGACAGAGTTTCTCTGTGTAGCTCTGGCTGTCCTGGAACTCTCTCTGTAAACCAAGCTGGCTTTCGGTTCAGAGATCTGCCTGCCTCTGCTTCCTGAGTGCTAGAATTAAAGGCATATTCCACTCACTGTTTTAGTTTGTAAAGGTGTTATAGCATATAAAATATATTAGAATTTAATTTTATACTTAAGTAGTACCAAGATTTCTATGTGCTATTGTGTCTAACTGTAGGCTACTCACAGTTCATCCATTATTTTGGTAATCAGCATTTGGGTTGTTAGGGTTTTTTGTTTGTTTGTTTGTTTGTTTGTTTGTTTTGTTTATCACCACTAAAAGTCTTGGTGTTATGAGCATGTTATCCATGTCATTTATATACTTAACTATAATTTTTATTTCAATTGTATACTTAGGACTGAAGTTACTCAGCATATGTTATCTGAGATTATGTGGTTTCACAACTGCTCTAACACATACTTTACTATTTTTCAATGTTGCCAATTGAAGTAGACTTAGTGGCGTGTGACATAATTCCATTGTTTGGGAGGTGGAGGCAGAAAATTTTTATGAGCCCGTGAACAACATAGCCACATTCTGTCTCAAAACAACAACAACAACAACAACAACAACAACAAAAATGCCCTCTTTTTAGATAGAAGAGATTTGATTAATTCAAAGGGAGGGGTGAGATCATGTTGTGCTTTTAGCTGCATCAGAGTTTGAACATATGTATTTCCTGTTTTTTGAAAGGCATGCGCAAAAAAATTTTTTTTTTTTTGGTAGTTGCTTTGGTTTTGGTTTTTATGGTTTTTCTTCTTTCTTTCTTTTTTTTTTTTTTTCTTTGAGACAGGGTTTCTCTGTTTGTAGCCCTGGCTGTCCTGGAACTCACAAATCCGCCTGCCTCTGCCTCCCAGTGGTTTTCCTATTAGGTTGTTTGTATTGCAGAAGTTCTCTGTAGTGATAGAACACTAGTGCTTCATCCGTCAGTAGTAGCTTCTTTCACACTATGCCTTTCATTTATTTTCTTTCATGAACTTTTTTGTGAAGTTTTTAGTTTTTCTGTTGTGATCTCATCCAGGTCCCCTTGTAGTGTTAGTGATCTTTTGATCTTAAGGAAGTCTTCATACCATCGCTTATACTTTATTTTACATGTTAATATTTTACCACAGTCATATTAACTGCTAGTTTGCTAATAGTTGGTTTTGTTTGTGATGGGAGAAGAATGTTTAATTTCCTTTTACTCACAGGGCAAACAGATACAACAAGATCTATGTTTTCAGTGTGTGTGCATGGCCATTGTGCTTGGCCACTGTTTTCAGTGTGTGTGTGCATGGCCTCTGGTTTTATTGCTGTTGCTTGTTTTCTCCTTAATTTATGTCTGTCGCAGGACCTTGCTGTTCTTATTACTGGAGCGTTATAATCAGTGTTTATGTTTATACTCTATAGAGCATGCTTTCTTTTCTTTGTTATTGTTTCCCTCTTCAGAGATGTCTTGCTTGTTCTTGGAGCTTTGTTCTTCCAATAATATGTTGTATAGTCAGATTAATAATTCATCACAGGCTTTGCTGGAAACCACTCTTCCCCTGTGCCCTGCTCCTGGACAGGACTGGCTTTGGGAACAGTGCTGTTCTTTGCAAGTAAATGCGTCCTGAGCAGGCATGGAGGGCGGGGAGTGGGGAGAAGCGCTTGTGACAAATCTCTTGTCCTGTCCTTCCTTGTTTATCAAAAGGGGAGCACTGAGGGCAGGGTGAACCAGGAAGCCGGGAACCCTTCTGAGGAGAGTACGGGTGGGAGGATCAGGCCTCGTTAATCTTTAGTTCTTAATTATTAAGTTTTCCAAGACCGACACTGGGCCATCTGCATGCCCAGCATTCTGAGCTCCAACTCCCAGGTCGCCTTGTGTTCTGTGGCAGAAGTCTGTGTCTGTAACTCTAAAGAGCCTGTAACTCCTACTGTCATTATAGAGTCTAATAAGAATGAGACATCTGTGAAGTAAAAGGCCTGTTATAGTGTAAATGTTTTCATTACTTTCCTGGTATTATTTAGACTTCTGCCTATAGATGTCCCTCCCTCCTCCCTCCCTCTTTGCGTGTGTGTGTGTGTGTGTGTGTATGTGTGTGTGTACATGCTCATTTATGTTCATGTAGATGTGTGTACATGCGTGCTGGCATGAATATAGATCAACCTCAGTTGTTGTTCCTTGGGCATCTGTTGGTTTTTAAGTCAGGCTTTCTTCCTGGAACATGAGGCTTGGGAATTCGACTAGACTGACTGACTTCTTTTCCCCAGCACTGGGATTCTAAGATGTACCACCACGTCTGGCTATTACATGGGTTCTAGGCTTCAAACTCGGACCTTCATGCTTGGCCTGCTAGCTCTTTATCAACTGAGTTGTCTCCCCACTCCAGTCTGCCATTTGAACTGTGACCTGTGTCAGGGTTTGCTAGATGAAAGAAGTAACATGGGGCTCTTTATTCCTCCACTTTGTTTCTTATGCTTGGTACTCAAGGAGCCTTTCCCAGTCTCTCTCTCCAGTCGCCTTCCCTCTCTTCCATGCAACTGTATATTCATCCTGTTTTGTGGTGTGACCTTTACCCACCCAGGAGCAATTTCCTGCCTCCTCTCATTGCTCCAAAGTTTTATTTTCAACTGCTTTTCCCAGTCAGTCTTCTTTGCTTCTATGTCTCAAGGGTGTTTAAATCCAGCTGTATTTAAACTGATCTTCCTTTTATCGGTGATCCATTTTCCTGTCTCTGAACCCTAACAGTGTGTCTGACTGTTTTTCCTGGTGTCTTTTGCTTTAAACACAGATGTAGTGACTGGGGAGATGGGCCAGAGAGTGGAAGCACTTCTTTGCAAACAGGGAAGCCCAAGTTCCATTCCCCAGCACCCACACCAAAAACAAACAAAAAGTAACAGTCACGGCCACGTGGACCTGTAAGCCTAACCTTGGGCGAGTAGACACAAGCAGGTCCCGGGAGCTAGCTGGTTGGCCCCCTAGCTAAAACATCAAATTTGAGGTTCAGTGAGAGACTCTGTTTCAAACAGAAGGTGGTTTAGTTTCAAAACCATAGAGGATAGTACCTGGTATCTTCCCCTGGCTGCCACTGTGTACCTGGCTGTGCACACATACACACACCAATCAATCAATAAATAAAAATAAAGCAATAAACACAAAAGAGAGATTTTGATGAAATCTCGTGTCTCCATTTTTGCCGCTTTCCCCCTAGCTTCAAAGCTATTGAATTTTATATCTCAGTTCTCTTCCATGGATAGTTGTTGGGATTATCTTTCTAATATTCACTGTAAAGTTTTTGAAGTCTCTTGTTTTTCATTGCTTTTATAGATCAGTTTCCTCAGTCTGATATTTATGAAACTTCACTTCACACTTCTTGATGTCTGTTTTTGGTCAGTGTAAGCTGGAGTTCTTCTGCTTCTGTCCTCTACTTACTCATTCAACACAAAGTCCTTAAGTGTCCACACGCAGGCATTGTACTAGGCCCTTGGGCAATATCTATAAACACAGTGATGGAAATTTCCATCATCTTCATTTAACTGCATTCTACTAGGTAGGAAAAGTGATTGTCGGGAGGTAATGAGCATATGAGATGAATGTATTAACATTTTCTTCATTGATTTATTTAGTGTTGTACATGTATATGCAGGCTGCGTTGGGGCAGTTGGCTTTCTTCTTCCATCATGTAGGTTCTGAGTATTAAACTCAGGTCATGAGGCTTAGTGGCAAGTGTCTTTTTACATAGTGAGCCTTCTCATCAGCCTGTGAATGCATTTTAATGTGTAGCTGAGATGGGAAACAAATAGAGTAAGATAACGACTAATACAAGGAAAGAAGCTTTGTGAAGGATGGATGTCAGACTTCTTCTGTTTTCTGTTTTTTATGCACACCCCTCTCTTCCTGTCTAATCCAAGTGTCTCTCTAGAATGCCACCTGTTTCAAGCCTCTCTTGCCTGTTGGCACCACATCTCTGAATATCCATAAGATTTTCATTTTTGTACTTGAATTATAACAAGTATTGTTTCCCTCCTTGGATTTAATTTATTTGTTCATCCATTCTTGCTTTTTCTGACAGTTATTCTTATCAAGTTTGGTTGGTATGTAGGAGATCAGTAGACCACATTTATGGGTGTATCTGTGAAGGTGTTTTCAGAAATTATTTCTATGGGGACTGTGACTGAAGAAGACCTGCTTAAATACAGATGGCACTTTCTAAAGCTGAGTGTCTGCAGGAAACAGAATGAGAGGAGGTGACCCTGCAGGCCAGGCTCAGTCTTTGTCACTGCAGGAAGGTAGAGGCTGATGTAGCCTTATTTCCTCTAATGTCAGCTGTGTTTACATGAGTAGAATGTGGGTTTTGGTAATTGTCTTAGTCAGGGTTTCTATTCCTGCACAAACATCATGACCAAGAAGCAAGTTGGGGAGGAAAGGGTTTATTCGGCTTACATTTCCATACTGCTGTTGATCACCAAAGGATGCAGGAGCTGATGCAGAGGCCATGGAGGGATGTTCTTTACTGGCTTGCCTCCCCTGGCTTGCTCAGCCTGCTCTCTTTTAGAACCCAAGACTACCAGCCCAGGGATGGCACCACCCACAAGGGGCCCTCCCCACTTGGTCACTAATTGAGAAAATGCCCTGCAGCTGGATCTCATGGAGGCATTTCCCCAACTGAAGCTCCTTTCTCTGTGATAACTCCAGCTGTGTCAAGTTGACACAAAATTAGCCAGTACAGTAATACTTGTGTCTTCAATGAATATATAAATGCACAAATGCAGGACGAGATGTGCAATGAATGTTTATGGCCACTGAATACGGAGGAGTCATTGTCAACGTTTCTCTGTGACGGAAAGAACACCTCTGCTCTGCAGTCTCTGTGTGACCCTGACCACTCCCACCCGCTCTGACTTTCCATTTGTTTCCTTCTGTGTTTCCTTTGGGAATCAGATAAGCATAGTCTACTTTAAAGACCTTGTCTTTATGGTTTTAGTAGCTTGGCTTTTTGCATGAAGTAACTAGTAAATGATTATGTTTTGTGAGCATAAATGCAAGCAAAACATTTTATAATGGCTGGAAGAAGGGAGCATGAGAAAGGGTTTACATCACTGTGAGTTGCAGCCCCTAAGTATGTGGTTGTTCCTGGAATGGGAGAGTAACTCCTTCCCAAGCTCCTCACTCTGCTGATCAGAAACATGGGCCGGGTATGTGCTGCTAAGGATATACACATTCTTTTTTTTTTTGATAAAACCATATAATGAACCTGTTATCTGTTCAATTTCTTAAAATAATTAGTACTTTGTTGATATTAATCTCCATGTGATTTCCCTATGTAACCATGAGTACACAGTTGAATGGGTTCAACTGTTGAGATATTAACATGTGAAACTCATCCAGAAAATACAAAAGCCATAGTTCATCTCTACCAACACACAGTTGCCCAGTTTCATCATCCCTAAATTTGATCTATGTTTACAACAGTTTTAAAAAGCCAACCACCCCCTCCCCCCCACTGACCTAATGCTTCAATGCTTTTCTCAAATAAAAAAAATCAATATACGTACCAAACACTCATGAGCAACCCTGTAATAATAAAGCCGAGTATATGAAACTGAAATAGCTAATTCCAGGGAAAAACTGAGTACCTTTGTAACCAACTACAGCCTTAAAAACAGATGGTGTGCAGTATTATGATTATAGAAATTGCTTTAATTTAATTTTTTGAAGCGATCCTTGATCTCCATCTAAAGGTATTAAAACGATGCATCTGCTGTTGTTTGCCTCCTCACAAGCATCTATTTAATGGAAGAAATTCCAACCTGAGATCTAGCAAAATCTTCAACCTAATTCAGTTTTATAATTTCTTTTCTTACCCTTTTAGTTCCACCCACATATTTAACAGAACATTTATAAGGGAACATATGCATTCTAAATCATTATATTTTATATCAAATATTAAAATATTCTATAGTGCAAAATATCCTTGAAAAGTGTGTGTTAATTTTCCTAGAAATGTATTTCCTCCATTCTTTGTTACCAGCTTTTGTTTTGTTGGCTTCTCCTTTTTCAAAAATTTACATTAAAAATTAAATGTACTTTAAAATATTCATTCTTTATACTATTGGAAATATATCAAATTCTTATGCAGAATAGAGAAAGATCAAGGTATATCATTCACTGTTTTACTAATCTTTGATAGTTGTACTTTGATAAATAAATAGATCATCTAAGATTCAATAGGCCAATTGCAGCATGTAATAGCTATTCAGAGGCAATTAAACTGCCTTTTTTCATGCCAGCATGTGAGCCGCCCTTTTACAACCTTCAACTTGATTCGTGGTGATTCAAAATTAACTTAAAAGTCTTGTTTGCTGACAGCTTAAAGCTTAATTGACTGAAAGCCAAATAGAGTGTGTTCTGTATTCAGCACTAAGGCTATTGATAAAGCCATGTGTAAATTGTGCATGGTGAAAGACAGTGATTGGGCCTCCTGTTCCTGTATTAGTCCACAACTTAGCATTGCTGCACAGTCAGAATTGCTTTGTCGAGTCTTTTATCACACCAGGTTAACTCTCTCTGGAGCTGCCCCGGCAACAGAGCAGTCAAGTATTGAGCTTCCCTGATACCGTGGGCCTGCCGTAGTTCTGTTTCTTATTTGTGGCTTCATGTACAAACTGTCTAAAGCCGGCCTCTCATTGCTGAATGAGACCTGGTAGCATTTTTCAGGAACTTTGTGGGTTTTTGTATTGGTCACTTTAGGAAATAGCCAAGTCTTTGGGTTAAGAGTTTTGAAAATATTTTAAGAAAAGTGAGTATTATGACATTGATATCTCTTATAAAAATTAAATGTAGCCATTTTGAACATTTAGTTGGGATAATAATGGATGCTTAGTAAGCTAAGTGTAATGTAACTATTACATTCTAATAATTAGACTGGCATATACTTTTACATAATTTTTACACAAATTTTTACACTGATTATTGAATCTTTCATATGTGTATTTATTTTATTAATTGACTAGATACTGATGTAATAGTTTAAAAATTAAAATTTTCATGTAACATGTTGAAGATGTTTTATAAGTAACATTTATAGTACAAGTTTTGATGTGTTTTTTTAACACATAGTGCATATTATTTAAATATGCTTGTGATAAACTCTTCTCTCTTTCTGAGGTTAGCTTAATTTTACAAAATCAGCTTTTAACATCAACAAAGATTCACTATATATTTTTGAATTCTCATTTACATATGTTGTCTATACTAAATAAATATTTGAATTGCAGTTAATCTAACATATCTTTAAAGGTATAAGTAAGATCTTTCAAAAACATTTTTATAATGTAGCTTACCATATAAATACAGTTGTTAGAGAGCAAATGAAATTCTGTACTTTGTTTTTAGCAATTATTTAAAGAGGAGGCCAAAACTTAAATATAGGGATCAAAATGATTATCACTTAAAATAATTTAAATGATTTTCCCTATAAAACAATTTTTTAAAATGTAGGACAGGTAGCCTAAGTTTTGAGTCCATGATAAAAGATTTTCTGTACTGAATTTGAGAGGGATTCACATGATATGGCCAGGCCTTGCAGACGTTGCCAGCACTGCTCGTAATCCTGGAAGCCCAAGCGTACTGGAAGACCCTGGCCTGCTTTAGCAGCGCCAATGCTTTATAATGTATTTTGATTTTGATTTTTTTTTTTGAGGTAAGATCTTATATTGTTGGCCAGCGTGGTTTGGAGCACACTGTGTTGCAGGCCCACTCCTGGCTACTGATAGCCGCACCAATTTTATAAATTGTGACTGTTTTAGAAGTTCATATTTGTAAGCCATTATAAGTATAAACTTTTATATATTATATTTGCTGCAAAGGAGTTGTCTTTAAACTTTTGAGGATTTTTGAGTTGGGAAGATGGGAGTTCACACTCACAACATTTGTGCTGAGTGTGGACGGATCTCCGCTCACCCCCTCTCTCTTACAGTGTGGGTCAATTCTAGCATGGCAGTGTTTCCTCAGCCTTTCCAAAGAAGTTTCTCCTTTTCCTAATGACTAGTCCAGTACCCATCCTTGGTTCGTTCTTGCTCAATTCGGTACTTTTGCTAAGGAAAAGTGTGGCCATTTTATATTCCAGAGTATGTTGACAGAATTCTGGAAACTTCAGTGCTACCACATGCCACTCTGGAAACAAAGGACCATTAAAAGTGACCTGGGGTGACAATGGGTTTTCTTCTTTAATTTGTTAAATCATGAAATATTTTACTAATTACAATGTGGTAATTGCCAAACTATCCAAATGTTTCTGCACATATTTCTTAACAACTGAAGCTTATTATTATTATTATTATTATTAAATTATTCAGAGCAAAATGAAAATAATAGACCAAAACCTAATAATTAATATACTAGGAAATTTTCAAATACTGGTATTTTATATGTCTGTAGTATATAATTGGAATATTAAAGCATTTAGCAAGTAAATGAACTTTTTTATTTGAATTTAGGGACAAAAATAAACCTGGGAAAATGTAACAACTTATTCACTTAAATATTCAAGTAGTGCTATGACTCTCATTTGCATTAAAATCTATATTAAATAAGTTTTAAATGGTAACTTATGAAACTATAGATAGGATTATAAGTATCTGGTCATATACTTTTATTTCTGCTTTATAAGTAAAGGACAAATTAATGTCTCAGTGAAACAATATTTTCTTTAATATCAACTTGAAAGTGAGTTTGGTGTTATGCCAAGAAAAAAATTACTTTAACCATCAAATGATTTAATAACTAAATTAAGACCATTCTGTGTTATATATTTAAACTTCTAGGTAATAGAAGATCTGAATATTTTGATTTTCTTCCTCAGTTTCATAATATTTAAAATAATAATGGGTCTTGTAAAGTAGTTATTAGGGAATTGAAATGAACATTTATTGAAATTGAGATAATAATTATATTGATATAGGAAGCTTTGTTTAAAATACACTCAATATCAAAGCAAAAATTTCCTAACTAATGGATTCCCTATTGATATCAGTCTAATTCCGCTTGATTTCTTTTTGGAGCTAAATAACATTTGATGCTGAAAGGTAGGAAAGACACTGAGTTTTATATGTATAGAACAGTCTGGAATGACTTGGTTATAGGTCTGTGAGATTGTGTCCTATTTCTAACCTAGACTGATCATTACATTGAAGTTCTCTTTCCTAATCACTTGTCACCTTTGTGTGCTAATCCATAGCAAGTGTGGTAATATTTGGGAGTATTTTGATGAGAGGATGCAGTGTGAGGGAGGGACTGAGGCGTCTACACACTGACGAGCACTTACTTGCTCGTCTATACTAATGCTTTAGAGGATGCCGAACAAGTTTAGATGTTAAGCTTTTTAGGAAGCGTGAATGATGGCTAATGATTATTTAATGACAGATCTCTGGACTGAGAGGCATTTAGCACTCAAAGTATACTGCAAAGCCTATTTCTCAAACCTTCAGACAGGTTTATTTGGTCTCACCTTGAATAGAACAGTACCATATTGATTTCATTGGTGTGGATTTAAACACACTATCGGCTTAGAAAAGCGCTGCTATGCAGCACCGAATGATTGGCCTAACCCTTATGGTGACTCACAGCAGTTCTTTCACATTACCATGTGAGCTTCAGACGTGATTATGAATTATTTCCAATAGTTAGAGTTTACTGAATGACTTTGGAAAATATGAGTACATGTATTCTAACAGCATGAAGACATTAATTGACAGGACGATTTATGTAGAAGTACCTAAGACTTAAATTTATATTTTAAGTTAGTAGCTTTTACTGCCTATTATATTTGAAGACACTTGTTCTGTGGCAATTATGATTTTGTATATGCCACACCGAGTTTTCCCTTTCTGTGATAGCACTTAAGTGTTCAGTTGGTGGATGGTAATGATATTTATGATAAGTACTTTATTTTTAGTGTGTTTTAATATTCCCTTTGAATCTCCATGCTAGACTTATAGTTACTTCAGATGTCTAATAGAATATCTTTCCCAAAATTGTATATTAACATTATTGCATACAATATGTGAAAATTTTAAAACGGATTAGTGTTGAAAGTCCCCAGCAGCAATTCACATTGGATCAGATATTAAATATTAACACGGTTCTATGCACAGACACTGATGTCGAATCCAGTGAAGATTCCAGACAGCAGTCTGGATTATGCCCACTCACTCTTTGTACCTTTCTTCTTGTCACTCAAACACAGCAGCTCCTGTGCCTCCACCCCCTCCACTTCCTCCCCTCCTACCCCCTCCACTTCCTCTCCTCCCCCCTCTACTTCCTTCCCTCCCACCCCCTCCACTTTCTCCCCTCCCACCCCTCTGCCTCCTTGACCCCCTCCTATTCCTTTCTCCCCACCCTCTCTGGCCCCTCTACCCCCTCACACCCTTCCAATCCCTCCATCCCCTCCACCCTCCCACCCCCAGCTATGTCCTGGATCCATGAGATGGTTTACACCCTGATCTGGACTTGCTCTCTTTTCCTTGACAAATTTTAATATTATCTGTTTTATTATTGAAAAATATGGAAGGTAACTGTGAAATGCTTATAATTGTATCATCACAACAAATACATAGCTCTAGTGGATGTTTGATGATCTGTAAATACACAAGTGGAATTCGTTTAGATCCATTAAAAAATTAAAAATAGATTTGAACTTTTTGATAATGTTTTTAAATGGGAAATTTATTTCTTTAACTTTATCTTGATGGAATTTTCATGTATAAGAAAAATGTAGTTTATTATTTATTTTACAGAAATAAAAAACATTGGGTAAAGTATTAGAGAAATGACCTTTTCTCTTGCTGATTGAAAAAAAAAAAAA
>NC_034604.1:57600878-57622300 GCF_900095145.1 Mus pahari
CAGTTTCGTAGTTCAATGAAATGATAGTCAGACATCTTTGGTATGTGTGTTTACCAACATTAATATATACGTATTTTATGACTCTTTTACATATGGCAATATGTCTTACAAAGAATTAAGACAAGAGTCTATCAGGGAGCCTTTTTTTTAACTCCTCAGTAGCCTAATGACTTGTACTAATCAAGAAGAATTTTGAATAAATCATTGTTTTAGCCTATAACAGAAATAGATTGCTATTAATCTAACAACCTGAGTATTTCACTATATACATATGTAGGCTGAGACAGTAAACTTTTCTGTTAGTGTTCATTTTAGAAATGACAGAATTCCCAATCTATCGTCATAATATTTCAAGGAATAAGCTGTTCCTCTGTCTCTTGGTGCTATGTTAAGATGAACTCAGATCGTGTGGGAAAAGTTTTAAGATTGGTAACTAATATGCACATTTTAAATGAGTTAACAGTAGAGAAATAGAGTTAATGGAGAAATCATGTACAACTGCTGAATGGAAGAGAATCAGTTTTTTTTTTTTAATCTGTCATGCTTCCAGTTAATAGTATAGCTTTTTAATAAAGGAAATATTTGTGGACAGAAAGTCTGTGAAGAAAAAGTGCCAAATAACAACTGAAATTAGTTTGATAGTCTAATTAGCAATGTGTTAAAATGAGGATGTGCAAAACAATTTAATAAGTTAAATTAAAGCCATATGTAATAATCTTATAAGTACATAATTCTCCTCCTACATGCAGTTAAAAACAACAGAAATCCCACACATATGAAAAGATTAGAAATGAAAAATTTGTGTAACTGTCTATTAGATTCAAACTTTCCAGTTGTTCATACTTCCTGAAGGGTCTTAGAAATTTGTGGTAAAATGAGAGTTGGCCTCTTAGCAGCTTCCCTTTGGCTTGGTTGGAAGACTTGGTTGGAGGAGCAGTCAGTAAGTAGTCAGTGGCTCTTTATACTTTGAGCATGGTCCCTTAGGTTTGCCTTTTTCTGTAAACTCAAGTGTTTATATTCCTGCTTATTTATTAACATGGCTCTTTTAAAGATTACCAAGTTGCCTATGACAGTTCCAATTATTAACAGTTCTTTTTTCTATATTTAACCTCGCCTAAGTTTATTTTTTTATTTTTTACTTTTTACATTTCTTTTTCAGTTCTCAGGGACTATGTATGTTAAAGTTTATCACATTTTAATAACTTCCTGGATGCTGAGTTCTTCTCTGTCTCTGTCTCTGTCTCTGCTGTTTGTGCACTGGGCAGACTCTTCACTAGAAAAGTTGGCCCTGGGCTGAGCCCTCACACGTTGACCCAGATCTGTGGTCATTAACCAAGGTATTGTGTTCTCCTAATTTCTGTTTCCTTCCCTCCTTCTTAGCAGGAGGCAGCAGAAGGGAAACTGCAGCCTGTGATGAGTGTTCAAAAGCAGAGGCAGCAAGAAACCCTAGCAACTCCAGTTCTCTCCACAAAAGCCTTTTACAATAGAGACTTTCAGTCGAGTATCATTGTTTCATTATCAGGATTGAAAGTCCAGTAATTAAAACGAGACAGTGCTGCAAGTGTCCCTCCGTATATAAACAGATGTCCCTGTTAACACCTCATGTGGGTTAAAGCAGTCCTCCCTTTTGGTCTAAGTTTTATACTACTGATGTAATTTTAATGTGAATCCGATAAGTGCTTTGTCATTTTTTGCATAGAAATGTTCCAGGTGTAACAGTTTCTTTTACTGAGTTGTAATTAGCAGGTATAAACATCTCTGTAGATGACTGTCCAGGAAATTTATGTTTTAAAATGTCTTCAGTTACAGCTTTCTATGTAAGTCTCAACCTAGGAGATGGGGTTTTTAGAGCAGCAAACAAGTAGGTGAAGAGATTATACAAATGATTTGCTGTTTTCAGATATGCATAGTTCATATGAGCATCTCTCTGAATGTTTTTTTCAAGAAAAAAAATGTTACTATTTGTATAGCTATAGTTAAGATGTTTTTAAATTCCTGTGGCTTACTGCTTTTCGTTTTTTTTTCTTTTTCTCCTTCTCCTCCTCCTCCTCCTCCTCCTCCTCCTCCTCCTTCTTCTTCTTCTTCTTCTTCTTCTTCTTCTTCTTCTTCTCCTTCAAACATAGAGTGCAGTAAAGGTAAAGACAAGAAAAGTAATTTACTTTTTAACGTTTTCTGAAAAAAGGGAAAGTAGAGTAATGCAGATCACGGAGAGTCATATAATAGCACTGTGTGGAGAAAAAGGACTGTTTACACGATTACTGTAAAGCTGCACGCTCCTGTCGGTGGTTAAGCTTTCTTTGGCATAGCCTGCTGGCATGCACCACCTTAGCAAGCTGCAAGGGTTTAAGACTTTAATTATCAAAATAATTAGCACGGGATGCCCATAGCACTAATTGTTTTACAAAGTAATTTTAATGTGGTCAGGGACTTTGCGTTGATCTGATTTGACAGGAAATGCCTTCATGCAGTTTAAAATGTACACATATAATACACATTTTTGCAGAGACATAACTTCAAAATAGCTTAATGAGTGGCCTGAGACACAGGCATTGCAGGACCCAGTGTATTCCAGCAGGGGGCCATCGTGCATGCATACAAATTAATAACACTGTTGTTTACTCTGGTGTTTGGAGTAGGGAGAGGTGCACCACCTGCAATAAAAGCAGAAGGCACATTCGGTGTGGGGCAGTCCCCCCACCCCACCCTTGTGCTGGTAGAAAAGCACCAGAACAAAGCAGCAGCTATACTTGGTTTTTAACACAATGAGAAGAGCTGCTAGACTGCTCACACTACACACACCTACTTTAAAACACTGTGGAAGTTTGGAAATAGAGTCATTTAAATTAGTTGCTCTTTCTTTTTTTCTTAAGGGAAGATGTAGAACATGTCTAGAGTACTTAGATGTCGTGCTACAATGTATAAACTGAGTCATTCTAAGTTATACTAGCAAATGAAAATACCATGTAATGATCCCTCTTACTGACTCACAGTTCAGACAAGGAACTGAAGCCCGGCAGTAAGGCAAGGTTCCTCAGATCCCCTCCAAGGGCCTATGAGGACAGAGTCAGCACTAGGAACATGCAGTCCAAGTCCTTTCTCATCCTGGACTGTCACAGATCTAACATTTAATTCATTCATTCTCCATTTAATATCTTCAATTTTGAAATATTCAAGAAGAAATTGCTAAACTAGGTAGCTGAAATTTAATCAGCAGAATATGACTATTCATTCCTTTAACACTAGATTTTAAAAAAAAGAGTTAGTATTAAAAGACTTGCTTCTTTTAAGTATTTTAAAATCTGATTTTAGAAAGCTCTTTTAAGGCCTATTTGGAAGATTTCTATTTCATATCTGGTGAAGTTTGACATTTTTTTTTATGACATTGTACTTTGACTGTCTTATAGAATCCTAAGAATAACAAATACATACAAAAATATTTAGTTAATTTTAGATAGAAACATTTAGATGGTGAGAACTCCTCAGTTTTAGGTTTTGAAATGTAATTCTAAGATGTGGTCAACACACTTTAAAAATCTCAGTAGTATATATGTACCTCACTCGGGTATCATGTCTTGAAAGCCTCACTAAGAATATGATACACTTATATGTGGGGCCATAATCACATATATTGAGTGCCTACATATACAGAGTTAATTAGCAGCATATACTGATGAGAAAACGGCATATCTTAACAATGAATTGTTAATATTCCATTAGGCACTGGTCCATCAGTTAAAACAGGAGTCAGTCAAAAGGAAGGTGATTTTGATTATTGTGTATCTCAGACACCATTTGAACCAAGTCTTTGAAATCTGATTTGAAAGCTTCTTGATAGCAGATTTCACTGCTATATATCATTTCCAGTTCAACTTCACCTGGCATACCGTTTTATATCCTTTTTATGGTCAATAGTTGCTAATATTGTCACATGACATCTTAAATGTCTTCAGGCTTTAGAAGCTAGAAATAGATAAATTGAAAATTTTAGAAGAATATTTTTCTAGTCAAGAAATCTGTTGCAGCTCTGGGAATTCATAGTCATAGAGTCTTGAATAGTGTGTCAAGGCAGGCTGTTTTAATGCCACACAGACAATGTAAAAAAAAAATGAGTTTTCTTTAACTGTTAAAGCCTATTATTGGCAACGACAACAACAAAAAAAAGAAGAAAAGAAAGTTATTTAAAAAAACAGCCTATAGAAACTAGAATCTAAAATATTTCCTAGCTTAATCTGAATTACTTAAAATAATTTCATCAGCTGGCATGGATATATCTGTAACTAATTTTTTCCATTTATAAAAGCATCTTTTGTCTTGATAAACTATATAATGATATATCTTGTTAAGTGCAAGTTAGTTTCCCTTTGTTAAGCATCACATCTTATTCTATACATGTGTTTCTAAGACATTTTTAAACTAAAGAAAAACATTTAATATCTATTTCTACTATTTCTATCTACCAAAACCAGATACTTCTGAATTTCCCAAATGAATTTTTAGTACATTTTAATTCATATCAGATTTATAAAATGTTCATATTATTATGAGTATCACTTGGACTCTATTGCATACCACAAATTTCTGACAAAAATTACTGTTGTGTGACCAATGTTAAAATAGTGTGCCAGCTTTAAAAATTCTAGTGGTATGTTTGTAATGTCTGACATGTTTTACGTATTGTTACAATGTGAAGGGAAGTTCAGTTGAATTCAACCACATTGCTCATTAATTCTAACTAGAATATCCTAAGATAAAAGTCAACTAAGAAAGCATTATGATATTCAGACCTAAACAAAGAATTGATTTTTTAAAAAACAGTTTTCCTATATCAAACCACAGAATTCCTAAAGTATTTTATCAGAGCAGTAAATTGGTGGTATCTCCTTATCTACGGTTTTAATACCCTAATACAATAACAACCTTCTATCAATATATGGCTAATTGCAGATATAAAGTATCCACTGGTAGTTCATCTCTCATAAAACCACCTTTAGCTTTAAGTCAAGTCCATTGATTCCGATTCCAGTTAAAGCTGAAGAACTTAATATGTCTTTTAATCCTTTTATTGTAAGCTAGGATAAAATTAATTTTACCCCAGAACTGCACAAAGCCAATTAACATGATCTTTAGAGTTATTTAGTAAAGTGCTTCAAATTGTTACATTTATCTTGACCTCTCAGTTGCACCCTCCGACTGCTTTTTAAATGAGGTAATCAATATCTCACAGCCCCTTTAATAGCTTAAACTTCTCAAATATTTTACCTGTGCTCCAGTTAAGCTGTAAGCACAGTGTTTATTCTTGTTCCTGTAAGTCTGGAGTCAGTTATGCTAAATCCAAAGACAGTTGTATCCTTTTGAGAAATCGTGTGAATTAAATGGTTGTTTTAATGAAATGACACCCCCGTGTTTTGTTGAGAGTTCCCCCAGTCATCGGGAAGCACCATGCTCACACAGAGTGAATTTTCTGTTTGCAACTTCAACAGAAGACATTTATGTCCCTCACCATCCGCTTCCTTCTATTTTCTGCACAGGCTAGTTGAAGGTATTAATTTTCTTACTGTGATAGGGTGATCAACCGTCCTGTCAAGAAAATGGATCTCTATGTCACCCTTTAGCATGATTAAATGGAGCCATGTCTCTGTGAAAAACAAAAAAACAAAACAGATTTTCATGAAACTGTGGGAAGACTCACATTTAAAGAATTATTTTATTTTTAATATCTCCAGATCTCCCTTTTGATCAGCAGTTTCATTTATAGGAAAACAATGCAGCTAATTAACACATTGTTTCTTTTTAAGAGAAACTGTAGGCCAGGCCAATAAAGGAAAGACATTTCCAAATCTGGGAAACCAAGGGCAGGTTTGCCGTTATTTTTGGCACAGCACCAGGGATGCATCTGGCCGCTTTACTCACGCACTCAGCACTTGGTGTCTCTCTCAGTGGGTCTTCTCTTTCTATTTCTGTATTCACAAAGAGCTATCTTTTTACATTTGAGTGATTATAAAAATTAAAAGCTGAGTGGTAGCACCACCAGAGTTAATAACTGTTTCGACAGTGCTATTATGAGCCCAATCACACGCCGAACCTTAAATTACAGCAAGTGATGTAATTAGGATTTCATATCTTGCCACTTAGCAGAGGGGGCACCTGTTACAATCCTTACTATTAGTTTAGGGATAAAATGTATAAATGGCTGACAGAAAGTACCAAATTAAACTAGTGTAAAGTCTTCATTCTTTCCTCAGGAGTGGGCGTTAAGACAAGATTGAGGTAATTAAACAGAAGGAACATGGAGAAGGTGGGGGCCAGGGCGAGAGTGGAACTCTCCAAATGGCCCCTGTTTAATTTCCTCCTGGAAGCTGACCATGTGTACTGCTGTGCCCCTCCCCCTGCAGCCTGGCGTTGCCGAGGCTGAGCGGCTGGGGTCAATGCCTTGCCTATTGATCAGTATCCCTGCAGTCCCTTGCTCTAGCAGCTGCTTCATCGGCTCCTTTCAGGGCCTGCTTCAGTACATTAGAATAGAAATCCATAACCAGCGCTGTGCTCATCCAAGCAGGGGAAGAAACTAAATTAAATGGTATAAAACAATCTTGGATCAGGAGTTTGTGCCAATTCATCTTGATCTAAGATGTCACACCGGGCTCTCTGTCTGAGCACCTGGGCTAGAGGCAGCCATAGTGAAAATAGATGGAGCTGCGATCATTCATTTGTCAGCTAAGGAGCAAGGCAGCAGTTAGCAATTCCCTTCTGCAGAGGTCAGCTGACAGAACAATCAGTGCGACTGCAGAATAGAGCTTTCCTTTGAACTATTGTTGTGGAGCACGCTCCTGCTGAGGCGTGGGGGAGGGGAGCGGGTTGCTTCCTCTTTTTCCAGAACACTGTGTAAAGAGTAAAGCCTACAGTGCCCCCCAAGATGACTCTAGTGGCAGTTGCTGTGTGCTCTAACTCTCTGTGTCTGCCGAGTACGTAAATAAGGTTGGGTTTCAGTGAATGCACAGAGAACGAGGTTATCGCACTGTTAAATATGACTTTGTCTAGAATTAAGGTCCTTTTAAACAGAGCAAGTGACTACTGATGTTTCTTCTCTAGTGTCCTGAAGCTCTTGCATTCTTTCCTCCTACTTTAATACTTGTTAATATTTTTAATAAATATTTCTTTTGTCTTTGCAAACAAAATTTCTGTGAAGTGGGAATATGTAATGTTATAATAATGATTGACAAATTTTCTTAGTATAAAATATTTTTAAACATCTAGGACTACAGTTTTATAGGAGATGTAAGAAATGAGATGTGATTTTTTTTTTCTTCATGGCCTTAGAAGTTACAAAGTCCTTTTGTAACACCAGAGGGGCTTCATAATCAAAAGAGCCGACACGTGATCTGAAATGAACACGTAAGATTGTGCATGGTATTAAAAGGGGAAAAAACTAAAATTTATAGGGAGTTAGTATAAAGAATAAACCTATAAAGACTTGGAGCTTTCTGTACTTGACTTGAGAGCTATTAACAAGGTGCTTCCATCTGTGTGAATCAGTGACCTATTCTTGTCCCACCCTGGTGTCCCAGTGCCATTTTCTGAAAATAACTATTCGTTCTAAAGTGCATAATCTAGAATGTTCTTCTAAACACATATACTTTTTATAATGGCATTTTCTCAACTTGAATTCCTACATTTTGATTTTTAGGTTGCTTGTCAAGTGTCCCACAGATGAAAAAAATTTCCACATCTTACGAAGAAAGAAGGAAGCAGGCCACGGCTATTGTTCTCCTGGGAGTGATAGGGGCAGAGTTTGGAGCTGAAATTGAACCACCGAAGCTGCTGACCAGACCTCGAAGCTCCAGTCAAATTCCTGAAGGCTTTGGCTTGACAAGCGGAGGCTCCAACTATTCACTGGCCAGGCACACGTGTAAGTCCTCAGGGTTCTGATGCTGAGCACCTTGATGTTTAAGACGTCTTCTTTGTCTACAGAATATCAGAGTAGTGACTGTATCCTGAGACTTTAGCATATCTGTAATGGTGAGTGAAGTTAGGAGACAGGACCACTCTGGGTCCATCGCTCTTTAGTTATAATTGCCCGAGTTTCATTTTGTGTTTTCAGTTCTTCTCTAAAGAACACATCCCTCAAATTTGTGTTCTTGAATTTTTGATCAAGATTCTTCTCCAAAATGTTTGAAAGTGTACACACACACACACTCTGCAGCACTCACTTCAAAAGGAGTAGTTAAGATAGAGATTTTTTTTTTTGTAGCCAGATTTGAGTGACCATGGCCCAGAGAACACAGAGCTAGGTTACCCCTGGTCCCATGTTCTCCTGTGCAAGTCGTTTCATGAAGTTTTATAGTAACAGAAAGAAGAAAGTCATAAAGTAATTTAAAAATACATTGGTAGCCACATTAGTAATGCAGTTAGTCTCAGACGCTGTCTGATGATGTTCTTAGCCTTTGAGTTGATGGGAGCTAGCAGCCTGCTAACTTAATAGACTCCAAAGGTTTTTAACCTCTTCTTGGCAGGTGTTAGTTCTGACATCAAGGTGGGCAAGGAACGGCTGTCTAGAGAGCTAAAGCTCACCCAGAATAAGATGATTAAGCCTCTGCAGCATCCTCACCTCTAGATGCCGGTGCAGTGAATCAGCCAATAGTCAGCGTTCAGACACAGCGGCTTTGCCAGGCACCCTCACTCACAAAGTTGCACTTAAATACTTGTAAAATGATTTCTGGAAAACCGTGTCACTGGCATTGGATAGGATTTGCAAAGTTGGACCAGTGATGGAACATAGAACATATAACTAGCGTGAATGGGTTCTGAAATTAAAAAAAAAAAAAAAAATCCCAATAACAATTTTAAAGTGATAGAGCTATTGCAATTACTCTGATGGGTCTTGCAGTTCTGTGAGTGCTCCGTGAGTGCTCCGCATGGGAACAGTGGGAGGGGAAGGTGTTTTGTAAGGAGGCCTGTAGGTGTCCAGGTAAGGCCAGAGTTTTCTCACCATGTCACAGAAGCATGTCTAATGAGTTGGGACATCTTTTTATTCATTTTATTTTTTGAAACATGGTCTTACTAACCTAACCCTGGCTGGCCTGGACCTCACAAAGATCTGCCTGCTTCCTCCTTTGGAGTGCTGGCACAAAAAGTGTTCATCTACAGCCCTAGCTAAACTGTGACATCATTAAAGGCAAGGTACAATCCTGCTGATATCAGGAGATGTTCTTCTTTAAAAAGATTTATTTTTTTAAATGTCATTTTTTTAATTTAAATTATGTGTATGTGTCCTGGGTAGGGTTAGTTTTTATATGGATTAATTTATATCTCGTTATTTAGGATTTGTAGAGTGTTTCTGATATTTTTTTACCCATGGTTTGTCTATACAAAAGTCTTGGATTCATGAATATATTTCCATAGGTCTTATCTTAGGTAATGAATTGATTTGCAAACTAGAAAACTATAACTAGAAAAAGAGCAAAAGGTTAATTAAGGAAAAGGAAAAGTTGTGGCAGAATAAAAGTGGAGATTTCTTTTTCCAAAGAAGTTTGGGGATTTAATAAAGCATTTTAAAGGATTTTTACATTAGGGTTCTTTAGAGGAAAATCAAAGAAAGAATAAAGAATTTTTCTTTAATAAAGAATTTTAAAGGATGTTTACATTAGGGTTCTTTAGAGGAAAATCAAAGAAAGAAAGAGAGAGAAAGAGAAAGAGAAAGAAAGAGAAAGAGAAAGAGAAAGGAAGGAAGGATATATAATATACGTTAAAATTTATCTTAAAGAGACATGTATTAGCATGGCTTTTGGCTGTGGTCCTGCTAGTCCAGCACTGACCTTTCTTCCACTGGTGCCTTTTAAGGCTGCTCAGAGGGCTGCAGGGCTGCAGTTTCCACTCACACCTGTAAACCAGGCTCTAGTCTTCTCATCAGCTGAGCTCTGTGGATGCTGGAGAGAAATCTCTTCCAGGGCATACTTAGAAACCTTTGGACGGCTTGTCTGGAGCTGTTCATGTGTATCACCAACTTCATTCTTTTCCTTTGTTACTGTATCCTGTGATGTTAGATGGCTTTTTTGTTGTTGTTTGTTTGTTTGTTTTGTTTTGTTTGTGGAGCTCATTCTTTATAGTGATGCTAAACTCAACCAGCTAGCATCACTATTTTACGTAATTTCCCACAATTTGTCAAAAGTTTTATTTATAGAATCACTGAATTCCTTGCTCTTCATAATAAGTACATAAGGATAATCAAATACATTTATCTTGATAAGTTCTTTTAATAGATAAGTTATTTAAATAGTTCACACCATGAATTTTTAATGCTCAACATGAATTTAGGCGAGCCTTCAGTAACTGGATATATCAACAAAGTGGAAAGTCTGTTCCAGATACTTTAAAAAAATTCATCTTTATATTTCTGTCTCTTTAGTACTTCCAGCTGTATTAGTCAGGCTTCTGTAGAGCAATGGTTCTCAACCTGTGGGTCATGACCTTTTGGGGGGTCATATATCAGATGTCCTGCATATCAGATATTTACGTTAAGGTTCATAACAGTAGCAAAATTACAGTTATGAAGTAGAACAAAATAATTTAATAGTTGAGGGCTCACCACAACATGAGGAACTGCATTAAAGGATTGCAGCATTAGGAGGGCTGAGAACCACTTACCTAGAAGAATAGAAGTGACAGAATGAACATATAATACACACACACACACACACACACACACACACACACACATCCTATGGAATTTATTAGAGTGGTTTATAGGCTATGGTCTTGCTAGCTGAACAATGGCTGTCTCCAGTGGAAAGGCCAAGAATCCATTATTTGTTTATGAGGCTGGGTGTCTCAGTAGATCTTCATTCTTGGTTCCAATTCTGAAGAAGTTAGTATACTAATACTGGTCTAACAATGCCTAAGCAGCAGGATAGACAGATTTGCTGGTGAGAGTGAGGGCAAGTCAGCAAAGAGCCAAAGCTCCCTCCTTCTTCTATGCCCTTTTATGTGGGCTCCCACCAAAAGGTGTGACCCTGACCTCACCTCAAATGATCCAAATCTAGGGTAGGTTTTCTAACCTCAAATGAGTACCTCCCCCCCCCCCCAAATCCCTTATAGGTGTACCCAACTACTCCAGTTTTAGTTGATTCTAAATGTAGTCAAGTTGACAGTCAAGATTAGCCACCACAGTGTTAGTACTGAAATCTTATTTTGCTGAAAAGCAGGGAGGGGCCTACAAGTGAAATGCTCTCGGTGTGTGTTTCTGGTCTGAGGGGAACCACAGACTGCTGTGGTTCTGCTGGGTCAGGGGTTTTATCCATCCTTCACCATCC
Organism: Mus pahari; assembly: GCF_900095145.1. Taxonomy (NCBI): domain Eukaryota; kingdom Metazoa; phylum Chordata; class Mammalia; order Rodentia; family Muridae; genus Mus; species Mus pahari. Next base: position 57,612,182 of record NC_034604.1, read on the forward strand.
CACGGATGGCACATGAAAGGCACCAGACATTTTAGCAATCCAAGGGTTGTAGAATCTGGTATACTCCTTGAGAACTTTGGATATTGGACTGAATATGGAAAGAGATGAAGATTATGTTTCTTTAGCGAATTATAATTATGATGATTTAATTGTTAGAAAATGATTGATTTTCAGAGATTTCTAAAAAGAAGTTCTGTGTCATATTATATGATGCAGTACTGCCTAGACTTAGTTCTAAAATGCTTTTCCTATTTTTTAAAATTAGATTTACTTTACATTATTTTAATAGTCATGAAATATTTGTGCATGTGCATGCACTTATTTTTACATGAGTACACATGTATGTGGATCCCGCACATGTGTGAGCGCATACATATGAAAGCAGAGGATGTTGTTGGGTGTCATTTCTCAGGGTCCATCTGACTGGAACACTGAAACTCAACAGGTAGTCTGAGCTGGTGCCAGTGCCCCCCAGATAGCTGCTCATCTGTACCTCCTCAGAACTGGGCTTATGAGCACATGTCTCTGTCTGGCTTGTTAAAATGCAGATTCTGGGGATCTGACCAGGCCCTTAGGCTGGCAAAGCAAAGCAGGGACTTCACAAACTGAGATATCTTCCCAGCCCATATCTTCCCAACCCAGATATAAAATATTTTCAATGTAATTGTAGATTTGCTCTTGACTTCCATAGCATAACCCAGTATTTTATTGAAAGGTCTCATATTCACTGGTGATGGACTTGCCTATAATAACAAGTGATTTTTTTTTGAGACCTTCATTTTTCAAATAGGAATATCTTGATTAAATTTGAGTCTTGCTCCGCTGTTTGGAAATAGGTGTCTAACTGCCTGGTATCTTGCTTAGCTCCTTTCCGTCAGTCATATATAATATTAATCGACCTTGATGCCGTCTTGCTCTTAGATCTGTTGCTGTTTTGTTCTATGGCAGTTAGAATGTATTATTACCATTAAATATTTATTCTATTTGGTCTCTTATTGAATGGGTAATAATTATTATTTTGAGATAAGGCCATTAACATGCAATATTTGATCAACTTTAATTGCTAATTATATTAATTACTTTTCCGTTGCTGTAATAAAACACCATGACCAATGCAACTCATTTTATTTTGGCTTAGCTTTCCAGAGGCAGGGACAGCATGGTGGCAGGAACCAGAAGTGAAAACTCCCATCTTGAATGTACACACCTGATGTATTTATTGAAATAATATGGAAGAAAAGCTGTAAAAACTCTGAAATTAATGAGAAGCCTAGATCAGCTTACACTGTTTCAATGTGTTCTTGAGTTATTTAGTTCCTTCTGGGTTGCAGTATGCTCTATGAATAAGTGAGTGGACCTATTTTTACTTGAATGCCCCCTTTGGTCCAATGAGTCTGCTTTCAGACACAAAGCATCCCAGAAGGTTCACCCCCGCCTCCTACTCTCCTCTCTGTGAGGGTGGATTCCCTCTGTTTTATATTAAGAGGAGATGATGATGATGATGATGATGATGATGATGATGATGGTGATGATGATCATTCTTCCTCCTCCTCTTCTTCTTTTCTAATACACAAATGAGGCCTCATACTGTTTTAGAATATTATTTATGGTATCATCTTGTGAATCTTTTGCTCCATTTGTTTTTTGGTCTTTTCTGTTCATTTTGTAATTATAGAATTATGCTGGCACATCTGTAGTAAATCTGCTTTGATCTCTCATTGGATTCTTCAGGCAGGTGTTATAAGTCATTTCTCTAGGCGGCAGACTCAAAAGCTGATTTGTGTCTAGGACTGCTCTTGGGATCAATAGCTTCAAGGGAAGGAAAGAAGGAGAATTGGCCGGGGGAGATATTGAGCTGAGTTTCCATTGCAAAGCAAGCCTTTGCTGCTCCTAGGGAACCCTGGGACTGATTGACCCCTTAGACTTTCCTCTACTGGCGCAGGTCACAGCCTCCGTACCTTTCACCACTGAGCCATTGAGTTGGAGGTGCCCTGAGAAGATGCTGTGGCCTAGGATGCTTCTTTCCTCATCTTAGAGCGGAACCTGCAGAGGGACTCAACTAAGACATGTGACCTGCTAACACCCCCAGCTTTCTGTGGGAGTCAGTCCTCAGTGTGAGGAGTCAGGACAGACGGCGTTCCCTGACCACCGCGGTACATGCTGGATGGCCTTGTGTGTGCTCCTGTTTCCCTCCTTGTCAGTCCAGACGTGATTAGAGGAAGGGATCTTTTCATTCCAATCTATCCAGATTTCTTATTACACTTAAAGGTAAATAATTTTCCTTACCTGACATAGCACGAAGCACACTTCTGATAGGTTATGAGTGAATATTTTCTCTTTGCCAGGTGTCACGTTCCACACCGCAAATGTGCTAGTGTAGTCTGTTATAGTGCATGGCTATGGGCCAGCTACTGGAGCAAGGGCAGCCTAGCAAGGCCACCTCCCTAAACCCCTGACTTTTCCTCCCCTACTGCCATCAGTTGCCAGTAACTCCTAAGCTAGGGATGGCACTGTGAGGCCCTCTCCACCCATGCTGGGGTTGGGCTGATTGGAGTTTCTATAGGTCTGTGCGTGCAGCTGCCGTGAATTCATGTGAGCAGTGCCATGGCGTGTACAGAGCACGCTGACTTACAGCAGGCCTCTTCTCCTTCTTCCTCAGAACCATTCCGACCCTTCCCCTCTGATTCTGGAGCCTTCCAAGGAGGGGTGAGATATGGATCTATCTATCTATCTATCTATCTATCTATCTATCTATCTATCTATCTATCTATCTATCTATCTATGGATATCTATAGATATCCATGCCTATATATATATATATATATATATATATATATATATATATACATACACACATATATATAGATATATCTGACTTAGTGCTAAGCACTGCACAGTCTCTTAATCTCTGCATGTCCATCAGCTCTGTCTCTTTACTAGCTGACCATGATCTGCAAAAAGAAGGTTCTCTTAACCACAAACTTTTAGGGAACAGTTTCATATTACATCCATTTAACAACAACAAAGAAAGATAGTAACAGGTTATGTCTTGTGGAGTAGGCCTAAAATCCCCCCAGAAACTAGTTACTCACCACTGTGTCTTTTTGCCACCACTGCACCAGTAGGCACATGTTCCTAGCCAGTTGCTATAGTTCGTAGGGCCCACCACCAGGTAATCCTGCTAACTCTGCCTCCACAGCAGTATGCCTAGCACCTTCCAGGACTGTGAACAATAGGTAGTAGAAATGAAGCTTTCACACAAGTGCCTACTTGATTTCTCTGCATTTTGTGATTCAAGTACATGTGCTCAGTAATAGACATACCATCAGTTATGGAGGATAGTCTAGAAAAGTGTCAATATCCTATTAGAGGTGGGTTGTAGGATAACGTTGGCCAACATCTAGATGAGGGTTAACCCACACCTAGCATTGAGTTTTTGTTTGATAGCACATAGCATCTGAGACAGGAATTACTCCTTCCTCCTAGCCATAGGGTAACTCTGAGTTAATCTTTTAACTCTAAAATGCCAAACACGGGCTAGAACAAACACCTGTGTTCAAACTGTAATACAAAGTATATCTACCTCCCACAGTTATAAATAAGCAAGTTGGAGCTGTGCTGGTGCAAAGACAGGATGCTCAGTGAGTGCCAGGCAGTGTGAAGGTCTGAAGACCCTGAGTCTCTCACCTAGGGATGAGCAAGGATGCAAAAGCGCATACAGCACATATAATCTATGCACGCCTCTGCAGTCAGAAAATGGCTTCCAACTGTGGTGTGGTCACTTGGGTTAAGGGGAGCAGCTTTTTCTTTATTCAGCCCTTACAGATTTTTGTAATGACACGCTCTCTAGCTGGCTGTGGATATGGTCTCCAGACAGTGCATGCAGAAGACATAATGCTGTGCATTTTTGCTTTTGTCTTAGGAAAAAGACCACCTAGATTCCATCCCATTTTCAAAGAAAGTCTTTAAAAGAATAATGGATAAGGACGAGTGTAAAAGTTTGTCAAAATAGTTCTTGTATTATTTGAGATTATACTATAAATCCTCCTCCCCTTTTCTTCCTTTCATCCCTACCATATCACCACCCTGTCTCTCTGTCAAATTCATGTCCTTCTTTTTCATTAATTGTTGCTACATGTATAAGTATATGTGTATACGGATATATCCCTAAATAGCACCTGTTCGGTTTCTGGAATGTTACTTGTAGGTATGTTTTTCAGGGCTGATCGTCTGGTTTTGGAGAATCACTTGGTGTGCTCTTCCTCGGGAAAGACTACTTCTCCGGCTCTCAGGATTCCTCAGTTTCATTCCTTAGCTGCTTAGAGTTTGCTGTATAGGGTTGAGACCCCCTGGACTTTTTCCATGTCTGTTGACCTTGACCATGTTCAGCTTGTGTTTGGGTAGTCATTTTAGAAAAACTTAATGGTTGTAGCTTCTGACGTTCCTTGGAGACACAATCTTACCTCAAACTTCCTATTCTTCTGGCACTTAGAATCTTTCTGTCCCCTCTTCCTCAGCGATGCCTGAGTCTTAGGTTCCGAGTTGTATTATAGAAGTATCCTTGGGACTGTGTTCCCCAGTTCTGCAATTTGGCTGGTTGTCGTTTTCTGTGGTAGTCTCTGACAGTTGCAAAGAGAAAATGCTGTTCTTTTGAGAGGTTACGATTGCTCTTACCTATGGTTCTTTTTCTTCTTTTCTTTCTTTTTTTTTATTATTATTTTCTTTATTTACATTTCAAATGCTATCCCGAAAGTTCCCTATACCCCCCCTCCGAACCTGCTCCCCTACCCACCCACTCCCACTTCTTGGCCCAGGCCTTCCCTTGTGCTGGGTCATATAAAGTTTGCAAGACCAAGGGGCCTCTCTTCCCAATGATGGCCGATTAGGTCATCTTCTGCTACATATGCAGCTAGAGACACAAGCTCTGGGGGTACTGGTTAGTTCATATTGTTGTTCCACCTACAGGGTTGCAGCCCCCGTCAGCTCTTTGGGTACTTTCTCTAGCTCCTCCATTGGGGACCCTGTGTTCCATCCAATAGCTGGCTGTGAGCATCCACTTCAGTGTTTGCCCGGCTTATCTATGTTTATAAAGACAAATACTTAGACTTTAGTTCGGGATTATACTTATTTGGTAAAGGGGCAGTTGTATGTTCTTTTCCAAGATCCCCAGTTTCACTAGCCCCAGTTAGTTGGCTAGGTTTCCAGTACCAGGTATGATCTACTTCTTGTGGAACTGGTCTTACGTTCAATTAGAAAGCTCTTGGTTGCCACCAGTGTATTGTGCCACTACTGCACCATTAGTTATCAAGCCATGCCAGTCTTTTTGTAGTTCATAGATATCATAGCTGGGTAGGACCGTTGGTTGCTTTTCTCCTTTGGAATCTGTAGTAGAGGGTTCCAGTATGACGAAAGTTAGTCCCCAAGAAGGAGGATTTAAGATCAGTTTCAGCTCAGGGGTCTCTGAGCCTTGTGTCTGAAGTGCAGTGTCTTCAGTAACAGGAACTTACCTTCACCTCTAGGGGGCAACCAAGTAAAACAGCAGTAGCCTGTAATGTTATCTCTGCCTCCCCTTCTAATTAAAGTCTCCCTACTTTTCCCATTTTTCTCTATCAATTCACTTGTACCCTGTTGTTCTCCATTCTGTGCTTCTGTACTCCAGTTTTGGTGTGTGGTGGTCTCAATGGTGGTCATTGTGCTGTTGATTTTTGGTGGTCTTGTTAGTGTTCCCAGTGGCATTTCATTGTTTAGTTATTTTATGGCTTTGTTTTGATTTGCGAGTATCTTGACTGTGCTAATTCTTCTCTTCAGCACAAAGATTGCTCCCTCTATTTTCTTTAGTTTTGGCTTGTTGACTAGACAGTTTTTCAGACTGTTTATATCTATACCATGGAAATTCTTTCTTTGTCCTTTGTGGTGGTTTGAGTAAGAATGGCCCCCATAGACTCAAATATTTGAATGCTTGTGGTCGTCAGGAAGTAGAACTCTTTGAGATGATTCTAAGGGTTAGGAGATGTTGTCTTATTGGAGTAAGTGTGACTGTGGTGGTTTGAATATGCTTGGCCCATGGAAACTGGCATTATTAGAAGGTACGGTCTTGCTGGAATAGGTGTGGCCTTGTTGGAGGAAGTGTGTCACTGTGTAGGTGGGATTTGAGGGCTCCTAGCACTCAAGCTTCACCCAGTACAGAAGAGACTGTCTCTTCCTGGCTGCCTTCAGATCAGTATGTAGAACTCTCAGTTCCTTCTCCAGCATCCTATTTTCCTGGACTCTGCCATGCTCTCTGCTATGATAATGAACTGAATCTCTGAAACTGTAAGCCAGCACCAGTTAAATGTCCTCAATGAAACCACTAAGACAGTGGCCTGTTGGAGGAAATATGTCACTGGGGATGGACTTTGAAGTGTCTGTCAAAAGTCCATATCAGGTTTAATCCTCCTCCACCCCCACATCCCACTTATGGATCAGGTTGTAGCTCTCAGCTACTGTTTTAGCCCCAGCCTGCATGCGCCCATGCTCCTTTACATGATGACAGTAGACTAAACCTCTGAAACTATAAGCAAGCCCCAAATTATATATATTTCTTGGTCATGGTATCTCTTCAGAGCAATAGAACAGTGATTAGAAGAACACTTTGGAGTGTAGTAGAGAGTTTTGTAGGTATTAGTCTAGGTTGGCCACCGTGGTCTTTTAGGATTTTAATGCGTTGCTCCAGGATCCTTTGACTTTCAAAGTTTCATCAGAGAAGTCAGCTGTTATTCTGATGGGTTCCCTATATATGTAACATGTGGTTTGAAGGTTTCTGCTTTTGTTGTCCATCCTCGGTGTTTTAACTGTGATACATTGTGAAGATTTTCATTTCTCGCCTTGTCTGTTTGGTGTTCTGTGTGATGCTGTGTTGTTTGAATGTGTCTTTCCTTGGGTTGTGGAAGCATTCTTTTATAATCTTGTGGAAGGTCTCCTCCATGCCATTGACTTGGATTCTTCACTCTCTTCTATGCATGTAATGGAAGGTTTTGTCTCTTCATGGTATCCTACATTTTCTGTACTTTCCTATTTTTTCCTTTTTAAATATTCTTTGTCTACTTTATCTAGATCATAACTTTAACTTCTAGACCTGATATTTATCTTCTGCCCCATTCATTCTCCTTGTAGGGCTTTCCTTTGTGTTTTCAGTTGAATTGTTAGGCTTTGTAATTCCTTCTTCATTTCATCTTGAGAGCTCTCTGGTATTTCTAGCTCTGTATTAAATGTTGTTTTCAAGTTGGGGGTCATATCCATCATCCTCACCAGCTCTGTGTTTGTGTTTTCTTCGGCATCACTTGTTTGTTTGTTTTCCTTAAATGTCTTAAATGAGCTGTTCCTTTGAGTTTTCTTTAAATGTCTTGATGAAGTTTATGATTGTTCTTTTAAATCCTGTGTCCTGGAGTTCATCGAGGTAATTTTCATTGACTGGCATTTCCACATGGCTGGTATGTTCTAGTGGGGAGACACTTGCATGATATTTCGTATGGTTTGTATTTTTGTGATAAGAGTTGTTCATGTTTAATTTTGTTGTTGTTGTTGTTGTTAGTTCTGTGTCTGACATAAACAAAGCAGGTTGAAGCAGAAGAAAGGATATGTTGGAGCGTGGGCCAAGAATGACTTAGGCAGAATGAAGTGAGGCGGACATAGGGGCTTGGGCTGGTGTGCAGAATGTGATCCTGATTCAGGCTTAGAGTATGGGGGTAGATCTGGCCTGGTGGAAAGGTAGGATGTGGTGGGGAGACAGGCAGTTGTGAGCAAGCAGGGGTGGTCCTTGTGGGAGCCTAGAGATTCCTTATGAAGCAGGCAGAGATGGCCACAGTAGGCTGCAGCACTGGGTGTGGCCACGAGCTGAACTGTTGACTAGGAGAGGGTTTGTAGAGGGAAAAGCCATGCAGACTCATTTACCTAGACCCTGGAGAAGGATATTCAAGAACTGTTTTGGTATAGAGGTTAAAATCATTGTTTTTCAACAAGGGATAAAGCCATATCCTTCTTGATGAACTAGAGTACCACCAAATGAGAGTATCACTTAGATGCTACCAAAAGAATGTTTTAATTTTAGAGTCTACATCCAGAGTTTTATACTGCTGAGGTGCTGCATATGTTTGCTTATAGTATCCTTTGTGAAAGTAATCCTCCAGGTACTTCCTGTGATTTCTAATCTTGAAGAGTATATTAAATGAATATATTAATATAGATTGAAATTGATTTTATAATGAATCTCTTTCCTAAATTTTATTACATATTTAAATGAGAAAAAAAAGCTAAGCTAGATCTCAAATAAATCCCTTACTTGTGTGTGTGTTTGTTGGTTGGGGGTCGGGGGCCTGGGGATTACACAGCATTCTAGCACTGCTCTGCATGCAGGCCTCTATCTCAAATACTTACCAGCATGAGAGGACAACATCATTTAATTATAATAGCAGAAGGAAAGAGAGAAAGGAAGGAAGGAAGGAAGGAAGGAAGGAAGGAAGGAAGGAAGGAAGGAAGGAAGGAAGGAAGGAAGGAAAGAAGGAAAGAAGGAAAGAAGGAAAGAAGGAAAGAAGGAAAGAAGGAAAGAAGGAAAGAAGGAAAAGAAAAGAAAGAAAAGGAAGGAAAAGAAAAATAACTAGTGATATTTGTAAGTTACAAAAATTAGAAATAGCAATAGTCTCTCTCTTTCTCTCTCTCTCTCTCTCTCTCTCTCTCTCTCTCTCTCTCTCACACACACACACACACACACACACACACACACACACACACACACACACGGCACAGATGGGCATTCCTTAGGATAGACCGTGTTAAAAGAATGGCTATTTTCATTATTCAGTCATTAAATTACAATGCTGAGCTACTGCTGTGGCCATAGAGATCTCATATTTATCTTTTCCTTTTGACTCTGGGTCTTAATACACTCTGAAATTTGTACTTTCTTCTCCTTAAAGCATTCCATGTTTCTTGCCAGTTCTCTTCTGTTACTGTATTGTGACCTCCTCCTTCCCTCACATCTCTACTTTGGATGTCACTCATTGCCATTAGATGTCCTGAATGTAGGAGATGCGCTCTAGCCTGGCACTGCTCTCACATTGCAGCAAGAGTATTTGAGGCACTGGAGCCTTCTGTGGGGCTCCTGTTCACAGAGTCAAGAGTAAGACGCTGCTATCTGTTACTTTCCCTTTTGTGTTTTTAATACAAGTTCTCATCATGTAACCCAAGCAGTCTCGGTTTTATATATATAGTCTACTTGTGTTGAACTTCTGAGTTTGGGAATTACAGGAGGATACTGCACATCTGACTGTCTTTGCTAGTTTAAAATTTTTCACAGGTAATTTTGATGTATATGTAGGGTAGAAAACTCAATAGAATATGGAATCTTTTATAGTTATTTTAAATTGAGTATTTTATGGTAGTTCTTCTGATCATTATATTATCTTAATGTACAGATTATACATTTTTGTTAAATTTTCAAAGAGAAGAGTTAATGGAAACTAATCAGGATGAATAAATGACACTTATACTACCCTATGAGCTAATTGGTTAGATAATTCAGCCATTTTTATTACAGTTTAATTATTCTGAAATCGAATTGCCTTGGTTGAACCCTGACCTAATCACTTAGTAGTTGTATGATTTTAAGTTCTTTCTGAGTTAGTTTCCTTAACTAGGAAACTATTTCTTATAGTTACTGCAAGCATGAAGTAACCAGTATGTATAATGTATTTATAAAACCATCTGATATAAAATTCTTTTAAAACTTTAGGTGTTAGAATTGTCCCTAGAAACATTTGTAAAATAAGGATACCTCCTTTTAAAATTCATACTGGCTGAGGATATGTCACAGTCAGTCAAGTGCTTGCCTATCATACATTAAGCCTTAGGTTTAATTCTCAGTACCATATAAACTAGGTATGTGTCACAGGCCTGCATGTGATACAAGTGTTCCAGAGGTGAAAGAAAAAAAAAAAAGGATCACGAGTTCAGAGTCATCCTTGGTTGCATAAGGAGTTCAAGGCCAGCCTGGGATAGAAACTGCCATATATATATGTATGTATGTATGTATGTATGTATGTATGTAATATATATATATATATATATATATATATATATATATAT
>NC_034604.1:57622310-57625616 GCF_900095145.1 Mus pahari
ATATATATATATATATATATATATATATATATATATATATATATATACACACACACACACACACACACACACATATAATAGGAGGGAAAAGATTAGGTTTTAGATCACAGTTCATTATTATGGAAAGTCAGAGCAGAAATTCGAGGTAGGGATAAAAGGCAGGAGCTGAAACAGAGACCCCAAAGGAATCCTGCTTCCTGGTTGCTCCCCATGATTTGTTTAGCCTGCTTTCTTATACAACCCAGGGCCCCTGCCCAGAGGTGGCACTATTCCCAGTGCTCTGGACCCTACCATAACAATTATTACTAAGGAAAAGTCCCTAGATATTTGTCTGCAGGCATTTTTTCCACTAAGGTTTCTCTTCTCAAACAACTTCAGCTTCTGTCAAGCTGACAAAATATTAACTAGGAAAATTGACTCCTTGTCAATTTGACATACCAATACATTACCATTAAACCATGACCTTTCCTTTCTTGTTTGTTCCCAGGATCTTATATTTATATCAGCATTACAGAATAAAACATAGTATGAATTCAGTCTCTTTAAAATGTCCTAAATCTCTCTAAATATCCAAAGCCACTTGATGCGTGGCTTCTGTAGACTAAAAAGAATAACTTACAGCTTTTTCATATAAGGCTGAGGGAACAGTCACAACCTGAACAAAGAGAAACGAAGTTCTAACAATGTAAAGTAAATCCTGTAGTTCAGTGTCCTCCTTGTTGCATATACTCACCATCTTCTGGGATCCAAAGGGCTTAAGAATCTCTACCTCTCAGACTCTGCCATCCTCAGCACACACAGCTTGTCCCCTCGGCTCAGGCCAGCTCCATGCCACAGCTGCTCTGTTGCTGGCAGTTGTCCCAGAGTTTTGCCACCTCTAATATGCTGGAGTCTCCGGGGCTTCACCTTCACCTTACCTCTCTTAGTGAGCTCCAACCATGCCCTCTGATGCAAACCCTCAGCTGCTCTCCATGATGCCGTCAGCCTTGGAGTTTCCAGTGTAACCAACTGCACCTTCCCCAGTGCCATATTACAATGCTCAACTACTCTTTATGACCACATCTCCCAACTAGGTAGTTCTCATGCTGCTGAAACCTGTAATGTGGAACATTTCCCAAGTCTGGCTGATGGCATGTGATGCAGCTCTGGACCACTGCTTCCATGTGCTGTGGAAACATGCTAATGCCAAGTTCTTACAACCGATTTCTCAGCCCTAGGTAGCAAGCATCACTTGTCTACGTTAAGCAAAGCTTCACTTCAGAGGCACTGGACTCTTGATAAACACAGCTGATTCTGCACCTTCAGCTGACTAGAACTTCTGACTTTTGGACAACTATACCTTAGTTTGAAAATTATGTTTGGCAGAGACATACAGTTTCATAAAGATGTTAGTGGTGGTATAGGTCTTTAATACTAACTGTAGTTGAACTGGCTTTTTTGTCCATGTGTTTCAGAAGTTGGAGTTTGGCATCACAGTGTTTTTGCAAAAGGAAATTTACAGGAACAACAAAATTCTTTTTTTTTTTTCTTAAAGTATGAAAACTGGAAATTGTACATCCTTAAAATTCAATAATAATAAACATTTTGATTTTTTCCTTACAACCCTGTTCTATCCATGCTTCTGTCTGTCTCAGCCAATGGTGTTGCATTGTTTTTTTACTTGGGAGAACATAAAAGCACATATGTCCACCAAAGATTAGGCATGAAAAGAACAAAGAAATGATTCCAGGCACGTCCAGCTAGGTGAGCGGAGTGACAGTTTTTAGGAGTTTCTAAAGCATTGAGTATGTGAGTGTGTGTGAGTGTGTGTGTGGGGGGGGGGTAATTACAGGAGCATGAGTGACTCAGCGGAAGGCTCGTCACCAGGAGTTCCTCTTCACTGTGGACGACAGTGACCTGTGAGGTCTGCATCACTGGGCTTCCTTACATGGCATCCCTGCAGCATCCCTAGGCTTCCTTCTCCCTCCAGGAGAGAATGTTTTATTCCAGAGGAAACAGCTGCATTAATGGACACCCGTCATCTTCCCGTCTGTTTGTTTCTTCATTTTCTTCAGTTTGTAGTCGATCCTTGTTTCTCTTACAAACCTAGATATTACGCCAGGAAGCCTTATTGGTTGCACCTTAGAAATCTATCCAGAATGTATCTGTTTCATTCCCATTGCATCTGATTGGTTGCTTTGTTTTCTCTTTCCTGTATTGGCAAGCCATCCTTCTTTGCTTTGATCACCACTGTAGGATGTGTTTGTTCACTTAGCATCCTTGATGGTGTTGCTTTTACTTCTCATTTGGAAGTTCAGCAATTCACCTGGCCCCATCCCTGCATGACTTACCCCTTCACTTCACTGGTGCTGTGGCTTAGATTTCCCCTGCCCCAAGATTGTCCATACCATGTTGTTTGATCCTGGGGCCTCTTAACTTCTCCATTTCATATGTAATCCTATTAGTCTATGGTTTCCAAAGTCCTTACTGCTGCCTGATTACACAACATAAGTTTCCTGCTTATAGTAATGAAGCTCTACTGAGAAAGGGACCTCTATCTATTCTGTTGACTGAGTAGTGACTAAGTACTCATGGCAGTAGTGATTAAGTACTCACTATGGCAGTAGTGACTAATTACTCATGGTAGTAGTGACTAATTACTCATGGTAGTAGTGACTAATTACTCATGGCAGTAGTGACTAAGTACTGATGGTAATAGTGACTAAGTACTCGTGGCAGTAGTGACTAAGTACTTAATGGTGGCAGCAGTTACTAAGAACTCATGGCAGCAGTGAGTAGTAAAGTAGCTTTATAGTGTTTTTCATCATAATCTAAACTTCAGTTTTTATATGACTTTTGACGTGACTTCGGTGATCTTTTTGAAGGTCTATAACCTATTAATCCAGATAGCTGTAGTATGATATATCCACCCCATTAATAGTAGGTTCTTTTCTTAATGTTAATTTCAATATAAATAAACCATGACGACATTGTATCTAGAATCTTTTCTGCATAAGAACGCTTAATGAGTTTAAGCTGGACCTCAAAGACACATTATTAATTGTGCCACAGTAGGTACTATCTAACAAATGCCATGTGAGGACCATTTATTTGTTTATTTTGAGGCAGAGTGTAGTATATATATACTTGCGCCAACCTACAAGTCACTATGTTGGCCAGGCTGGCCTTAAACTCATAGAGATCCATTTGCCTTTGCTTCCTTTGGGATAGGACTATAGGCAGTACCGCCATGCCCAGCTGTTTTAAAGTTTATTATACTTATTTTGTTTGTTTGTTTGTTTTTTGGTTTTTCGAGACAGGGTTTCT
>NC_034604.1:57626556-57628385 GCF_900095145.1 Mus pahari
CTACAGAGTGAGTTCCAGGACAACCAGGGCTATATAGAGAAACCCTGTCTCGAAAAACAAACAAACAAACAAACAAACAAACAAAAAAATTACAGAAGAAGACACGCTCTTTGATCTGAATAAATAGGAAGGAGTGAGTATCTAACATTGTAAGGACATTGGTTGTCTTACTTAAAACAACAACAAAAACAGATACAGCCTTTTCAGAACAAAGCACTGATCGTTGCTTGGCTGATGTACTTGGTACCATGATTTTGCAAATTTGTATACTAAAGCAGCGAGGAGAATCAGATGAGACAAAAACAGCACTTCTAAGGAAAGAAAGCAGAAGCAGGGCTCTCTATATCTGTACATCAGAGCTGCTACAGATTTGCAGTAATTAATGCAAGAGAGATCACCAGTCTCATAAAACAAGCTAACACAAAAATTTTATAAATATGTAGAAATTTGATTGTAGATCATTGAAATAAATGATAAAATTCAGTGTATCTTTGCCTATATGGTGGTAATCAAATTTATGGCTGAAATAAGTTGATAAGGCAAGTAAGTTTAATAATACTATGGTTCATTTTATACTTTTCTCATTGTTATGACAGAATATAAGATTGCAACAACTTATGGGAGAAAAGGTTTATTCTGGGTAATGATTTGAGAGAGTGTCAGTCTGTTACAGCAGACAAGGCCTGGTGAAGGGAGCTTGTGGTGAGACTGAGTCCACACACAGTGGTTTAACAGGAAACAGACCTAGACAGAAACTACTGCTCTGTTAAATATTGAGAGTTTCTATCCCACCTTTGGTCATTCAGTTCCCAAATAAAAGGCATACATTCTAGATTCAAGCCAAGTCAGATTCAAGCCAAGTAAGTGATCACTGGGCTGCCATAAAACATAATAAAATTAAATTGCTAATGTTTGTTGTTACCTAGAGTCAATCCATGTGGGTTTATCAATGTTTATAGAAAAGACAAAATATTTCAAAACTTTTTACAGATGATTCAGGAGAGTGTGACTTTAGAACAAGGACAGTTCCATAAATAGGAACTAGAAAGAAAGCTCAGCCAAACCATAATGAAGATGGATAAATTCAATTATATTAGAATTTCAAACTTCTATCAGAAAGTAAAAAGTAAAAATACAAAGAGAGAGAGAGAGAGAGAGAGAGAGAGAGAATTTATAATATAAGTGAGGAGAGGTGATGAATTACTGTGTATAAAAAGATGATAAAGTAAACACAAGTTGTGCATCAGAGTCAGTAAGCGAAGGAGTGTCTCAGGAAGGAAATGGAGTGGCTCATAAATCCTGGGGAGCTGCTGAGCCTTGTCATCAAGAGACTTGAGTATTAGAAGCACGGTGTGCTGTCATTTCCTGCCTGACACATGGAGAGCTGAAAGCTCAGTGGGGTCAAATGTTGATGAGATTTTGAGCAATCAGAGTTCTTTTTTATTTTTATGAAATTTAAAAGCACATAAAGTGAATTTGTGATTAACAATATATAAACTTGTGGTAAAAAGATAAAAGCTAGGAAGTGAATTTACAGTTCAGAGGAGGGACTCATTGGAAGGGTTCCAAGCCAAGGGGTGCATTCATGCTGCAATTTTGAAGGTGCGTCCTGGGCGTTATAGAGGTACTAGACATTCTCATGTAGCACGAGTGTCCTAAGCAATCCGAAGTGGACGTTTTAGACACATATGATGCAAACATCACTACTTTGGTCTAGGTATCGGTAAACTGTCATCAGAAAGTCCATCATGCCTTCTATAGGTTAGGCTTGTCTAGGTACTTTGGAGAGTTCTTTCAGCAACTGAAATATATTATTTGTTGTTGTTGTT
>NC_034604.1:57628418-57681411 GCF_900095145.1 Mus pahari
GTGATTTTTTTTTTTTTTTTTGACGTATTTCGATATCATGCATCTGGTAAGCTACCTCTGAACTTATTCTTTTCTTTTCTATTTTTTGAGACAGGGTTTCTTTGTGTAGCCCTGGCTGTCCTGGAACTCACTTTGTAGACCAGGCTGGCCTCGAACTCAGAAACCCATCTGCCTCTGCCTCCCAAGTGCTGGGATTAAAGGCGTGCGCCACCACGCCCGGCTCTGAAATATATTACTACATCTCCATTTTGCAACTCTTCTGAAAGACTATAAAAGGTACCTTTAGCCCAGAGTGCTTAAGAAATTATTTTGAGATAGTCTTATGTTGGGGCCTGGAAATTCTTGAAGGGAGCAAGGAAATTAAGGTGTACCCCCACCCCAGACAGAAGCTTCATCAGTTGTCTATACAGTGAAATCAATAGTATTTCATAGTAGAATGTGGTTTAACACTACAAGATGTTAATGAGAAACTTCATGATACTTTTATTAATTTAAAAGTACAATGTATTTTGATCAAATTTACTCTTCTCCCAACTCCTCCCAGATCCACCCCAACCTCCCTATGAATCTAACTTCAAGTTTTCTTCTTTTAAAAATAAGGAAATAACATTTTGTTCAGTTTATGTTTCCACAACTACTCTTGGGTATGGGGGCCTGTTGTGGAGTGTGGTAGATCTACCAGGTATCACACCAGTAGAATAAACAAAGAAGAAAACAACAGAAATGGGCTCTTCCTCTTCTAGCAGCTGTCAAATACCAGTAGCTCCTCAGCCACTTGGTGGAATTTCACATCCACTCTCTCCTCCATCCTGTGATTCTTAGATGGCTTGAGCATGTGCATGTCTCATGCATCCTATCACAACTACTGTGAGGTCATACGTGCAACTGCCCTGCTATGACTTCTGGCTCTTGCAATCTTTCCAAGCCCTCTTTGGTTGAATATATCTGAGTCTTGAATGTTAGGAGTATGTCATGTACATCAGATTTAGTCCTGAACACTTCATAGTCTGATATTCTTCACATGTTGCCCCATGGGAGGTGGTAGTCTCCGTGTTATTGCTATCACTGCAAGGAAAACCTTTTCTCTTGAGGACTGAGAGATGTACTCATACATGAGTATAACAATATGTTATTAGGAGTCATTTTAATAGTATGAACCCTTAGCAAAATAATTATAATAGATCCTTCCTTAGGGTCGATAGCCTATTTAGACATAAACTTTTTGACTTCATTGACAGTACCCGGTATGGGTTGCAGCTCATGAAATGAGCATCAGATCCACTGTGAAAATGGTTGGTTACTCTGGTAACAATTGTGCCACTGTTGTACCAGTGGGCCTATCATGTAAGGGCAGTCACTACTGTAGCTGTCAGGGTTTTCACACCTAGGTGAGACTGGTAATCACTCTTCTGCTCCAGTACCGTGCATAGCATCTTCCAGCTCTGTGAAAGCTAGTTGGTGGAGGTGAAGCTTCTAGGCCTGTTCTACCCTGATTTGCCCGTGTTTTATTACTCAGTTGTGCAATGCCTTCACCAAGAGGGTTTTACTGTCACGTTCTACAGGGCAACCAAAAGCAGTGGCTGTAGCCTGTAATGTGTGAGGCTTTATGGGGTTCTACTGGTTGGTCAACAATTCAAAAAAGAGGGAGCCTATTCCTTGTCCTGGAGTTAAAAGAGACTCTTAGAGTCTCAGAAAATGTGTGTACAAAATATCAGCCGCTCCTTTGTCTATCTAAACCTGAGGAAGAATCAACACTAAAGGATAGGGATAGGCACTCTGTCACAGCTAAGATTAGACTTCCTCAGAGAGTTCAAGGACAGTCCAGAGTGTGAGTGATCAAGAAACTGGCCAGAGAGCTCAGGTTGAAGTGTCTGACTATTTTCTTTAGAGCTGGTTCAGATACTCATGAGAAGGAGGAACAGGAGCCGTGGTGCAGCTCACTATTCCTAAACATCACAGGCTGGTGCAAGCTGCTCTAGGAGCCACCTGCCAGCTTGCAAAGCTCAGTGAGCTACACCTACTTGGGAGGGAGGCATCTTTCTCTTTATAGGATCACTGCAGGGGTTCAGTTGTAGATGCCTAACATCCTGCCTAACATTTCTGTGGATAAGTGCAGCTGATTTGGAGCTGGGGTACTGTACAATGTCAAGTGTTCAGGAGGAATAATTTACTGGTACAATTCTAAATATAGTCACAAAGCTGGGGACTTGCCGATCTCTGCAATTTCCTTCTCTGTTTGATTCCTTGTGCTAATGATAATCTCCATAAAAGTGTTATGAATTAGGGGTTTATGTTATTATCTGTATTTGAGAGACCAACCAAAAAACTATTTTCTTGGGGCTGGAGATGGCTCGATGTGTGAAATGCCTGCCATACAAGCAGGAGCGCATGGACTTGGCTCCCCGGAATCCATGTGACAACCAAGTGTAGGACTTAGTGTCTGTATTTCCAGCGTGAGGGGGATGCGGCAAGCAAATCCCAGGGTGGGGCGTACAGGCCAAGGAGTCTACCTAACTGACCTCTGGGTTTGGTGAAAGATCCTCTCTCAAACCCCTCAGTTTGATTTCTGTTCTTCCCACGCATTCTATGTACACTCGACTCACCCCTTAGGAACATGAAGGGAATGCAGGAACATGAAGGGACATGCAGGAACATGAAGCGACATGCAGGAACATGAAGGGACATGCAGGAACATGAAGNGACATGCAGGAACATGAAGGGACATGCAGGAACATGAAGCGACATGCAGGAACATGAAGGGACATGCAGGAACATGAAGGGCTGGGGCGCTTGTTCCCTGAGTAGAGGGGCTTGCCCTTCAACCCTGCTTAGATTCTATAGCTCATGTAAAGCTGAAAGAGAACAACCAGCCCCTGGGCACACGTGCACTCACACACGTGCACATTACACAGAGGGGGGTGGGGTGGGCATAATAATAAAGAAAGAAAAGAAAATTCGATTTCTCCAGTTTCCTCCTTTTTCCCCCTAAGAGCTTTCTTATCATGCTTACATATGTTTTTATACAATAAAGTCTTGTAGTTACTGAAAGAAGTAGATTTCAACTGGAAAGAACCAGAACAGAGACAAAAGAAACTGTGTGGTTAAAGCACACACCTTATTTTGCATTTGCTGATGGATGGATGACAGTAAGTAACTGTTGCTCTCCAGTTTGCATCTCAATGGCCTAATAAAGCCCTGTCCCTTACCTACTACTTCTGAAGAATGTTAGTGATAAGGAATAATTAATGATTTGTTAACAAGATTAAATCTTTGATTATAATATACAATAGATATACAAATTCTATATTTAACTTTTATTTGCTTTTTAATTGCCATGGCCTGGCCTGCTATGAGGTATTTTATCAGGCTGGAGAAATGGTGCCTCTAATCTCTTTTCCCCAGTCCCAGTGGACATTACAATGTATTTTCTCCCAAATAGAAAAGGCAGTACAGTTCCATTATATGTTGTAAAATGTTGCAGTGCCATCCATTTTAGCTGTGGTTGTCAGTTCACTGGGACAGCGTTCTGGGAGTAAGGAACGAATAAAAATGGCAAGTAGAGGATTCACTCGTGTTTTCATGCTAAAGAGGGAATAATATTGGCAGGTGGAGAATTCTTTGGACTCTTAAGCACTGAAAAAGAGTTTCTGGCAAAGAGAAAGTAATGCATTAAACCCGAACCCATTTAAAATTCTGCTTTGTCTGGCTGACCATCATATTATGAGAACAGTCTGCTCCCGGTGTCTCCTGTGCCAGTTCTGTGACCTTCCCTTTGCCTCATGCAGCATTGGTTTGATTGGAGCAGGCCCCTGTACTTCTGGGAAGAGCAGAGTTCTGGGCAGCAGCACAAGCCTTCAAATATTGATGTGGTCGCTCCCCAGGTACGGCGGCATTACGTGGTATTTATGCAGAAAATCACTTTAACTCTTCTCCTTGCCAGACGTCACATTGCTGTACCTACAGATTGTCCATCAATATAATTTTTATAACCATAGAGTTTGCTTTGTGGATATTTATATAGCATATATACACATATATATGTATATAATGTGTAGGCTCAAAAGATGTAATAATTTTAATGCTAAATAAAAGTACAGTTCCATTATATGTTGTAAAATGTTGCAGTGCCATCCATTTTAGCTGTACCTTCCATCTATCTGTCATCTAAGTGCACACACCACACATTGAAGAGCCATGCCGTTATTTGCCTCACCTAGGCAAGGGCTAAGAAAAGTAGTGTGTATTAACTTATACTGTATGTAACTGCCAGCTTGAAAGTCAACGATGATGAAATGATGGGAGTTTACATGACCCAACCTGACAATGAAATCATAAACGCAGGTCCCGTATAAATGTGAGCCCAGATTAACATCTGTCCCGCAGACAAACAGCAATGACTCTCAGGGCCATGCATGCTCACAGGTTAGTTATGACTCAGTCCATATTTCAGCAGCCTGAGGTTGACCACTGTATTAACAACACATTTTTCTCAGCAGATGATTCACTGTGAATCAACTGTCTTATAGGCAGAATTATGTGAATCCTTGTAGATTCATTCCTCAGATTTTCTCATGTGGCTGTCCTCTTGGCATGTTGTATAGCAGTTTTAGTCTGAATTCTGCTGTTTTCCTGACTTATAAACATCAAGATCGTTGTCTTACCTATTAATTAATGCCTTAGGTGATGGTTGAATGTTTTCCATGTAAATTGAAAAGGCAAACTTAAGCCTTGATTAAAATTATAACAGGAAGTATCTCATCCACCATTAAGGTTTGTGTAACTTTTATTAATCTATTTTATATCCTGTTAATTTCTAAAATTTTTCACTTCACCTTTCATGCCCTGTGGAAAGTGCGGCAGACCTTTATACTTTTTCTACCTGGAAACTAGGGTAAGGTACCTGGTTCTTCCTGACAGAGGAAGTAGCTGAGGAGTTCCGCCCTCACTGAAGGGACTTGTTGACTGCATGATCTTGTGCTTGAACACACTGCCTTGCTGAGAAAACTGCACTTCTGGTTATCTTTTTTTTTTTTTAAGCTTCTTTACTCAAAAGTGCTAGAATCTCTGTGTGTATATGAATTACACAACAGTAGAACTTGTAAAATTTTAATTGTTTCATGGAATGATGAAAGAATTGGAAAAATTAAGGAAGTTGAAATAAATATTAAATGTATAATACAAAGATATATATATATGTGTGTATATATATACATATATATATGTATATATATATATACTATTGAAATAGTATAATGAGGAAGCACACAGATGCTATTGTAAGTCTATCTACTGTGCGTACAGTATGTGGAGGGCAGATTTGGTGAAGCAAAGACTTAATGCCAAAGAAGCTTAGGCGTTGTAGAACCCCAGAGTGTGGCAGGATTTCTGTGTTATATTAGTTTCTTTTTTGGTAATAGGAAAACTTGAGAAAGCATTGTTCTGTGTTTCTTCTAGGGTTTTTTTTGGGGGGGGGGTAGGGGAAGGTATGTAGAGAGCAAGTGGTATTGGTGCTTGGTATCTGGCAGGTCAGATACAATCTTTTATTTATAGTCATTGTGAACTAATAGGTCTCTGTGTTATAAATAATCATACTAATTATTATTAGTATATTAGGTGCTAATAAGAAAGGAATCTGACATGGAATTCTCCGTGTACAGTGCCTCACAGTTTTGAAGCAGTTTTTAAACACTTTATAAGGTGCTTGTGACCCATGGAGTGTGGGTGCTGGGAACTGAACTCCTGAGATCTGGTCCTCTGCCAGGAACAGAAAAATGCTGAGCTACGTCTCCTGTCCGAGAAATTCTTAACAATAGTGTTCTACCCAATAAATGAAGATGGGATGTTAAAGTGCAGTTATGGTATTCCCCAGGGAATTAACAGACCACAGTTCCCAACCCCACCCTAAGACAGTCAGACAGTGAGTGGCCTACACTTCTGCTGGAAGTGTACCATTCTGCAAGTAGCACTTTGTAGGATACAAAGATCAGAGCATCTGAAGTAATGTCAGAGGCATGTAATCGGCAGAGCCACACCTAAGGAAACTCCATGGTATAAAGGAACTGACAGTAGGTAGAGGATAAACTATAGATTTAAAAATGTAAGAAAGAGAGAAAGAGAAATTTGTACTATAATTAGAAGAGACCATGAAAATAAGTAGTTACAGAGAAAGAAAGAAAGAAAGAAAGAAAGAAAGAAAGAAAGAAAGAAAGAAAGAAAGAAAGAAAGAAAAGGAGAGGCCGTAAAGGGGGAAAATGTAGGTAGGAATGGGCAGAAAAAATGGATACAATTGTAACTCTGACAGTCTATTTGATAAATCTAAAGAGTTGATTATTATTCCAGATGTGATAATAGTTTTGTGGGAGGTGTGTGTGTGTCTGTGTCAATCTTTAAGTAAGACATGATGAAATATTTATAGGTGGCATTTGTTGCAAAGTAACTCGAGGTGCTAGCGAGAAATATACCAAGGGTAGATAATTTTTTTTTGTTTGTTTGTTTGTTTTTCGAGACAGGGTTTCTCTGTGTAGCCCTGGCTGTCCTGGAACTCANGAACTCAGAAATCCGCCTGCCTCTGCCTCCCAAGTGCTGGGATTAAAGGCGTGCGCCACTACCGCCCAGCTTTTTTTTTTTTTTTTTTTTTTGGTTGATAATTTTTAAGCCACACGAATTTATTGCTCACAGTTTTGGAAACTAGAGCATCCACCATCAAAATGGCCAAAGGCTTGGTGTATTATGAGGACTTGTAACTCATAGGTGGCACTTTCTCATCTATGCCATGTGGCAGGAAGGACGAGGAAGGTTTTTGAATCCCATTTAATAAGGGCACTCGTATCTTAATCACCACCCAAAGGTTCCAACTCTTAACACTTCCACTTTGGAGATTAGATTTAAGCACTTTCAGATCATAGCATTTATGCAGGGGACAGTGTGCTATGTGCATCATCTATGCTGGTAGATAATGTGTTGTCTGTGTGCCATCTACACAAGTGGGTAGTATGCTGTCTGCAGCATCTACACAGAGGACCGCGGGCCATGGGTAGAGTCTTTGGTCCTTTCAGTAACCATGAAATCTCCTTGTTGCTTCTGGGGTGTATGCTTGTTCTTTTTCCTGCCTCTGTAATACAGTTTTATAAGTGTGCACTTGACTGGTATAGTTAGACTCTTTCCATAACTGAAGCAGAGCTCAAGCTGAGCTCCTGTACTGTCTCGGAGCAGAATTGATCTCCCTTTCACATTTGACTCCCCCTCTACAAATTTTGAAAGGAAGAAAAATGGCATTGCTAGCTCAGTTAAACTGGGCCAGAGTTAATAAGGGGCAAGCTGGAAACCAGTTGTGATTTCTGCTGCCTTTCTCTGCCTTGTTTGGATGTGCTAATGCAGTAGAGTTTTGGTGGACAGTCTTCAGCATCCTGGAGATGTGGATGCTTGGGCTTCCACTATCCATATGTGTGGGGATGACTCTGTGAGAGACTGTTAAAACAGCATGTTATTGTGGTGTTGTCAGAGAGGAGAGCATGCAGTGCTTCATCCCACATAAAAACCACTTTGCAGACAGTGTTCAAATGTAGGTATAACCTAGATAATATTTTTTGTGTAAACAGTGTACCTAATTTGGACAGAACCTGTGATTCCAAGTCAGGAAACTTCATTCATTCTGGCAGTACCAATAATATGTTGTTTACGCTTTCTGGGAATGACTTTTTTTTTTTTTTTAATCACTCTTAACAAAAAAAAGAAAGAAAGAAAAGAAAGAAAGAAACTAGTATTGTATTCCTCACAAAACTATTTTCAGAATAAATGAAACAGTGCATGTCAACACCCAGCACTGCTTGCTGCCTGCCAGCCAGGGGACAAATACAGATGGCTTTGTGCATTTTTCATCCCTTTCTTCCATTTTGCTGTGTCTTCCTTATTGTTTGCTGAGATGTTTTGTAATATTTTTGAAGGATTAATGTCCAGGAAGTTTTCCACTTTAAAAAAAGTTCACTCTAAAAGCTAAGTATAATTTACAATTAAATATGTCTAGGCCTGAAGAAAATAAAAATAGTTTAGATAATTTAAAGAAGGTAATGGAAGGAGAGCCTGCCCTCTGTTCGCAGGGCATATGCTACCGTACTGAATACCACTATCAACTCAAGAAGCGGTTCTCATCCAAATAACTGCATCTTATTAGACATGCGCACCACTGCCCACCTTCGGCGCCACACAGTTCTCTGTAATTACTTTTAGTGTTTTAGCCAGCAGAGGGACAAACATGGGGCTTTCCTTTTAGCTGAAAGCAGATGGAAGGGCAAGGTGTGGAGTGAGAGAAAATGCCTGAATTGTCTGAAGGACATTGGATTTTTTTTTTTTAATGAAACTAAAATCATAGTTTTATGATTCTAATTTGATCCCCTCCTACTTCTGATACCTTCACCCTGACATTTTAAACTATGGTTTGGTGCTATGTCTTATTCTCAAGTATGCAAGAACAGCAAAAATATTCACACACTATTGTTCTGTTATACATTCCTAGATATAAGAAAGAATTAGATGTTATCAAAGCAAATTAAATCCATATGTTAACAATATTTTTGTGCTCGTATTTTTTATTACTGATCCTAGAGGACTTGGACCTTTTTTATAACAAGGGGCTGCTATTCTCTGTTTCAGGTTTTACTTCAATGTCTATGTCAGTAAAATAAAAGAAAAATAAATTTCTTAGTTTGATTAACATTATTACTTCTATCATGTCCATTAAAAATGAAGACTGGGTGTAGCGCTTCTTTGATGTTGAAGAATTAATATAATCTAGCTGTTTTGCAGATTTAGTGAAAAAGAACTATATTTGAAAGTTGTTTTTAACATTAAAATTATACATTAGCCAATACAGTGAAGCATCTAATTGTTTCCTGTCCCTTCCAAAATTACTCAGCCTGAAAAGATAGCATATATTGATTTACTGTATAGTAAATGTTCAGTTGTCTCTGTTCCTCTAAAACACACACACACACACACACACACACACACACACACACCCTCACACACCACTTATGTACACTTCAGGGAACTACATATCAAACCCTTGCTTTCATTAGACATCACAAAGTAAGGATGCAGTACTTTTATCCTCTGTAAAAGGAAATGGTGTTAAACACTCAAAACAAACATCAATGGTAGTGCAGGCTTCACATCGAAGGGCTCTGTTTGCTTTTATGATCAAAATTAAAACAGATTTCCAAAGGCAAAATGCCCATAACCTGACAATGTATTATCTGCCTATTTCTATGCACATACAACAGTATCTACTCCCAGGCACCTGTGTATACTGTGAGAAGCAATGTCAAAATGTATATGCTTCATAATGTTTTTAAAAATAGACATAAATATTATGCAGAGTCCAATTCTTCTTTTCCTGTGCTTTTGGTTTCTTTCGGGAAAGGGCCACTGAACCAGAGAACAAGGTTTTATTCACATACTGAGCTCTGGATTTCCAGCTGTTGAAGTCTTTGTCATCGTACCTGTGATTTTTTTCCATAAGCATCTGATTTTCCAGCACAGACTGAGCTACTCGTTTTAATTGTCTTGAAGCTAACTCAGTAAATTAGTGATATGTTCCAGCTGAACTGTAGTAGAGAGAGGGCCAGCTGAAAGTCGGTCTCTGTAAGCAGCAGACTCCAGAAGTGAGGGTCACTGTGGGGCATTTTTTTTCTTCCTGTTAAATGAGTGTAAATTGTCATCTCGGAGGTTAGCCTGTGATGCTGGTTGCTTCAGGTATTTTTGACCTGGCTTTTCCTTTGTCGCAGCTTATGTTACTAGATATATTGCTGAGTGCCCTTCTGTTAAAAAAAAAAAAAAAAAAAAAAGAGAGGAACTTGAATATTTTAAAATATATTGGACCTTCTCTGTTTGAACGTTAATACCTATGCCTAGTTCAGATTTGCCCAGAGCTCCTGTAAACACTGATACCCTTTGCATCCTAGAGCTGTGACATGGGCTGAGCTGAGGAGGAAGGGAGCTGAGGAGGAAGGCTGGTGTTTACCGGAGCGTTCCCATTAACACAGCCACCACTTCTAGGTTAGATAATGGACTCAAAGGTTAAGAGCAGAGGATTTCAACAGCTCCAATCAGCAGGGCCTTTCCAGGGCTAATTACCTCTTTACTGCGCTGACTCTAATGTGACATGTTTATTGCTTTAACTAACAACTCATTAGCTTAGTTGATGTTTTTGTCAATATTAATTCGTTCATTTAAGCCAAGTCAAAGCTTAAACAAAGATGTCCAGACTGAGAAACGGGCAGCCAAGTGACTTTTGTTTGCCCATCTTCCCCAACCCCTTATTCTCCTTCAGTAAAATGAAAGAGTGTTAAAGAGTATTGAGGAAGTCAGTATTGTCCCTTTCCTAGCACCTAGAAGCATTCTGGATGCTCGCCTATGCCGACTCCAGGCTGCCCGCACAGCTGTCTTGGTCTTTAGCAGTCGCTTGCTGAGGGGACAGACAGCCTTGGTGATCTCTGCGCATCCATGGAAGGTTAGCCTGCAGCAGCTCTTTGTTCCAGCCCATGCTTTGCTGTTATTAGAAAAGAGAGCAAGTAATTTTTCATGAGATTTTATTCTTCACTAGATCACCATAAGCTTGCTTTAATATTTGTCTTGTAACTTCCTTAATTTAATTTAATATTTATAGTGTAACTTCCTTAATTATCCTGAATGAATTATTTAAAAGAAGATGTAGTTTTGAGGTCATAATGGAACATTTCACTTTTTTTCTTCACTCTTTTTTTGTGGATTTTTCACCTCGCTTTTGGTTAACACTAATATTTATGGTTCATGTTCATTGTGTGTTTTCATGTAGTCATTTTTTTAAAATCTTTTACATTTTATTTTATATGTATGACTGCTTTGTCTGCATATATGTGTGGGCCCTTGTGTGTGCCCATTGCTTGTGGAGGTCAGAAGGGGACTTGGAACCTCGGCTCTGCCTGGAACTGGAGTTACAGATAGCTACGAGCCACCATGTATATGCATGAAATGGAACTAGGTTCTCTATGAGACAAACAAGCACTCTTAACCACTGAGCATCTTCCCAGCCCTGAGTTTCATGTACTTTTAAATAATAGTTGGATTCCTTATCTGTTACAGTTGTGCAAATGGACAATATGGTACTGAGTAGTAACTTCAGAACCCAGGATTTACTTGCAAGTCCCCTCCACCAGAAGTTTAATAGCACTTGGGTGACAGGAAAGGGTTAAAGTGCAGTTATGTGTCAGTCAAGTGTAGACAAGGTGGGAAGGACAGGGGACCTGCATCTTGGAAAGGCAGTGCTCTGTACTAAAGGCTAGAGCCTCGCCCTGGCTGGTGCTAAAAGATCCCAGAGGCAGTTGATACAGAACATAGGACCAGAGGACTTGAATCTCACCCATCATTCTCCATCAGTAGGAAGCTATATGGACACCAAGTTATTATCAGTAATCATAGGAACCATTATCACAGAAATAAACTATTTTCCTTTATGTGACTGTATACATCCATACTAAAAACCATATCTACCTCTAGGTTTCTCACCTACCATTCTTTCCTGATGCCACCTCAGGATTTCCCCACCTTTCACTCACTGAATCCTTAAGCAGTAACTTATACAGGGGCTAATCCCAATATCATGTCTTAGCCTTTGTGTTAGTCTGTCTGTCTCATGTGATGATTCTAGCTCTGCTGGAACCTGAGACTTCCTTCTCTTGGTTTCGGAGACACCAACTTCTCTTACCTCTTCGGCCATTCACACTGTTTTGATATTTAAAGGTTCTTTATATAAAAGATTTTCAGATTTTTAATTCTACCCTTAGGTTTTACACCTAAGCCCATATATCCAAGAACTCGACTGACAGTCTCTCTGTAATTAGCAAAGCTAGTGGGATGTATGGCACTGGGCAATTAGGATGTCCATGTGAGATTTACCTTTCAAATATGTTACCATGCCTTAGAGCAACATGCTGTTGTAAAGTTTATGGTAGTCTCATGTAACAGATACTTCACCCAGAGGCTGTGGTCCAGCAGGAAATGCTGCAGGCTTCCAAGGAATTCTCTCTAATGAGGGTACTCTGGGAGGTTTTTCAGCTGCCGCAGGCCTGGAGAAGATGGCACTGTTTGGAGTTCCAGAAGAGACTTGAGCACATTGGTGCAATTGGTGCTGACAACCAGGCATGTGAGAACTCAGCAAGGGGGCCAGAAACTTGATGATTGAACACCTGTTGCCAATGAAGATCCATGAATTTAGATGCCATGCCCTAGGAACAGGGCAGTGCTATCTATCCCAGGGCTGCCTCTGAAGTTTTAGTTTTAGTTTTGGTTTTGGTCCAATTGGTATTAGCTTTGCCTTCCAGGGCTCAAAGCTTAGGGCAGATTCATTAACATAATCTCAGCACTGGTATATTGAGATGGAAGGCAGAGACAGAAATATTCCTTGGAACCTTGCACTTTGTGACAAGCTACCCTGCTGTATGCAGCCGCAAACAAGAGGCCCTGTCTCAGAAAATGTGGACTCTGAGGATCAATACCCAAGGGTGACCTTTGACCTCCACATGAATGTCATGGCACATAAACAATGCATACATATATAGAGGGTGAGGGGGAAAGAAACACAGAAAGAGATACCCAAAACTGAATGGGATTTCTGCCCCCTACTTACAGTCAGCAGGCAGATAGTGATCTTCTGCTCCTACTTGTTTTGTTAAATGTAACTGCCATTCAAACAAGCTGTTGTGCCAGTGTCTGTCTGTCTCTCTGTCTGTCTCTGTCTCTCTGTCTCTGTCTCTGTCTCTGTCTCTGTCTCTCTCTCTCTCACACACACACACACACACACACACACACACACACACACACACACACTCACTCATGAAAATAGCCAATCCCTAAATGAATCTTGCTTGGTCTGCCATTAAAACAGCTTTTAGACCCCAGAATCCGTGAAGTTCTCTCTGGCTGGTCTGTTACCTCTTGCTGTAGCTTTGGAAGCTTACCTGGTCTTCCCAGGCTCGCCCCTTTCCCCAGCCATGTATGTATGATATGCTCTGTGCACAGCCTCAGCTGCGTTCCACTGTGAAATGAGACAAGGCCACGCTCCTCGACAGTCTTCCACAGTTCCTCATGGTCCTGCACAGCCCATTGTGTGAGGACTACTGGACCATGGTCTGCTGCCCTGTCTTGCCCACAGTTGGTCCTGCAGCTATGCTGGTTTTCCGTGTCTCAGTCTCCCAGGCAGGCACCTTCCACAGCAGTGAGATGGTTCTCTAGTTCTGCCCCGGCTCTGAGCCATCTTCTGCCCTCCTGTCTCTAGCACTCATAGGCTCCTGTGCTTATGTGTTTGCCCAGTACTTAGTGGAACTTGATGTGTTTCTTGGTTCATCTGGCTCTTACAGAAGCATCATACAAGCCTAGAATTTGGGGGCCTGGGTTGAAAATAGGATCTGGTTCATTGCTGGCCCTCAGTTAAGATTGTGCGTGAAAAGATAATTTAGCTACTAAGTGTATGAACGAGCCCTTAATTGTGGTCTCCTCTATCCCCATTCCTGCCCTCTCATTGATGAGCCTCTCAGTAGCCCTTCGCCTGCTGGGAAGAGAGGAAAGGAATATTTGGACTGGTCAGCATTCAGTGGGTTTAGATTTGAACAGATCTCAGATCTTGTAAGCATTTGCTTTTATTGTTTTAGTTCTTCATTGCTGACCTACAGCTATCCAACTAGAGGCACTTTCTACTTCTCTCAGACAGAAGACTTTGTGCACTGAGCAGTAAATACCCTTCTGTTTGTAGGATGGCCAGACTACCTTATATTCTAGTCTGCTGTCCAAAATGACTTAACCACAAGCAAAACGAGACTGAATTTCTCTGTGTGATACAGCTTCGTTAATTTGACATTCAGTGAGACAAGGAAAAAAATTATGCTTTCTATCATGGAGAATTTAAATTTGAACTTTATATTCTTTTCATTGCAAGAAAGGAAACATGTAATTATTTTAATTTAGAACTATTTTGGTTAAACTAATACAAGACTAATAAGTTTTAAAATATATTTGCTAGTTCTCTAACTTAACAGAGTTCTTTTATGTTTTTTAATCAAAAGAAATGATGGCTTATTTATTTATTTATTTATTTTACTTTACATTTCTTTTTAATAAAACAAACTTGTGCCACAGCTCCAATACGTGGCCCACACATCAGTCTTTCCGCAGGGGAACACTCTCCTCCCTGATGCCCTCTTTGGTCACAATGCAGATCCTGAGGGCCCCTTCAGTATACACATCCCTCTCAGCTGCAGAAATGAAGACATCTTTCACCAGCCTCATGGCTCTGTTCAGAGTGGGGGGGGGGGTGCATACTCTACACTCTGCATACGTTTGAAACTAACCTGGTTGTCAAGCAGAGGCTGTGGCATGGCACTTGCTGAGCCTCCTGCCTTGACAGAGTGTCTCTGGTAAGGGTCCACTGGGTCAAAGGTGTACACAGCTCCCTTTCCTTCTTCAAGTCTGCCAATGATGTTGTAAACATAGTAAGGGAAGAAGCGCTGTGCGTGTACAGGATGGTAGACAGCATTGTGGCAATTGTTGTCATGTGCCCTGTTGTCATGGCCTTGTTATTGGAATGCTTATACATCTGTAATCTTGCTTCAATAATCTTTGTCAAAGTGAGACAATTTCCATGAAAACCACTGCAGCCAATTACTGTTCTATCTGTCACTTTGTAACATTTGAGGCTATCTCGGGTATGAATTGAAAATCCTTCACTCAACAGGGTGTTTGAAGCAGTGATGGAAAAATCTCCAGAAATTGCCAGTACAGTTCCTCCACTGAAGGCATAAGGCGAGAAAGGCAGCTGTACAGGGCCAGGGGAGCTGTGAGGCTCATTCCCAGCTCTCAGTCCCTGTCCTGAGAAGCAGCAGTGGAAAGAGCTCACAGAATTCCTCCTGCCTCTGCCTGCCAAGTCTGGTGGTTAAAGGTGTGTGCCACCAGCATCCAGTTATAAAAGTGTATCTTAATTATTCTATACTTACAAATAACACATATTAGCATCATCTTTAATCACATACCTGTGCGAAGCAGAGCAATAGAACTCTCTGGGCACTCTGCCATCCCTGTTCTTTGATGGACATAACAACTGGGAAAAGGCCTCATTCACTAGGTTACACTTTGAAATAAGTGGCCAATCATTATTTATTCATTTTGCACTCTTTGTAATGGCATAAATCATAATAAATTCATTTGGCTTAAAGTGTATATAATATGCTTTCCCCCAGGAATTTCCCTGTAATTGAGCTATTAATTAAAGTATTTTAAGAATATGGCCCTTTGTCCCCTGTCTGCTCCTCAGACCCAGGAGAGTCAGTGACTGTTTCTTCATCCAGGTTCCTAAGGCCACCGGCCGAGGCTGTCCTGACTAGGCCTGCTGTCTGGTGTAGGATGAGCGGAGCCTGGTCATTTATGTTTCCTCCCTGTGCTACGCTGGTAGCTTTGCCTTGTCTCCGAGGGCATGGAGAACAATTCTCTGAAGGGCTGTGGCCTTTTAACCAGTAAGAACATGTCGTTTAATAGTCTCTTGTTAAAGTATGGTTTGATGCTCACTTCTGTTTTAATTTCTAACTCTTAATTTTTTTTCTAGCTAATATTTTCCCACCTGCATTGGTTGTCATAAAACCTAAGCTTCTGTCTTAAAACCCAGAATAGCTATGAACTTGATGCCTCCTCCTGTCTCTTGATGTCTCTTCCACCATCCTCCCTTTGGTCTGCAGCCTGTATGTTTTCAGCCCTGCTGTCACCTTCTGACACGGTGCTGGCTGCCAGATGACTTAAGACAGGGAGGTCCAGACACAGCTTCAATAGCCACAGGAGTCCGCGGAGGTCTTCCGGTTCAAATAAGAAAGGATGATAAATCTCAGGCAAAAATTGCAGTGAAAGGAAAGGCTGGGCCAATACTCTTATAGGGATCTTCTCTTGTTTAGTGACATTCTAATGAACAAACTGGGTAGAGCAGTGCTGTGCAGTTTCAGTTTGTGTCTTGGTAGGATCTGATCCATTAGCTGTGGAAAGTCACTATATGGAGAAATGAGTATATAGAGAAACCAAGGCGCGGTGCTATCATGTAGAGAGGGCAGGTGGCTGTGTCCTCTGTGGCCCAAATGAGCATGCTTTTCTACATGCCTGTTGTGTTTGCGGTATGCTGTGAAGAACAGAAGGTCTCAGTATGAGACTCAGCCATTGGGAAAAGTGGAAATAGTGTAGATGTTATTGAAAAGGAATGATAAAAATAACATGATGCCCATAGGCACGTATAGCTATAGTTCTTTTCAGGTAAAGCAGTGTTTTCATGTAGTATTATGTATATATAACATTTTTCAATAAATAGACTCTGTCCTTTGTAATAAATACATGTTCCAGAATACAAATTCATTATGTAGTTTTTGTAATGTCATTACAGTACACATGCATTCATGTGCCTGTGTTCTAAGATTTGTATATTTATTTTTGAAAAGCCATTGTAACTAGCCAGATCCTACAAAAATACTAAGGACGGGATGGGATTTTTGGTTTTTGATTTTTCTTGCCAGTTTATGATTGAGTAGTATTCCCCGTGCCAGAGCAGTGAGTAAGCCATAGTACAGTGCTGACCCTTCTAACCTCAGCGTCAGCTCGCTGTCTTTGTCTCAGCCTTTCTCTCGTCCCAATGTTTAGCTGTTAGAGCAAAGTGAAAATACTTTCTTGCACTGTTGCTCTTTTATAGCACTTTTAAAAACCATTAAGATTAAAGTTGATATCCTTCAAAATAATGAGGTAAACTAGCACTAAAATATTAGTTATTGATATCACTATTGGCTGCAGGTTGACACAATCCTCTTGACAGCCAGAGGCTCAAAGTTAATTGTAATTTATCCAGTGCTGGACTTCTGTCTGTTCAGCTTTTCTTCTGTTCTAGTGGGTTCTGCCTCTGTCTGCACTTAGCACTGTGTGTGTACATTTGGGTACACGGGGGTAGAGACAACAAGCTGCACAGGAAATTCTCTCTAAAGAGCTGCCCCCATCGCTACCACTCACCTAGCTTACATTCGGGGAAAACTAAGCCACCCATCCTTTGACCCTGACCGTGGCTCCACACTGTAAAATGTAATACAGAATTTCAGTCTGTACTGAGTTGAGGGAGAGCGCCTTGGTGTGTCCAGAGCCAGTGGCCAGGAGTAAGGCTTAGTGTTTGCGAATCAGAGAGAAGACTTTTCCTTTTAGTTCCTTATAACCTCTAATCTCTCAAAGTAGCTGGGCTTTACAATGTTTTAAACACTATAGACCAGTAAAATTTCTAAAATCTCAATATTTGAGGAAATTAAGTATGGTTTCAAATTTTTTGTTTTGTCTCATACAAACATTAGAAAATATTATTGCAGACATAACTTTATTTAAAATTCCATTAAAAGTGTAAGAGGTAGTAAGGCTATTATTACCGTACATAAGCATTCTCTCCAGTTCACTCAGTTCTCTTCTGGACACATATACTATTGTCTGTAATTTTTCTCATTTTATCTTAGAGCAGTGGGAACTGGGCCAGGGGCTAGGATAGGCTTGTAGGTCATTCTTGGAAACCAGGATGGGTTGACTCTACTGCACACACACAGCACAAAGCAGTTCTTGGTATTTTCCAAAGCCACAGTTGTGAAGGAAGCACTGAGCTAAGCCTGTGGCAGAGAAGAAAGTATGTTTTACAGTTTCACATGACCAAGGGAATGTTAAGGATTTACAAGGTTGAAAATTTAATGAATAAACAAAATTACCATTAAAGAGAAACCAAATGTCTGGGCTAGAGACCTGGAGATGTGGCTCGGCCACTAAGACAGTGTACTGCTCTTGTAGAGGGCCTACACAGGAGGACTCGAATCCCAGTTCTACATGGGAGACTTACACCTTCCTTTAAGTCCAGCTCCAGGGAGCCAATGCCCTCTTCTGACGTCCAGGAGGCCACAGCTACACACACACTTAAATCTAAAAAGCAAATAGAATAAGTTCAGAGGGTAGTACGTTTATTAAATCCTTGGCTCTAATTACTGTCTTACGTGGATGTGGCTAGTGTATGGTTCAGTGGCAGAATGTGTGCTTAGCATAAGTGAAGCCTGTCTTCAGTCCCTAGCACCATAGATGAGTGCAGGAGAGGGGGAAAGAGTAAGAAAGAAGAATCTCATTCCATTCTGCTGTACAAAGGTAAGACCGACAGAAGGAACCCCGTACCACTGTCCTCTGGAACCAGAGCCACACCCATCTCTATGTAATTCCCAGATCTGGTGGTGTTTTGTTAGTGTGAATGTTTTCTCTGCTTACCTGCACCTCTGATCAGCTCATTCCTACCTAGAATTCCTGCAGTTCCTTACAAATGCATTGCCGCCGCCGTTATTTCTGGTTAACAGTAGTCTTCAGCATCAAAAGGGTTAATTCAGTAAACTTTTGAGTTTCTTATTAATAGACTTAGAATTTAATGTGTGAAGATGAGCATTTCTCCACTTCACCTTTGATGCCATCCACATGGCTTCCCAGATCTGTGCAATTTGCACTGGCAGAATGGTTGGAATCCTGAACTCCTAAAGGCACTGACTGAAGTGGTGCAAAGGCCGGGGTGTGCCAGAGACCCTGTGTGTGCTGCTCACACCACGTGTGGGAAGAGCAGGCACTGTGATGGACCCCTTCCTGCCATTTTATTCAAGGTCACATGGTCACCTCTTCTAGGCTGCCCCGCCCACTGCCCCATAAGAGTGATGGCAAATACCAAGAACTCTTAATAGTTTTTTGTCCTCTGGGTTGTGAGGAAGCTGTCCTTAGCATCCCCAGATAGAGGCCCTTAGAGAGCAGCTAGGCTCCACCAGCACCATCTGTCACTTAGTGACAGCCTGCAGTGAGGGGAGATGGCAACTGAGATGGCCTAACACATGGTGTCTAGGAAACTTGTCCCCCTTTGCCTTAGGGCGCCCCGGAACTGAGACTGGAAGCCATTCTTGCTGGTGCTGTCCCTACTCTGTAGAGAGCAGCAGGCTGGGTCCCCTCTAGCTTCCTGGAAAGGTGGTAGGTTCCTTGCCATTTTGACCAACACTTTGAGGGGGACCTGCCCGGGAAGTGCACATGCAGTAGAGGCGGAGCTCAGTTCCATCATAGCTACATAGTGCGCTCAGTGCTGGGGAAGTCTGAAGATACAGAGTCACAAGAACCACACTTCCTGGCGGCAGGCCCCTGGCCCGGCTAACACAGGAAAGGGAAATGCACAGGAATGTTCATATGTAGATGAGTCCTGTGATCAAAAACACGAAAGTGGCCAGAATGCAGAGGATAGTTGGTTACTTTTTTTTAAAGAAATGTAAATTAATTCTTTGTTCCAAAAGTAAAACATAAAGGTTCACCAGTTCATTGACTGGGTATGGGTAAGTTTATGTCTCATATGAAGTATTTTTTTTTTTGGAGTACTTTTTTTTCAGAGACTTCTGAGTATGTTTTTTAGTTTGTTTTGTGTGTCAGCTTGACACAAGCTGGAGTTATCACAGAGAAAGGAGTTTCAGTTGAAGAAATGCCTCCATGAGATCTAGCTGTAAGGCATTTTCTCAATTAGTGATCAAGGGGGAAAGGGCCCCTTGTGGGTGGTGCCATCCCACAAGACTGGTAGTCTTGGGTTCTATAAGAGAGCAAGCTGAGCAAGCCAGGGGAAGCAAGCCAGTAAAGAACATCCCTCCGTGGCCTCTGCATCAGCTCCTGCTTCCTGACCTGCTTGAGTTCCAGTCCTGACTTCCTTTGGTGATGAACAGCAATGTGGAAGTATAAGCTGAATAAACCCTTTCCTCCCCAGATTGCTTCTTGATTGTGATGTTTTGTGCAGGAATAGAAACCCTGACTAAGACAGTGCATAAGTAATTAACCACAGTCATGGCTGCTTTGTCATTGTGACACAGGGTTGGTGGCTGTGTCTGTGGATGCAGTGTTCAGCAGGAAAGACAATGGATCCATCAGATAGCAGTTTTATTTTGTCTTGTTTTTTAAAGGTTTTTTTCTTTAGCAAAAGTCTTGGTTTCATTGTGGCACTTCCAGACGTTTTCATGGTTTTGTTGCTTGTCCTGCTTCATCCTTTCCTTGTCCTGCTTCCTCCCTCTGCAGGTCTCCTCCCCATCCCGGGCACACCCCGCCTGTTTGCAGTTTGTTTATTGTGTGGAGGTATGGGGTGGAGGTGGAGGTGCCATACCACAGCACAGTGCAGTGCCAGAAGTCAGCTTGCATGAGTCACTTTTTCTCCTCAGCCCTGGGATCCCCTCAGCTGCCTAGATCCACAACAGGAGCCTCTGTCCCCTCTGCCTTCACGTCCCATGTCCTCTGTTAGCCCACCCCAGCCCCCAAAGACAAAGACACCCTTCTGCTTTCATGGTTCCTTTTCTAGTTTCATGACCTACACCCACACCCCTGGAAGCATGTATAAAAATCAAATAGAAAGGGTGCATACGAGAGAAAATATGGCGTTTGTTTTCCTTAATTTGAGTTACTTCACTTAACATGCTTTCTATCTTCCTACACATATCACAGTTTCATTTTTCCTTATAAGTGAATAAAACTACATTGCATGTATGCACCACATTTTATTTATTAAGTTTACCCAACAGATTCTTAAAAGGTTCTGTGACTACGAAGTTCAGAACCACTTAGTGTACAGAACTCATCCATAGACTCAGACTTATAGAACATTTCTTTTTCACCTCCGTTTCAAGCCATTCTACTTAATAGCTGACTATTTAAGATTAAGTAAATATTTTTGTGTGTATCAGATATATTAAAGTTTATGCAGCATGTTCTTTTTAGAAAATGGAAGGATTGGGCTGGTGAGATGGCTCAGCATGTAAAGGTACTTGCTACCCAGCCTGGTCACTTGGGTTTGATTCCCAGAACTCACATAGTAAACAGAGAGAACCATCCCGCAGATGTTGTCTCTGACCACACACACACACACACACACACACACACACACAATAAATAAATAAATAAATAAATAAATAAATAAATAAATAAGTAAATAAGTAAGGAGCGGGAGCTGTAGGAGAAGAGAGAGGTGGATGGAGGGAAGGAGGCAAATTTTAAACAGCAGAGACTGACTGAGCATGGTCTTCAGAAGTCCGGCCCACCGTGTTTGAGCACTTACCAGGGTAGTTGACTGGGTAATGTATTCTGTAGCATAAGCACAGTCCACACTTGGATCTTTTACCAGAGAGTACCATCTTTGTCACTACTGCATAGACAAGGACACTGAGACCCAGTGAATAACTGAGGTCCCAGTCTCTAAGTTAGAAAAGCATGGCTAGTGCTTGCTTCGGCAGCACATGTACTAAAGTTGGAACAATACAGAGAAGATTAGCATGGCGCCTGCGCAAGGATGACACGCAAATTCGTGAAGAAAAGCATGGCTAATCTTCTGTGTGCCTCTCTCAGCAAGTTGTATGCTCTGTGATTTCAGAACTGCTTTGTAACTTCCCCTCTGGAGAACAAACAAAAGACTATCTTCAAGATTAGTTTCCTTAGCCTCAGGTGCTATCGTATGCCTTTAATTCCATCACCTGGGAGGCAGAAACAGGCAGATCTCTGTGCCTTTAAGGCCAGCCTGGTTCCAAGACAGACAGACAGACAAGAAAATCTGGATAGACAGGATAGAGAAAATCTGTCTGAAAAAGAAAAATGAAACAACAATACAAAACAATTAAATAAGTTAAATTGCTATAATTTCTAATTGTTTTCTTTTGAATGTCAGAGCGCTCTTTCAACAGGCCTTTGCAGTTCGTGACCACTGAGCACACAGAACAGACTGTACAAGGCTCAGCCTTAGGCATATATGTCAGCACGGGCAAAGCTGGGTTACTTGATCAGATTTAGAAATTATATTATGCTATGTTTATATTTGTAAAATAAACTTGTGTAAAGAATGTTATAAATGGCACCAGAATGTGGAAAGAAATGTCTCAAATCTCAAATCTTACGTTCTGACCTTACCTCTAAAGTCAAGTCTCACTGATGCGTTTGAATATGACCTGTGATAGATGACACAATTGAAAAGTTAAAATTGTTAAAATCCTACATTACGTGATTTGAATCAGCTTTTGAAATTTGTAATACTGAGCTGAAAGTAGCATTGAAGGGGAGCTAGGCTATTCGTGTTTTAATATAGAAGTATTTGTATATAAAAATTATGTAATTAAGCAGTGAAGAATATACTATAAAACACTGTAACCTAACTTTTCTCTTAACAGTATGTAGCTAAATAAAATATAACTTCAAAATCTTTTATGATTTTATCATTCAAACCCTTTTGGGGAAAATGTTGAAGTATACTTATATTTGCAAAGTATACTTAATATTCTGTTTTTTATTTTTTAGGCAAGGCACTTACATATCTTCTGCTACAGCCACCAAGTCCCAAACTTCCTCCTCATAGCACCATCCGGAGAACTGCCATTGACCTGATTGGGCGAGGGTTCACTGTATGGGAGCCCTACATGGATGTGTCTGCTGTCCTGATGGGGCTGCTGGAGCTCTGTGCAGACGCCGAGAAACAACTTGCCAAGTACGTGTGGGCTCCAGTGGGCTAGCGTGTTGTTGTTGGAAGTGAAGAAAGTGTTGGTTATCCTCCAGAAACCTCAGCAGTAAATTGACTGGGTGCAGTGGCCGTTCTTGTAGCCACAAATCAGCATGCCAAGGCAGGGGGATTGTTGTAAGTTCAAAGCCAAACAGGGCTAGACAGTGATACCCTGTCTCAAAAGCAAAAACAATACAAAACTCAATAGAAAATTGAGATGTAGCCTTGAGACAGTGAATGGTCTGTGATATAATTTTCAAACTGTTTATTATACCTTGAGACATTACTGATAAATAATTATATAAACATACTGTTTAAAGGAAATTGATATACATACTTTGTACTAAATCAAAAATGTTTTAGTAGTAGAAGATGGAGCTAGATAATTTGGAGAATTTCTGTTAATGTTTAAATTAACTTTATTGGAGTTTCTTTTGCATATAGTCAGTGACAGGTTAAATGAAGATTGTAGTTGGGACGGTAGGATGGATCAGCAGGCAAAGGTGGCTGCCACCAAGCCTGACTGATGATCTGAGTTCAATCCCTGGGCCCACATGGTGGAAGAAAAGAACCAACTCCTGCAAGTTGTCCTCTGACCTACACTGATGCACTGGTTTTGTGTGTGTGTGTGTGTGTGTGTGTATGCACATGCGTGCGCGCGCACGAGCGTGCATGCGCACATACCCACACACGTATGCACACACAGACAGTAAATGAAATCCATTTAAATACAGTATAATCCTCATTATAAAAATAAAGAGGAAAAGTAACCTGGAAGAGTTGCTAACCTGACATAAGTGGAACACATCTTTGTGAATTGGCTAGGAGCTGTGGTACTAAAGATGGACATTGGTACTGTCTTAAACCCAGTCTCTTGATTCCAGAAAACCTTGCCTCTCTTGGGTGTGTTATCCAAGTGGCCTACAATTGATGATTATCACCACAAGTAAACTGACAGTGTACAACCATCACAGCCACCTAGTTCCCAATAGTGCTAACCCCTTGTCTATTAAGCAGTTTCTCCCCATGCCACTGTCTTCATGCTTTAGGAAACACTGCATCCTTTCTTAAATTTTCACCGAAATGGAGCCTTGCATCCTGTGGTATTTTATGGTTGACTTTTTTCACTTAATCCCTCATACAGAGTCCATCCGTGTTGTAGCATGCTTCACTGTGTTATTTTGTATTTGAACTGAATTCCATCACACTTTTGGTAATGATGTCTTGCTTATTTGTCCATGTGTGTTTATGTGAGAAGTTGGGATTACTAGGCCATGGGATAGTCCTGTGTTTGAGAGTTCCAGGAACTGCTACACAGTTCTTCCTGGTGACTCAGTTCTCACTCCCTCCAGCGCTGTGTATACAAGATCTTCACTTCTCTGTCCACTTTTTAAAGCATCTCATCCTAGTGGATATAAAGTGATAGAAAGTCCTAGAATTGTCATGGCTGGCTTTGTAGACAACTAAAGTGAGCTGCTCTTGGCTTCATGGCTGCTTTCCCTTAGGCCCTGGTCCCTCCAGCTGCAGCATGGAAGGTCCTGCTGTCCTTCTGCTAGAGAACAGTGCTGCGGCTGTCTGCAGATTGGCTGTCCATTGCCCAGCGCCCTAGGTTAACTGGAATGAAGGGGTGTTCAGTGCAAGCCTCGTCAGCAGCTTTCCTCTCTGCCCTCTGGGCACACCTCCATGTGTTCTAATCTCACCCCTAAGTCTCCCTCGCTACATGATTGGAAAATAAAGTATTGTTTCAGAAGGTTGATGCTAAATGAGTTTATGTTCACAAAGAACTTAGAGGAGCGGGGAGGACATCCTAAGTGTTTTAATTTCAAATCTTGGTTAGTATGATAAAACATCATCCATAACCTTAGCTTCCTGCTGACTTGCTGTTGTGTGCCCAAGGGAGACCGCAGCATAGGCTGCTGCTGCTGAAGGTCTCTTGGTTTGGCTTGAGAAGCATGCAATATTTTCATTATCTAAAAATATGGTTTGTTTTCAAATCTCATCAAACACAATTTCACAAGTTTTTATATTCTTTTGTTACCTGGAGATTTTCATTTTAGTTTTAGCATTTACAATTTTGTTTTTTTTAAATAAGTTTATTTCAAACTTATATCAGCAAAGAAAATGTAAATGTATGTGTGTGTGTGTGTGTGTGTATATATATATATATATATATATATATATATATATATATATGCTTTATCTACAGACAGTATGTCGAGAGACATAAATCCCATAGTTCGCAGTAGGTAATTTAAATCTTGCTATTACATCCTTTCTGTCACGAAGATTAGTATGACTTTCTCTACCCAGCTTTGAAGAAATGAATGTATCAGCGTGTAGCCTTGAGGAGGCCAGTGGACTTTTCATCATGACAAATTGCATAATAAGCAAGAAAATGTTTGCTTATTAATCTCTAACAAGATTTAGATTGAAAATGGCCTGTTACATGCGTGGCCCACTTGGTGCAGGCTGGAGTATGGAGATGGGGAGGCAGAAGCAGAGCAGCGGGGCACACAGCAGCTAAAGGGCAGCTCTCACCCTCCCCAACCCTCATGTCTGGCTGTGGTGGGTTTACTGTGGACACAGTAGCTGGGCTCCAGGGCCCCTGCTACCCTGCTCTGTCCATGGTGCCAAGCTTGCCACGTGAAATTGCTTTTACACTGGAAAAGTGCTTACAATTTTAGTTGATATTTCTGGAAAGAGCAAATAGCAAATATTTTCTTCTTTATTTTTATAAGATTATGAGGGCAGGCTTAGGGATTCTCTCTCTCTCTCTCTCTCTCTCTCTCTCTCTCTCTCTCTCTCTCTCTCTCTCATACTGACACTCCCTGTCAGAATTGACTTCTGAGTTTTTCTATGCCGCGAGGTCAATAGAGTGTTTTCCAAGAATTCTCGACACCTTACTCTAGAATTCTGACTCACGCTTTGCCTGGCCTGGCAGCAGCCCTTATTTCTGGTGTTTTTGGATATTTTGCTGAGGGGTGCCTATTATCTAGCACT
Organism: Mus pahari; assembly: GCF_900095145.1. Classification (NCBI taxonomy): domain Eukaryota; kingdom Metazoa; phylum Chordata; class Mammalia; order Rodentia; family Muridae; genus Mus; species Mus pahari. Next base: position 57,654,010 of record NC_034604.1, read on the forward strand.
GGCCCTTTCACATATCAGTTATTTCTAGTTTCCAGCAGAATCAAATGAAGGTCCTGTCTCCTGATGTCCAGGACTCTGAGGACGTGGGAGTTGTAAGGGGAGGACAGGCCTGTTGAGATGAGTTTGCAGGAGAAGCAGAAGGTGTGCCTGCATTTTCACATCAGAATATTGTGTGGAGAAGAGCAATGGTGCCCAACAGAGCAGCCACAGGCCATGGCTTTAAGCATAGCTGAGTGAGTCCTCCTCACTGACCTCTCAGCAGGATGCAAACTGGGATTCACCCATCAAACCCACAGCTGCTTCCTGCCAGCTGTCCTGGGGAAGCAGAGTGAAGGCTAGATACAAGATGGGTTTAAGCTTTTCCTTTAGAAACAGGTTGTTACAGGAAGCTCCTTGCTGTACCACCTACCATGTATGTGTACACTAAGGTAAGATGGATCTGTAGGTTTAAAGAACAGCCTTTGGTATTGATACTGTGTGCACTGGGATCCACCTCTTAGAGCTCTTAGTATAATTAATAAATAATTTAAGAGTGGACGCAAGTGGAAGCTCAAGGACAGTTTTATTGGAGTGTAAAAGAGAACCCCCATGGCAGGCAAGCTGTAAATCTCTGCTGCTTCCTGGAGAACTGGGGGGGGGGGGTGCAGTGGGTATCATGACAGACAGACAAGCAGCCACATAGTTGGAGAGAGCTTTAGGGAAATAGTAAGCAAGCCTAAAATGCCTGAGAGTCCTGATGTGTTAAGGAATGCCTGCAATAGAGGGAAGAGAAGGGAAGTTCAGGGTTTGAGTAACTCAGGCGAGTGGGCAGATCTACCAAGCCGCATGGCTGCAGTGAGCTGCTGTTCTAGGGTGGGGGTTCTGGGAAGGAAAATTACATTACGGTGTTCCCTTAAAGGACTTAGTGCACCTATCTCTTAATGTGAACCATGGCTTAATGTAAACTCTCCCCCAGGGGTGATCTCTTAGCTAAGTATTTGACCTGGCAAAACTGGAGCATTAGGTCCCAGGCCAGACAGTCTGTTGCCTTACAAGAATGAGATTTTCCTTAGTGGACACTTACTGCTTACTCTAACACCTGCACCCCTAAGTCATGTAGGAACTAAATTAGAGATCAGAGCCTCCAAGCTTCTGTCCCTGGCTATGATGAGGCAGTCAAGTGGCTCGAGGACATTTTTTGGGTTTTAGTCTAGGAAAAAACAAACAAACAAACAGACAAAAAAACCAGTTACGTGTCTTGGAAGTCTTTATCCTAAACTGCCTATCTAATTTCTACTTCCTGTTGGGCCTCTGTTTGCTTACACTACCAGCATGCAGTGCTCCTCGGGCTGGACTGCTGCACTTCCGTTTAGGAATACAGAAGCCCTAGGCACTAAACATGATTCCCCCCCATTTTGCAAGTGTACACACCAAGATATAGTGTATGAATCTGTGAGAGACACCATTTCTTGTTTTCTAGATGGTAAAAAAATTACTAGATTTAATTTCAGATCTAGCTTCAAAAGCTAAAGCTAAAGATGATTAAAAATCTTAATGCCTGCAAAATTAAAGACATCTTAAATAAAGATTACAAAAATGGTAAGGGCAGAATTTCAAGTGTACTTTTAGATTTTATATTTAATGAAATTTTCATTAAGGATTTTGTACCTTATAGAAATTTAAATTTTTGTTTAAATATCACTCAATTATTTTTTTAAACATAGAACACTTCACAATTTTTTTTTTGCCAACCTTAACCAGGAGCTATTCTAATCTTCTCTGTGTGGTTCCAATTTTAATATATATGCTGCCAAAGCAAGCACTCATCAGTGTATTGGTAGACAGTGATGGAACCAGTCAGCTTTAATAAAACCATACTTTATATATGGTAGTCTCCATCAGCTGCGTCTGGCCCAGTATACTCAAAATGCTACCTGACTTCTATATATTAATCGTAAAGAGAGGTAGGTGACTTCACCCAAGGACTGGGCCCACCCCTTGGGACTCTCAGCTCCCATTGCACAGCCCCTGTACTTCAGGCTTGTGTTGTTTGTTTGGTAAGTGAGCTACAGGTAGTGTCTTTATTCAGTGTGAACTGTATAATAACATATAGAGGCTATACTTTTCTGGAGTAATTGATGAGCCACCTAGTTAATTGTAATAAAAACTAGAGACACAGTTTTTTTGCTTTCCTTTGTTTTGTTTTGTTTTGCTTTGTTTTGAGAACTCCTTTAAAAAAAAAAAAAAGATGTGTGTGTGGGTCTGTATACACTGATGGAGTGTTAGAGATGGTGTATAAATTCTACTTCATAGACAAGCAGAAAACTCCTATGCTGTTGGAAGACTAGACTCCTGCCTGGCTTTGTGCGACCTGTGATTAGGATTCTATCTGCCTAGGTCACAGTGTAGGGCCTTTATTGTGAAAGAAGAGTGGAGCACAGCAGCTGCAGAGGGGCCACGCTCATCATGTGCTGGACAGCTGAGGACATGAGCGGATTACAGAGAGCCTATTGCTTTTGGGGTATTGTCACAGCTTACCAAACACAAATGGGGAAACAGAGTGACTGGAAGCCACGAACCTTTGGTATACAGAGAAGCACCATACATTGCAAAGGTTCCATTTGAACTATATAGAGTTAGAGAGAAGAATTGAGTAGTTTGACTCAAACTTAACCATATCTGTTAAGTTAGAGGGATAGAGAGAAACACTCTAAAAATGCAAACATGCTTTAGAATTCTATATTGGACAGTTCCTCTGTTCAGAAAATTTCATTTATAAGGGTTTATAATCCGAGGAAGCCCTTTACACAGACAGGGTTAGCATAGTTTTTTATTTTCTGTAAATATATGCAGCTAACATGTTTGGAAGGGTAGGAAAAATTTCTATCTTTGAGCTTTGGAAATAAATTCTGCCTTAAGTTATAAAATGAAGCTCTAGGCACCAATGGGATGGCTCAGTATATACTTGCTGACCAGTGATGCAAGCCAGGTGCATACCCAGAACCTGAGTAAGAGCAGAAGGGATGAAGCAACTCCAAACCTGTCCTGTGACCTCTATGACATGCCATAGCATGCATGTCACACATGCACACACATACACACACACACACACATGCACACACATAATGAGGAGGAGGGGAAGAAAATTATTTTCAAAAGTGAAGTTTCGGGGTTGGGGATTTAGCTCAGTGGTTTCAACTTAACACGAAGGAGTTGCATATTCTTTATTAAGTTGTAAACGAACATTAACACAGTAGTGTTCCTAGGAAAGTGTAGGGTGGAAGTCCTGGGTGTTATGTAACTAAGCATGTGCTTAAAACATTGTAGCTTTCTTTGTTCTGATGGCAACTGTTTTCAAGGCCTTATTACTGATGACTAAGATATGAAGGCTATTTGCAGAAATAGTAATGTTTTCTCCTAGAATATATCCATACATTATTCCCTAATTTGACAGAGAAATTTTAGATGGTAACATTTTTACCAAAATGTTTTTTTTTCTGTAAATTTTAAAATGAGTTTCCTAAAATGGAACAGTCTTGGGATTGGATTAATAAACAATCATGAGAAGAGTGAGCTCAGCCTAAGGGGGACTATTTTTCTATTCATGTTATTTATCTACAATGTGGTTGGACCCTGGTGTTTATGATTGGAAAGGTGGAGGGAAATGCTGAGTAAGATAGTCTGTGGTATCCAATTTCCTTAGAATAAAGACTAAAACCAAAGGCCTATCCTATAAGTCTGTAAAACAAAGGGTTTACACAACAGCCCATGGGCAGGGTCAAGAGAACAGAGTAAGGCTAGGTTTACACAGAGATTCCAGAAACAGACACATAGTCCTCTCCCTTTTATCAAGGTAGAATCTCACATTAAGATTTGTAGCATACAAATAAGAGAAGCCTAAACATGACTAAGCAGATACCTGTGGGATACGATGATGAGTCAGGTGCACATAAGTCTAAGGATGCTCTGGCTGGGTCATTTGTAGATCTGTTTTTAGCTTTGAGATTTCTCTGGACTGATTTCCTGAGGCTGCACCGCATCACACCTGCACCATCCGAGTGTGGTGCCTTTACCACATCTTCAGCATTGTTGTCAGGTGGGTTTTTCATTTTGGACTTCTGACTAGTGTACGATGAAATCTCAACGTAGTTTCAATTTTCATTTAGAACTGGTTATTAAAGATATTGAGCATTTATAAAGATTTTTTTTAGCCATTTTCATTTATTCTTTTAAGAATTCTCTGTTCAGATCCATAGCTCATTTTTAAACTGGTATTTGTCTTCTTGATTCTCTGTTTTTTGTGTTCTTTATATACTCTGGAAGGTAATCCCAGCTCTGAATCTTTAGATTTGGCATACCATCTAAAGTAACCACAGAGACCATAAAAGTAGAAAAGGACTGTAGTGAGAAACAGGGAAGGAAGGGGGCTCTAGAAGGGGAATCAATACAAAGGGATTATGTACATGGGGCTCTCTGTAGGCACAGCTCAACCTCTGTATGTTCAAGGAATTGTATGGGTGCTCCTCAGCGGGGCCTTACCGTCAGTTTTTGGAGGCAAACTTATTGTCTTGGCTACTGCCTGCATTATTTGGGGATTTCCCATAGGACCCCTTTGGCCAACAACTCAATTAGATGTAATGCAATCCTGGGACTGGAAGCATTGTTTGGTGACGAGATGTCCAGTTGGGGCTCTCTCTCCCCCATTACTAGGCAATTTTATTTAGATTGTGTGTGTGCGAGCGTGTGTGTGTGTGTGTGTGTGTGTGTGTGTGTGTGTGTGTGTAGAAGCTTCTATTGTATTAGGTTTTCATTATAACCCTCAAACAGTTCTAAATTTTAGCATCTCCATGTTTCCTCCCTTGTCACCCTCTTTTGCTTTCCCTGTCTACTTGATTCTCACATTTTAGAACCCCCCTCATCTATCCATAGTTACCTATTCTATTACCCTTTCCAAAGGAGACATAGCTATGTGCCCTGCCCCACTCTCCCTACCCTATACCTGATTTCTGTGGTTCTTTGATTGTAGCTTGGCATCATTGATTTAACAGTTACTATCTGCATATAAGAAAACACATCCCGTATTTGTCATTCAAGGTCTGGATTACTTCACCAAGGACTATTTTTTTCTCATCCTATACTCTTACCTGGGAATTTCATTTTTTTAAAGAGTTGTGTAATACTCCCCATATAAACATACCACATTTTCTTTATCCATTCTTCCATTGAGAGACATCTAGGTGTTTCCAGTTTCTGGTTATTATGAATAGAGCAGCAGTGAACATGGGTGAGCAAGGGTCTATGTGAAAGGACAAAATATGTCCAGTTGAGACTCTGTCTCCTCCATTACTTGGGTATATGCCCAAGAGAGGTATAGATGAATCTTCAGGTAGATTGAGTCTTCCTGAGGAAGGGCCACACTGATATTCATAGTTGGTGTACACATTTGCATTCCCACCAGCAGTGAAAGAGTATTCCCTTACTCTAAATCCCTGTCACCATGAGCAGTCACTTGTGTTCCTGCTCTGAGCCTTTCTGACAGGTGTAAGATGAAATCTCAGAGTAGATTTGCTTTCCATTTCCCTCATAGCTGAGGATGGATGCTGAACATTTCTTGAAGTTTTTCTCAGCCATTTGAGTTCCTCTTTTGAGAATTCTCTGTTTAGATTTGTACCCCATTTTAAATTGGGTATTTATTTTTTGATATCTAATTTTTGGGTACTTTCTATGTTTTGGATATTAGCTCTTTATCAGATGTTTATTTGGTAAAAGTCTTTTTCCTGTTCTGAAGGCTGCCACTTTGTGTGAATGACAGTGTCCTTTGCCGTACAGAAGCTTTTCAGTTTCATGAGATTTCATTTATTAATTGTTGATCTTATTGCCTGTGTCAACAGTATTCTACTCAGAACGTCTTTTCCTGTGCTGACGAGTTCAAGGCTATTTCCTACTTTCTCTTCTATCAGGCTCACTATGTCTGGATTTTCGTTTTTTCTTTCACTAACGTATTTATTTCGATTGTCTTTTGTTTCACTCTCTGTTAAAACCATGCAAACAGATTTGTGGGTATGCTGCTCCACTGGGCTTCCTGCCTGGCCACAGGAGGCAGCCTCTCCAGTTTCCATATCCCTAATGTGGTGAGTCACACAGCTGAGAATGCCCCCACCTATTCTTGGGTGCCTCCCCTGTCCCTGTCACTGTCTCTTCCAGGAGATGCCCTCTGCCTCCCCTCCTCATCCCCTGTCAGTTGCAGATTCCCATTCATTCTCATGGGCATCTGACCATCCCAGTCCAAGCCTGAAATCCCCCACTCATCATCCTGCTCCGTCACTCACTCTGCCCCTCACTCCACTGCCCTTGACAACATTCTCCCCGCCGAGTAAGACTCAAGCCTCCTTGCTTGTACCCTCCGTTTGGTTTTTTTGTTGAGGTCTTTCATCCACATGTAGTTGAGGTGTACAGCGTGATAAATATGCATCATCTGCATTCTTCTGCATGCAGCCATGTAGTTTGACCAGCACTGTTGGCTGAAGATGCTCTCTTTTTCCTAGTGTGTATTTCTGGCTTCTTCAATAGGTAGTTGTCTGGCTGGAGAGATGGCTCAGCAGTTAAGAATACTTACTGCTCTTCCAGAGGTCATGAGTTCAAATCCTAGCAACCACATGGTGGCTCATAACCATCTGTAATGGGATCTGATGCCCTCTTGTGGTGTGTCTGCAGATAACTACAGTGTACTTATATATAATAGATAGATAGATAGATAGATAGATAGATAGATAGATAGATAGACAGACAGATAGATGGATCTGTCTTTAATTTAAAAAAAAAAATAGGTAGTTGTCCATGGGGTTTGTGGACTTATGTCTAAGTGTTCAATTCTTTTCAGTCTGTCATTGTACTTGTTTTATGTCTGTAGCTCTTTAGTACAGGTTGAGATTGGGGATGGTGATGATGAAAAGACAAGAGTTGAGCTTTAGTAATTGAGGCTATGGAGGGTCTGAGAGTTTAGGAGTCTTCACACTCACAGCCAGGAGTCAGAGCCTTTTTCCTCCCTAGAAGTGAGGTGGGGCCACTGGAGGCGCTTAAGTTAGGAATTCATGAAATAGAGTCGATGGCTTGGAAAGATTTCTCTGGTGGTAGTGCAGTGTTTAGACTAGAGGACCTATCTCCTTCGTTATGCCCTGAGAACTTACAGCTTTTTTAACAAGGGGGCGGATCCCAGGACAATGGCAGAGCCCTGGTTCCCAAGCAGTAAGCCTGATGGTACTCTGTAGTCCTGCCTCAAACTTTAAGATACTGCTCGAGGGACTCACACAGATGTGCACAACAGCTCTTCCTCGGACGACCACTGTCCACCCAACCCAAAGGGCAGTGGAAAATATGTTTGATTCACTTTCTTTTCCATAGCCTATGGCACCTCTTCGGACTGCCCTTCACCAGACTTAATGGTTTTATTACTGTAATAAGTTTGGTAATTCTCCCAAATGTGCACGGTTGTTTGCTGATGTGAGAGAAGGCTAATATGTGGCTAGGCTTTTGATTTGAAGTTAGTGACCGCTTTACGTTCTCTTGGCTTTCTTTCATTTTATAACTGTACAGTGTCGGTCATTACCAGGAGCAGCTACTGTCCACATATGGCTCTTTCTCCCCTTTTCCTTCCTTTTCTTTCTTCCACTTTTTCCTTTCCCACTAATAGTTTCTCCCTCATGCAAAGAGCTTAGACAGGGTAAAAGTGAGAGTTTTCTGCATTGCTGGAAGCCAGCCAGCCCCAGCAATCCTCCTTGAAGCTTGGGTTACAGGTATTTACTCTGATTCTGGGTTTTGGCATCCAAATTCTGGTCCTCATGATTGTGGAACAAGCCTTTTTTTACTGCTGAGTGGTCTCTCCAGCCCCAAGACTTCTTATTTAGCTGAATTTGATCTTTTGAAGAACTTTATGGATCCTAGTTCTGTTTCTTGTTATGATTAATCTCCTTTCAAGTATTATGGTCGCCCCAACTGATAGGGGTGCCCTGCTCTTCATGTAAACCACTCTTTTTTTCAAAACTTATTTTATTAGATATTTTCTTCATTTACATTTCAAATGCTATCCAGAATGTCCCCTATACCCTCCCTCCCCACCCTGCTCCCCTGCCCACCCACTCCCACTTCTTGGCCCTGGCGTTCCCCTGTATGGGGCATATAAAGTTTGCAAGACCAAGGGGCCTCTCTTCCCAACGATGGCTGACTAGGCCATCTTCTGCTATATATGCAGCTAGAGACACGAGCTCTGGGGGGTACTGATTAGTTCATATTGTTGTTTCACCCATAGGGTTGCAGACCCCTTCAGTTCCTTGGGTAATTTCTCTAGCTCCTCCATTGGGGTCTCTGTGTTCTTTCCTATAGATGACTATGGGCATCAACTTCTGTATTTGCCAGGCATTGGCATACCTCACAGAGATAGCTATATCAGTGTCCTTTCAGCATGATCTTGCTGGCATATGCAATAGTGTCTGCATTTGGTGGCTGATTGTGGGATGGACCCCCAGGTGGGGCAGTCTCTGGATGGTCTATCCTTTTGTCTTAGCTCCAAACTTTGTCTCTGACACTTCTTTCATGGGTATTTTATTCCCTATTTTAGGGAGGAATGAAGTATCCATGTGTTAGTCTTCCTTATTCTTGATTTTCTTGTCATGTAAACTACTCTTGACATTGACTAAAACAACTGAAACCCAAGTATCTCAGTGTATCCCTATAACCTTCTCTAAGCAATCCAGCCACTCAGCTGAGGCCATTTGGTCACGTTACCAATTCACTAATCTAGTTCACCAGCATCACCATGTCTCACTACTCTTTACTTTATACAAAGGTCCGTGATTCTGAAAGACAGGAATCTCCCTTAACTACAGAGACACATTCCGATATGCTGAGTTGATTCACACAACCATGGTAATCCCAAACTTTTTTTTTTAATTAGATATTTCCTTTATTTACATTTCAAATGTTATCCCCTTTCTTGCTTTCCCCTCCAAAAATCCCCTATCCCCTTACCCCTCCTCCTGCCCACCAACCCACCCACTTCCCGCTTCCTGGTCCTGGCAGTCCCCTACACTGAATCCCAAGCTTTTTATATGCAATCTTTTCCTTTACATATAGAACTGTGATACAGCTGAACTTTTAAATTATATACTATAAGACATTAGAAATAATAAAACTGAATAATCATAACTCATAGCATAATAAAAGCTATGTGATTATAGGTTCCCCACTAAAAATCTAATTGTCCTGTGTGTTCCCTGGTTGTCTTCCTTTGAGTGGGTGTGGTACCTGCGTGAAGAGACAGGTAAGATGGACTTCATAAGCACTGAGATGCAGTGTCATGTATTAACAGAGGGCTACCTGCGCACAAGCGCTGCTAGTAGCTCCACAGTGAACTAGCAAAGGTGCCTGCAAGGGCAGCGTATACTTGGTGTGTACTCAGGACAGAGACATGATCCACTTTCCAGGCAATCCACAGCATAAGATTCCATCACACGATTCTGAGTTTCATGCAGTTTAAAATCTTCATTATTGCTGATATTTTCCATTTAAGTTTTTTAAGGAAACCTGGATAACAAATATGAAGGGACCATGGTGCACCCGTACCTTGACTCCTCATTTAACACTCTTTGAACTGGTTTTCCATTTGTAAAATTTCTTTATTGCCAGTGGGAATGTTGGGGGCAAATGCAAGAAGACATGACATAGAGGAAAAGCAAGCCCAGCCTTTACTCAGCCAGACCCCAGACCGGCCGAGTTCTTTTCCTTCTGGACTGAGCTTTGCCAGCGTGGGATGGATTTCCCCAGGAAGCTGATGTGCCTTTTCCCTACAGACTGGTTTTACAGAACTTGATTTAGGTTTATTTAGAATTAGTTAACATACATCCCCCTGCTTTCAATATCATCGTCCCCTTGTCATATACTTTGATAAAAATAAGGTACAAGGTATCTAAAATGTTTGACTAGTTTTGGGGCTTTTAAAGAAATTGACCTAAAATATAGATGTATAATATAAATTTACCAGTAATTATTAGGCAGTCCACTCCAATGCTCCACACTGTTCAGATGGTGAACATTACCTTGCTGTATTTGAAATGGTGAAGGTTGACCCAGGAGGGAGCCTGGCTAGCTGCCCACCCGCTTACCATTCTTTCTAGCTTGTGTTAGGCCAACCCAGGGGCTCTAGGTCATGCAGCCCACACGTTCTGTGTATATTTGGTTCAGGATATAGGGTCATTGTCAAAGCTCACTTTTTAATTTGTTTTATTATTAAATATCAAAAAAAAAGCCTCTGTGTACTCCTCTGATCTAAGTCCCTACCATCAGTTTGGAAAAAGCCTGGAGAAAGCTATATATTATCAAACTTTTAAGCCGTGGTTCTCAATCTTCCGAATGCTGCGACCCTTAAATACAGTTCCTCATGTGTGGTGACCCCAACCATAAAGTTATTTATTGCTACTTCATACCTATAATTTTGCTATACATAAAAATTTTATTACACATATAAATATCAGATATGCAGGATATCTGATGTGTGACCACTGTGAAAGGATTCAATCCCTACAGGGATTGTAACCCAGTTGAGAGCCACTGCTCTTAAGTAGCACAGCACTCACCAAGCATTAAAGCAAAATGTCTGCCACCAGTTTACCTTCTTTGAGGTTTGAGGTTAACAATAACCATGTAACTCATCTTGATTTTCAACTAAAAATTAAGGTAACCATTCTTAGGTTAATTATAAAAAGACATAAACGTTTTGAGAATGTTATATAATCCAGTTTATACATACAGATCATAGATTTGTTTAAAATATATTCTAATGGATATTCACATTTTCATTTAAGTTAAAATTATTTAGCTAGAAAAATTATAATGAATGTAATAAAATACTTTCTTTGCATAATTAATATGTTGCTCCTTGGCTACCTTTTAGTCAAAAGTCTTACTTTGTGTGTGTGTATATACATATACATATATACGTGTATGTATGTGTATATGTGTGTATGTATGTATATATGCATACATATATGTATGTGTATGTGCGTGTGTGTGTGTGTGTGTGTGTGTGTGTGTGTGTAGACACATACACAAAATGAGCTTAGTGATAAGGCTGCTGCTTTTGTATATCAGATATAGGATGCATTGTCTACACTGTTGTATCAAGACCTTGCGTTCTCACAGTCTAGAAAAGTTCACCTCATTGTGTACATTGCTTTATGAAGACTGTTTACCGTCTCCTCTGTCTGTTAAGAAAGTTCACACCAGCTCGTTTTTGTTAGGAAGTGAGAGTCAGCAGCGGTGCATGTACTTAGTGGGTTTTCTGAAAGTACTGGTGTGGAATAGCCCAGCAGTGCTGAGGAATCTTTCAGACTGAAAACGGTAGCCATGTTACAGTAATTTGTCATCCTCGGTTCTTCTTATAACTTCACGGACAGGAATGAGTTCTGCTTCCTTTCACGAAGGAGCCTCGGTTATAGTTTTTTAACATGGCCTTATGAATAAATTATCTTTAACTTAACCTAGGACAAAACTTTAAACCGTCCAGCACAATATTTACCCCTGCCTTTTTGAGCTTTGTGATATGTATTCAGTAGTAGTTCTTGATAATTTGTTAACAAGGCGTTTTGAGCCTTTTGGACAGATGCACATACTGTTTTCAATCTTCATGGTTAATAATTCGATTTTGTATCTGATGCTAGAACACCCTGACTCTTAATCACTGCTCATTGTCACAGGTCTATTATCTTCTAACTGTTTGAGTGCCCCCATTGACCTTGAACTGACATTATAAGCTGTGTCTAATCTTTTCAGTCTATATTTCTAATGCTTCTTTTCTTTTTCCTTTTTGCCTGCTCCCTGTTTAGCATCACAATGGGGCTGCCTCTGAGCCCTGCAGCTGACTCTGCCCGCTCTGCAAGGCACGCCCTGTCTCTCATCGCCACAGCCAGACCACCCGCCTTCATCACCACCATAGCTAAGGAGGTGGGCAGCCTTCCTCACCTGCTCCATCGCCCCTTGCAGAGGGGTTCCTCCATGCCATAATTCTGGGGTCAGACCGCAAAGAATCCTTATAGTTCAAGCAAAGCAAGTTAATGGTTTGCTGCTGAAGTGAATGTATCATGTATGCACACACACTGAGTTCCGCAACTGTGGAACTTCACTTTCATGCTCCTTTCTGTTCTCAGCATGAACACACTTAGTAATATTTGACAATACCTTGCAATATGAAGTACAATAGGTCTATGAGAATTAGAAGGTATGAAAGGTATTCACATTTCTCAAGTGTAAGCAAATACTTGTAATCAAAACTAAACTTATTTTGCAGTGGCTCTCAAACTGTATACAAAAACCACATAAGCCATAAACCTGGTGATTGTTTTTCCTATTGTGTGTCACAGCTAAAGACTGGAGAGCCCGTTGATTCCGCACTTCTGCTGTTCTAATTAATTGCCCACAGCCAGCTGACAAACTAGTAAAGAACAATGAGCCAATTCTGTGCTCTCCCTACGAATCTCAGTGAGAGGAAGGCAGGAATGCATTAGTAATGCCTGGAGAGGCTTGTTCTCTTTGGCATTAGTACTGCACGGCTCTGTGTTCACAGGGGATGGGCTCTGTCTGAACCCCGTGGCTACGGTGAACGTTTAAAACAGTGAATACCGTGAGTCTGCCCGGATAGTCTGCTCAGATAACCTGGAGCCCACCGGGACCATGGCTGCCCAAGAGCCAGCCTTCCAGGCGTGCTGGGAAAACAGCAAGGATGGAGGCGAGATGATCAACAGGAAGCAGTGGAGTTATGAGTTCATATCTAACATAAAGTTGTGGACTGCAGGTGTGGGGAGTAAACTTCCACTGTGCTTCAATCACACATGCACACTTAATGTTGTACAAATGTATGTGTGTAGTGTTTGAATGAGTAGTTTTATTTAACATAGACATTTTTAATCAGTTTCCCTATGTATGGAGTGTGTACAGGTGGTCATATTGATTGCCTCAAGGAAGCTTTCCATTAGTCTGAAAGCTCTTTATGTTAACTATATTTTAGGACATTGTTATTTATACAAGAATATTACACAATAATACTCACATCTAAAATATCATAGTAATACTGTGTTAAGGTCTCATGTAACACTCAGGAACTAGCTTGTCTATAATGCTAATGTGTGGCAAATAAGACGGAGGCAGGAGAAACAGTTCAAATCATCTTTAGGTGTGTACAGTTGAAGGCCAGCTACATGAGATTATTTCTCAAAATGATGATGATGGTGATGATGATGGTGATGATGCATAAGGAAGCTGTAGAGTTTTTATTATCCGTGATGCTTCTTCCTGACCTCCCCTGAGTGATGGGTTTTGGCAGTTCTGATTGGTCGTATGTTTCATTTCACTATCATAAGGGAAAAGTAAACCTGCATGAGCAGCAGCGGCCTCCACAGCGTGACAACTCTTTTGTAGGTACACAGACACACGGCCCTTGCAGCAAACACCCAGTCACAGCAGAGTATACACACCACCACCCTGGCGAGGGCTAAAGGAGAAATCCTGAGAGTCATCGAAATTCTCATTGAAAAGATGCCTACGGATGTAGTGGATCTTCTTGTGGAGGTGAGAATGTCTTGCTTTCAGTGTTCCTGTCCATGCAATAAATACTTGAGGTTAATCATAGGAAGGGAGGAGTGGAGGGAGGGAGGGACAGGGAATGTGTCACATGACTAAGATCAATTAACTCCCATGCCTCAGTTCTGTTTCCTGAACACTAAAGTTGATTGCTGTAGCCATCGACCATTCACATGGAGGTGATACATATGAGAATACTTTCAAGGCTTTGTTGTCAGCATTCACGTAGCCATAGCTGCTTGTCCTGCACGCGCATGAGCCATCAGACATGACTCTACTGTTGTTGCAGACAAGACCACGGATATCCTGTAGTATCCGTAGGCTTAAAATAGTTTTTATTCTATTTAAAGTAAATACGTAATCACACTATGTGGATTTACACAGACAAAATGAGGTCTAGTGGAATCACTTACATTTTAGAAAATGAAGCATTTGAAGTTAACTTTCACTCTGTATCTTTTGTCGAAGGTGATGGACATCATCATGTACTGCCTGGAGGGGTCTTTAGTGAAAAAGAAGGGTCTTCAGGAGTGTTTTCCAGCTATCTGCAGGTAAAGAAGCCTTCAGCAGCATGCAAAATAATTGATTTTCAGTAACAAATCATTTAAACTTTTAGTAAAGCTAAATGAGATAACCAGGTATTAATTATTACATGCTTACTTTCGAGAATAATCCTGACAGTTTATTTTTTTTAAAGATTTACTTATTATTATATGTAAGTACATTGTAGCTATCTTAGACACACCAGAAGAGGGTGTCAGATCTAATTACGGATTGCTGTGAGCTACCACATTGTGGCTGGAATTTGAACTTAGGACCTCTGGAAGAGCAGTCTGTGCTCTTACCTACTAAGCCATCTATCTCACCACCACCCCTGACAGTTTTATGACAAGAACACAGATAATAGAACTAGTTATTGAATCAGTTAACATGGATGTTTTGGTCATGGCTCAAAAGTGAATTGTATATGTGTGTTCCCATAGTCTACTCTAGTTACTTGTCTTACAAAACACTTAGAAGACTTGTGACTTGGGGAAAAAATATACTTCGCAGCAACAGAAATCAGTAGGTCTCCTTTTCATTCACTAGTAAATTATATTTTAAGAACAATGTGTTTCTGTAATGTCCTATTAATATAAGGATTTTCCCTGTGAGGTTAACAGGAAAAGAAGTTAGATGTGATTCTTGTGTTTGTAAGACAGGCTCCGTGACAGCCACCTTTCCTTTGCTTATGTGTGTAGGTACAGTGTGGTACTAACTATAGTCAGCAATAAGATCCGCTTACGTGTGTAGGTACAGTGTGGTACTAACTATAGTCGGCAATAAGATCCACTTACGTGTGTAGGTACAGTGTGGTACTAGCTATAGTCAGCAATAAGATCCGCCTACGTGTGTAGGTACAGTGTGGTACTAACTATAGTCAGCAATAAGATCCGCTTATGTGTGTAGGTACAGTGTGGTACTAGCTATAGTCAGCAATAAGATCCGCTTACGTGTGTAGGTACAGTGTGGTAGTAACTATAGTCAACAATAAGATCTGCTTATGTGGGCAGGTACAGTGTGGTACTAGCTATAGTCAGCCACAAGGTCACTAAGAAGAGCGGTGTGGCAATGTGCCCTTCATCCTGCCATTTCCTAACATTTCTGCAACTGCTTTGTTGACTGGCTGGTGTTGTTTATCTCCCATATAGTTTCCTATGCAGTAGACCTTGCACACTATTCCATCATTTAACAGTTTGACATTGCTGCCTAGATATTAACATGTGAGCACAGGTAAAGTCTTGCCATGTAACACACATGGACAGATGGTGTAGCACATGTGGACAAGTGCATTTTCTTCTTGATACACACCGGGCAAATTAGAACACAGTCCTTTTTTAACACCGGATTTTCTGTGCCATTAACTGCTCACGACTCCGTACAGTTGCCATTTCCTAGATGATTGCTTTCTATAGAAACACCAAGTAGAGAGGACAAGGAGGAGGTTGTGGTGGGGCTTCTTTTACTGAGTGCTAGTGGTGTTGGTAAGGCACGAGCCACGGCTGTGTCAGTTAGCGTCCTGGAGCATGTGCATAGCCTGTTCACTGAAGGTCTGTTCTCCAGCTTTACCCAGAGCCGCCTCCACAGGCAGCCTCAGGTCCCTGTGCTCCGCACACAGCCATGACTTGTTGACTGAGTTCCCCCGGAAAGGGAGAGTTGTGCTGGATGCCTAGCAGATGTGTCTTTACTGAACACTACGTATATATTTTCTTTCCCCTTCTGACTTGGCAAAAAGCAATTGTACTTTGTTTATTGATTTAGTAGTATTTATTGAACATCAGCTGTGTATCAAGTGCTCGCTATTCTCTGGGGGAAGGAATGGTAGATTAGGGATCTCTGTGCTCCAGGATCACAATGGCTAATGGGGAGGCGATTATGTCAGTTCACTGGGCTATGGAGAATGCTTGGTAGACTACCTACCAGAGACTGCTCAATATAATGCTCAAGTCAGCTTGTGGAATCAGAAATTCATAAGTACAATATAGAGGATAATAGTTTTCTATTAAAAATGCCTTCACAAAAATGGCTGCCAGAAGAGAGAGGGCTTTGTCCTCTGAGAGAACTACAGTGACGGCAGTAAGAGCAGAGGTGAGTCTCAGGAACATGTCACAGAGAGCTGAGCAGGTGGGCTTTGTGAAATGAGGGCTGTGTCATCATGGAAAGTGGGCTGAACCAGGCTGCTGTGTTTAGAGCCACAGAAGTGGACCGTTTGGCCTTGCTGTGTCGTGGGTGGCTTCACATAGATGTACAGAGCCAAGCCGGGGCTTTGGGTCCCCATGGAACACTTTCACCTTTATTTATAAGCAATGGAGAGTTAAAACTTTAAGCAAAGTATTAAATGTATAATCATAGATAAGACACAAATTTTATTGTAAATTCAGTACTTACATACTTTAGCAAAATCAGAAACTAGACAGAAGAGTTAAAAGTTTATGTTTTCAGAAATGATTTAGCTTTTCTTAAACTATGTTATTATGTAGACAGACTGATTGATTTTCCTTTTCAAGTAAAAAGCTGAATCAGCTCATTTCACCTTAAATGGGCACTTAAACTCCAGTAAGCAATTGCACACTGTCTGCTGCAGAGCACTCCATGAGCGCATTTCCAAGTGACTCCTCCAAATCGTGGCTTGTTCCTAGCCTGGTCAGTGATAGCAGGGATGGACGTAGAAGAGTTTCTACTGTTGCCTCCAGGAAAACTCTTAAATGAGTAACTATTTTGCATTAGTATTTCGTACTCATACCCTCACCAGTAGGAAAACCTCTCGTTAATTTCTTCCTACTCCTCATACCTAAAATCTCCCCAGGAGGTTGGCCTGCAGTATGAAAAGTCTCCATGTTAAACCAAAATAGGGCTTGGGATATTATCAAGTAAGTTGGTGCATATATAACTCTAGACCTATATCTATAGTCTACTGTACAACAAGGAAAACAGTTAATTTGAGGGCTGTTTAAAATAATATAAAGAATGCAAGTTTAAGCTGTGTATAGTGGCCCCCACCTGTAATCCAAGCACTGACAGGTAGAGTCTTTAGAATGAGGACTCCAGTCCATCCTTGGCTGCTAAATGGGTTCTGAGTCAGACTGGGCTACATGAGACAGTCTCTCTCTCTCTCTCTCTCTCTCTCTCTCTCTCTCTCGCTCTCAAAAAATCAAAACAACAAAATAAAAACCGTAATTTATTTTATTTGAATTAGCAGATTTTTCAGAAAAACTAAAATAATTTGTAGTTTATATGAGATTATACTTGTAGCTGGGCGTGGTGACATTTCTATTTATCCCGGCCTTTGGGAGGCAAAGGCAGGTGAATCTCTGAGTTCAGAGACAGCCTGGTCTACCGAGTAAGTTCCAGGACAGCCAGGGCTGCACAGAGAAACCCTGTCTAGTTGGGAGGAGATTATACTTGTAAAAAATAGGTCTTTAAAAGTATATAAATTTTAACTACCTGAGCATTCACTTCTCCTATTTATTAGAATAACATTAGTCACCACTTATTGCCATACCTACTAACCTTGTTAGTCATCATGACTACATTGATGATGATGATGACAACGATGACAACAATGATGATGTAACAAGGTTAACATGTATTTGCCATGGAAAGAGTTCTCCAAGTGTCTCTCTGCTAAGTACTTTCCGCATATTAACTCATTTCTATTTCCTACAACTGTAGTATAAGTATTCCCATTTTGCAGATGAAAACACTAGTGAATGGATAAATAACTTGCCATGGTTACACTCTTAGTAAGTATAGAACCACACAATGGGGTTCCCATTTCTCTACCATTACATGTCTCAGCCCTGAGCCATGCTTAGACGGTTTCTTGTCAATTGGTTTCTTGTGCAAAGCCTCACAGCATATGCAGTCCTTTCTTTACCTCCCTAGCCACAGTTGCTATGGTACAGTAGGCTCCTCTCTCCAGAAGGAGCATCATTAGCCATTCAGCAAGAAGTATTTATTAACTACTTAAGTGTGTAAGACCCTGACTGGGAAATAGTGACTCCCAAGCAGGATTCTCCAGCGTCACCATCACAGCTTATATCTTCTATTTGGCCTTTTGAGCTGATACCCTCTGCTAGAATTAAGCACTTCTAGAATATGGATACTCATGTGTATATCCAAAAACCTACACTTAAGCCCCAATGAACGGCTCCTTCACTATGGCCATTTACCATGTTTATAAATTTGACAAATGTGTGTACAACTTGGATGGCTAGAATTCTTAGGATCAGGTATGAAAATGGTCTGTGAGGACCCAGGCAAAGTGTTGTCCTTCATCGCAGCTGTGTCATCTCTGTGGCTGGTGGCCTGCATGAATCTTTGGGGTTGAAGACTCTACAGTGCATGGGTCTCAGAAGAGCTCCATTCAGCTTAGAGGCATGGGCAGACTTGTCACTTGTCCCTTCTTGTGGTGAGAGTGACCCATCCTTGCTCCACTTCAAAAATCCTGTCACTGTTTTCTGCAGATTCAGTACCTGTTGGGAATGATCACTGAGAATGCATGAGTGTCACAGTCCTGGTCACTGCAGAGGAATAATGGGAGGCAGTATCTGTTGGTGACACTTTAAGGAGGGTTTCCTTACATTATTAATAAAGCTTGCACATGCTTATCCTGCAGAGTATAAGCATATGGATCCAGATCAAAAATTGCATACAAGTTAGAACAAAAGTGCAGGGCCATTTACTTTCCTTCCTGTTGGCAAGTTAACATAAGAAATTTAATGGCACCAAGTGAAGGTGACATTTGGTGAATGTTTTAGTAACTTGGCATTGCCTGTCTAAACTTTAAGTGTGCATAATATTTAATCCTATCTTAATCTGTCCAACAAAAAGATTCACCCAGGTTTATAAAGATCCATGGCATGACATAGCTCTAGTCTTTCAGAGAAAGGATTGAATAGTGGAAGGCACACTCTGAATGCAATGAGGTAGATCACCTGGGAGTGTGCACCCTGATAGAGGAGGCTAGCCCTTACAGCACAGAGTTAGACACTGCCCTGCACAACAGTATGTATGATGCTGTTGTGTAAAAGGTGCAAAACACTAAAGGAAGAATCTATAAATAACTACCAGAGATTACTCTTAAGTTGGTGGGTATGAGAAGAAAGATCTACTTCATTTTTTAAATTTTAATTTGTATTTATAGAGTATGATAATTCATGTTTATCATATATAATGATCAACTTACAGTAGCTAACATTTTTATCTCCTTAAACATTTTTTAAACTTTTGATTAATGCACAGTGATTTTAAATATATGTGCAATAAAATATAACATTTAAATTCTGTTCTTATGAAATCAGGAAGCGTTTCTATCTTTCTGTCATTGCTTCATGTTTGGAGCCTTTGAGCCATCCTCTTCTTATTACTCATAAAGTATGTAATGGTTTACTGTGAACTGCAGTCACCCACTGTACCACTATGTCGTACAACACTAGAACTATTTCTAGGTTCTGCAGTTGAGTAGCTGTTCTGTAAGTCCCCCCAGTCACTGGTGGTATAGGAGTAGGAAAGTGAGCTGAGCAGTCACTGTGTGCTTGCTCATCGCCCTGCTCTGAGCTGTGTGTGCAATGGAATGAGCTCTTTTTAGGTTCCTGCCCCTTGACTTCCCTGTTGCCATGGACTGTAACCTGGTGCTGTGGGCTACAGTGAACCCTTCTCTTCCAACATGCCTTTTGTAGGGTTACTTATTCACAGCAGCACAAATGAAACTAGGACCCTGGAAATAGCAACAAAAGGTTCTTGCCAGGTTAGTGACTACCACCTCAGTGTCTCGTCACCATCTCAGTGACTTGAACACTGAGATACCAAAGGTCTAGAGAAACCCGAGACTTTTCATTGGGTGAAGATGAGAACAATATTAAAACTATAGTGGACTCCTGCCTCAACCTTTTAATGCCATCAGAGGTCAGAACAAAGGATGCCTACCTCCCCATCCTTAGAACTGACAGCGCGCACATGCAGAGCTCTGCCCAGAAGTAAGTAGTCTAGAGGTATGGGGGACCCCAGAGGCCCCAACACTGCTTGGCTTCCTGCAGCAGCACCAAAGTGGGTTCCTATGCACAGACTGACAGATATACATATATAAGATTTACTATTATTATTATTATTAGAATCAGGAAAGAAATTTTAATACAAAACCCTTAATCCAAAACCAAGGCACAAGACTGCCACTGCCCGGAAATCTTTAAAGTGTTTTTCAGAAATGTTAGTCAAGTAGTAAGTTACAAAGAATGAAAAATGCTAGAACTGTAATAGATGGTCCTTTCAGGCAGACCAAAGATTTTATACCAAGAATAGATTTAATCTTTTTTATCCCATAAATAATGGTGTTGGTAGATGATGTAGAAGGAGGAGGTTGAAAACTAAAGCATGAAGAGTAGGTAATGCAACAAAAACCTTTAGGATTCTGTCATGGAGAATGTGTTGTTTTGTTTTGAAAAATGTTATTTTGAAGGTGATAATATTATTTTACAGTAGGATTGTGGTAGCATAATCTATTAAATATTTGCAGTAATGACACGGCAAATTTTATTTCTCTAGTTATTAACTACAAAGAATAAATGTTAGAAGATGTGTGAGATATTAAGTTTTATATTACTATAATAGGATGTAAATTACATATGAGTATATATGTGCACAGATACAGATATGAGCACACCCGGTACTCGGACTGATATAATTACTAATAACAAAAAAGCAACTGTTTTAAAATTCTTCAAAAGCATGTTAATTTTCATACTTAAAACATTAGATTTTGAGTGCAGATTCCCATTTATTATTGAAATAAAATAATATGCTACTTTCTGTGGACAATATAGCAAAACATTTGCAAGTAGTGTCTGCCCTCCATGTTACTGAAAATGAAGCCCTGGCCTCCCATAAATCTCAAGTTGACTATGGAGAAGGTTTATGGGTAAGGCAAAACATCTCAGAATCTATAACTTTTCAATAAATAGCAGACAAAAAATTTAAAGCATAACAGTTTGTTTTCTAGATTTTTAATTTATGTGTGACTGTCATATGACTCCCAAGGCAAAAATGGCTGTCAGGATGCCACTGCTGCTAACGTTCAAGTTTGTGCCCCTCAGCTTCTCTTCCTAGAAATACAGAATTGTCCTGTATCTTACCTTGAGAATGCATTGGAGTATTCTTCCTGGTCTGTCTCTCTTGAAAAAGAGAAAGATACCTTAGGGTTTCTGTTGCTGTGATAAAACACTGACCAAAGGCAACCTGGGGAGGAAAGGGTTTACTTCAGCTTACAGCTTGCAGCTCCGCAGAGGGGGACTCCACGGCATACTTGGCCTGCTTTCTTATACAACCTACACCACCTGCATAGGGGTGTTACCTCCTGCAGTGGGCCAGGACCCCCTGTATCAGTCATTAATCCAGAAAATACCCCAAAGGGCAATCCAAGGAGGCAGTTTCTGGGATTCTCTTTTCCAAGTTGACTCTAGTGTGTATGTATAAAGCTGACAAAAATTAACTAGCACTAGAAAGTTTATTGCATTTTACTCTACAACTCAGAACCACCCTCAATGGCCTAGGCCCTTCCATATCAAGAAAGAACTCCTCAGGCTTGCCTACAGGCCAGTCTTGTGGAGGCATTCCCTCGGCTGAGAGTCTTTTTTGTAAAATAACTCTAGTTGGTATAAAACCAAACAACACAAAAAACTTATGGAACAAAGGAAGGCACAACAAATAATGTGACTGGGAAGGATGTCTTCAAATACAGTATTTAGTGGATAGCTCATGGGGACCATGTGAAAGTATATTTAAACATCCACAAACATAAAAGTCGTTCCTCATTTACCTGATTTCTACTAGTACTGTTCTCACCCATAGATCCCAGATGTATCGACTTGGAAAATCCAAGTACCTAATCTACTCCCACACCTAATGTAGAAAGTGGCAATAATAAGCCAGCCTCTCACGACCTCTTCCTGCCTGTCACCTCAGTCATGTGGCCAAATCAGCTGAACTTAATGGTCAGCTAAATCTAGTAGATGTGAAAGACCTTGGACAATTTCATGGTATTTTTTTTCCTGATTTGTAGCTTTCTAATGTCATTAGAATTTAGGAGACATACTATTTATGTACCCTATATAATTGTTCTGTGAGAATGTATATTTCAATAGTTGAATAATATGAGAACATAACTGAATATGGAGCCTTTCAAAATCCTCATTTCTGCTCAGATAGAAGTGTTTGCATAAGTTGTCAGGAAACTGGATTTTCATATTTATCTTTTTTGCCTTTTACCTCAAACTTTCAAGTGTATTTATTACTATAAACATGTTTCCTGTCAAAAATAATTTTTTAAAAATGCGGTCTTATTCTGTGGGTAGTCCTTGTTGGCCTGGAACTTACAGTGTAGTCCACACTGGCTCAAAGTCGCCTCAGCACCCTTGCCTCTGCCATCCATATGCTGGGTTTGTAGATGTGACCCAGCCACTAGAGCTGGCTGAAAACTCATTAGCAGGCCTAAATGATATTCTACATCAATTCCACTTCAGGTGATTTTTCAAAAGTACTCAGTACTGAAGAGAAACATTTTTTAATCCATATGTTGGTTACAGATGTATTTATTTAGAAATAATCAAGATATAAAGGGATTAAAGCTTTTATCTTCATGCACATACATGTGTACATATATTGTATGTATGTATGTATGTATGTATATATGCATGTGTACATGTATGCACATTGTCTTTAATCTTTGAGAATATTGGTTTTATCTTAAATATGCAGTCAGTCTCACCTGGCTTTTGTTTTTGTTGTTTCGAAATGTTCAATTCAGGTTCTACATGGTCAGCTATTATGAGCGGAGTCACAGGATCGCAGTTGGAGCACGCCATGGCTCAGTAGCCCTGTATGATATCCGGACTGGAAAATGTCAGGTAAATAAATCATCGTGACTTCCTCTGCATGAAGCTCTTGAAGGGAGTGAGAGACTAGCCCTTCACTAGGTGATGGGCCTGGCTGCTGGAACATTATGGATAATGTGTAAGAGATCGATAGTTTAATGAAGGACTCAAAGAATATAGAGCCCTGCCGTCTCTGTTCCCTGGGAGTGGAGGCTGCCATGGTTCACAGTGGAGCAGAGATTTTACAGTATGTCTCCTCTTTGTTCAGTGTTGTCTGGCTTTCCTACTTCTGGCATGTTTCCTGAAGAAAGGTGGATGCTACCTGTGAGGAGGTGGTGACAGAGTAAAAATGATGAGAATGACGAGACAGTTAGCAATGATGAGACAGTAATCTAGTCAGAGCTCATATGACAAATCACAGTAGCATTTAACACAACTCTGTAGACCTGGTGCTCTGGTCATAATAATCATGTGTCACTTTTTGGACTTTATACTACATTTTATGATTTTGTGACATTTTATTGTTCATGAATTTTTTTGGCTTTGATCTTATTTCTCTGTTTTTCAAAGTATACCCAGTGGATAGATGAGGCAGGTATATCCCTATCTGAGATAGAAGAGGAATTGAAGTTCAGTGGTTTAAGTCGCTGTTTTCCAGCATCACCCCATCAGCTAGCAGCAAAGCCAGGGCTAAGTCCTACCAAGGGACCCCAAAGTGCCAAGTCATGCCTTGTGTTTCAGTGTAACATTTAGGATTGCTGAGTTCTTACAGTGTAGAGAGGAGATACGGGGAATCCATAAGCGGGTTTAAGACTTTAGATTATTTCTCCAATGTAATAAACTGTTAATCTAATGCCCCCTCCAAAGCTTCCTTGATAATCTGTCATGAAATAGTTGTAAGGCCTCATAATAAGTGCTGGGGGTAAAAGATTCAGGTTTCAGACATTTTTAAAGGATGCTGTTTGAGTAGTAAGTGCCTCTCTCTGAGGATGCTTCTGAGGGTACACTGTGCACAGAGTATGCACCACTGGTATACTTGTTTACTCTCTAATCGGCGTGTTTCCTTCTCCAGCTCACTCTGGTCCATATCACGGACCTTACTGAAATCAGTGAGAACATTCCGAAGCCTGTTTTGTGCTCTTTATATAATCCTTTTGAAAGGGATAACTTCAAACAGCATTTCCGAAATGCCCCGTTTTTAAGCTTTCTTTGTTTTGTGTGGGGGCAGAGGGCACAGCATGTGTGTGGAGATCAGAGGAAGCCGTGAGGGACTCAGTTCTCTGCTCCTACCATGTGGACTCTAGCATCAGACTTAGGATGGCAGGCTTAGCAATGAGGGTCGCCCCCTCCCCCAACCCCAAGCCATATGCCAGGGCCCAGAATATCTTCAAAGAACTTTCTTATTTGTTTGTTTGTTTGCTTGCATATTTATTTATTTGAGATCAGGTCTCACAATGTCTCACTAGTCTACAACTCATTATTTAGTCCAGGCTGACTTGGAACGCACCTAGATCCAGTTGCCTCTGCCTCCTGAGTAATAGGAATGAAGGCATGTGTTACCATATCAGATTTCTATTTAATTTATTTTGAATATACCTAAATATATAACTTTACATATCAGTAAGATGCCTTATCATGTTTTGATGCGTGTATACATTGTATAATATTTAAATTGGGTCAAATATTTCTGTGTCTTCAAAAATTAGTCATTTCTTTATGATGAGAATATTCAAAATCTAGTGACACTTTTAAGTATGTTACATTGTATTGTAGTTAACACAAGTGTACAGAGAACAGTAGAGCATCTCACTTCTTTATAACTTAGTTAGCACTGACCAACCTTTCCTATCCTGCCCCCTCCCACACCCCACATGCAGTCTGAAAGCAGTTTCTTAAATTGGAGCATGTTACTAAATAACAAATTTGAAAGAAACAGACATTTACAGGGTTAAAAGAAGAGGAGGAAAGGAGAGGGAGAGAGATCTTGTAAGCGTCTTCAAAACTGAGAATTTGTGTCTTATGACAACTCTGAGCATTCCCTGTAAGATAGATCAGGTCTGTAGCCGGGCCCTGCCTAAGAGCAAGCTCATGACTTAATGATCTGTTTAAGACTGCCTCGGAGAATATCTATAGCGCCTGCCTCCTTTCTAATGGCTTCCCTTCCTGTGGACCTTTTCCTATTGATGGCATAGTGTGCCACCAGTCACCCAGCCACATGTAGTTAACTTTTTCTTTGCAGTAGACCCGGGGACCTGGAGCCTTTAAGTCACACCCTTGCATGTTCTCTGAGGCCTTGCGGGTTCTTGTTCTGGTCGGCGCACAGATGGCCCCACTCCTGACTTTCCTCTCACTTAGTAGCACCATCTTTCTCCCATGGTCTATCCTGGTCTAACCACACTGAGCCAGTGACAGTTAGCACTCACTCTCTGTAGAACTGTTGTATTAGAACTGATTGCAGTCCTTCATGTCCTGCACTCCTCTGCCACGCAGTTGCTCCCCGCCCGTCTGTATGTGCCTTTCTCACTCACAGTCATCCTGGCTAGTGTTTGCAGTGTGCCAGATTTAATATCTCTAATCCAGTTGTTGAACCATTTGTTTGCCAGAGAAGGCAGTGTAGTGAGAATGTATTCTAAGACCACACTGCCTGGACTTAGTGTTAGAAAGACTAGAATATATTCATGTATTATAATAAACGTGAGCCATGACTATTATCTAACTGTACATTGGTTTAAATAGGACAAAGCCAGTCACCTGCCCCTTGCTGCCATAACCATCTAGGTTTGGTGTAACTTTCTCCTCGGGGTTTTTCTGATGATCTTTTCCCTCATGTTATTTCAGTTAACCCTTTAAGTATAATAAACGTAGTGCCAACCAAATAATTAGCAAAATCCAATATACCCAGCTTACTGACCTATCCCTGCCTGCTCATCTCTGTTTAATACATTTTGTAGTTTGTCTTTCTTTTTCGGTAATATTCTACAA
This sequence comes from Mus pahari, assembly GCF_900095145.1. Classification (NCBI taxonomy): domain Eukaryota; kingdom Metazoa; phylum Chordata; class Mammalia; order Rodentia; family Muridae; genus Mus; species Mus pahari. The sequence continues at coordinate 57,680,004 of NC_034604.1, forward strand.
TCTTATTGATAATTTTTGTTTGGCAAGTTTTAAAAACTAATATACTATTAACTAAAAACTAATATACTATTAGAATATTTCTGAGTAAAGTTATTTAAAAATCCATAGTAGACCCTTTTCAAACAGTTTTAGGTTTGTGGAAAAATTGAGTGGAAGATGCCGATGTCATACATCCAGTGCCCTCGCATGTCAAGGAACTCCTCCTTAGCCATCTCCTCCACTGGCGTGGCGCACTGACATTGCAGGTGGGGGGGTTGGGGATGGGCAGAGCCTTCCTCAGAGCTTTCATGGCTGCAACTGCTGAAGCACATTGGTAGTAGATGCAGAGGCAGCGCATGTGCACTCATGGCTGTGAGCGCGCTGGTGAAAGTGCATGCGCACTCGCGGCTATGAGCACATTGGTGAAAGCTGGATGCACCATGCATCTCATAGACAGCCCTGATGACTGCGGCTCCAATTCCATCTTCATAATAGAGGAAGACGTGGGAGGCTAAGCGGGAGTGACTGATTGGTGAGGAGAGAGTGGACCTGGAGAACAGCCAGCAGTCAGGGGCAGCATTCCTCTGACTCACCCCGATGTAGTGCTGATATTCTCTGTCTCCCCTGTGACACAGGATAGGTCTCCCTTGGGCAGGAAGCTATAAACTTTGAACATACGTTTTCTCTGAAGGCCCCGATGTTTGGGTAGATAAGGGAACATCAAGGAAGCCCGTTCTCTGAAATTGCTATGTCTCCCTTTCTTTTTAATCTGCATTCAAAGAAGCATGTGTATGGGGAAGGGGCATCTTTTCTAAACCCCAACAACTATAACTGATAGAGCCATCCTTGACTTTATCACACGGCCAACGGAAGGTTTGCATTGGGCTGCTCGCCTGCCGCTGTGTATGAATGGATTTGAACAAATGCACCACTGAATATTTTTACCACTATTCTGACTTACACAGGAGCTTCATTGCCCTAAAAATCATCATCTATGTAACATTTCAGGCATATTTTCTTATTTCTAGTAGCCATTCCTGGATTATATTGCTGCGTATAAGATTTGTGTGTTTGGTTACCGGACTATCTGAAGCTATCTCCCCACACATATATGCACACTTGTTTCCCACGCATGTATGTGAGCACTAGCTTCTCCATACCGTCCTGAGTGTTTCTGTAAGAGGCCTGGCAGAAACGAGGGTTTTCTACAGAGACACTGTGTCTCTCAAACTAACAATGAGACTAAAGGGGAGCTCCTCTTCTGCAAAGAGACTCCCCTGCAGGAGGGCCCCCTTCCTCGCTCAGATTTTATTTCATATATATTAGTACATGGTAGCTGTCTTCAGACACACCAGAAGAGGGCATCAGATCCCATTACAGATGGTTGTGAGCCACCATGTGGTTGCTGGGAATTGAACTCAGGACCTCT
>NC_034604.1:57681610-57706501 GCF_900095145.1 Mus pahari
AATAATAATAATAAAGATTTTTCTACTTTATATAGACTTAAATACAAATTTTGATTGGAATGGCATTGAATCAGTAAATTGTTTTTTATAAAGTGATCCTTGTCACAATAATAATTCTACCAATCCATAAGCAAAAAAAAAAAAAAAAAGAGTGGGCCCTTTCCTTCTGCCGTGTTTGAAGCAATCTCTCCTCTTGTTCCTGCTGCTGTGCCACACACTTTGTCTAGCTGGCCATGAGCTCCTGGCCCCTTCTCCTCTCCCCACCTCCCATATCATTGGAGGAGTGTTGAGATGACAGAGATGTGCCGCCTCACCTGGCTTCTTTATGTGAGTTCTGGAGTCGAGCTCAGGGTCACCAGGTTTGTGTGGTAAACCTTTTATCCACAGAGCCATCTCCCCAGTTCCACAAGTGGGCTGTTTTGCTTCCTGTGTTTGTCATCTCAGATAATAGACTATTTATTCATCCATTTATAATTTGTCATTTGTTCTGTTTGTTTTTAAAAATTAAAATAGCTCATCACTGTGCTGGACAGCATATTACATGCAAGAGATCACAAAATAAATGAATATGTCCATCAAGGAACAACTGGTGGCAGAAACGAGCAGACCCTTCTAGCTAAAGCATTGTGATCAGCCTTTCAAGAAGGGGAGCCACTGAGCGCAGGAACAGTAACAGAAATCTATGGAGAGAGCTGCTCTGGAAGTGGTGCCATAGGGGTCTGAACAGTGAGGGCTCAGGAAAAGGAGGAGAGTGACAGAGACATCATTCCAGGCAGGAGATTGTACAAAGCCCAGAAGTTTAGCACAAACAGCAAAGGCCTGCTTATCAGAAACCTTACATGTGCTGCCCTGTGCCCATGGAAGTCATCCATGCCACAGCAGTGCTGAGGGAGGACACAAGGAGAGACATGTCTATGACATACGAGATGCTTAGCATAGCTTTGTTAGTAAGTTGTGTGATTCTAAGTTCCAAGAAGATAACTGACTACTAACATTTTCAATATATATTATATCAGTATATATTATTATATATAATATAAATAAAATATTATTCCTAGATAACTGACTACTACCATTTTCAATATATATATTATATCAGTATATATTATATATAGTATAAGTAAAATATTCTAAGAAAGGGCGCTTGGTGAGCTTGCTGAATGTTTTCAGTGTAGAATTTAAAGTATTTTATGAAAATAAGGCCCTGTGACTTTTCTGAAATACACTTAATTATGGCAAGCACTCTGAAGTGGTAGGTATCAGAAGGAAGGTCTGAACAGGCATGCTGGCTGGCACACCTACAGGGATAGAAGTTCAGAAGACACTGTTGTCTGTGATCATGACACCACGGTTTGCCTTGTATTTAGGAGGAGCGATGGGCCTTAAGGTACGGTAAGTTGGTGTTTCTCTAATGCTTACAGTGGACGGTCTCAGGGATTTCTCCTTGCTCTCTCGGCAGCTGCTTTACAGCATGTGCTTCCTGTGACATTCTGGAGCAGCAGCCAGAACTGGAGCACTGCTGTGGCATGGACGACTTCCATGGGCACAGGGCAGCACATGTAAGCTTTCTGATAAGCAGGCCTTTGCTGTTCGTGCAAACTTCTGGGCTTTGTACAAGCTTCTGCCTGGAATAATGTCCTTCCTACTGAGGAAGACATGCTGGGAGGACGCTGGCTCCCTGACAGCCTGGAGGACTTACCTAGTAGGCTTCCTGCTCTAATGGGCAAATACTGTTTAGAGAAGAGCCTCAAAGAAAACAAACAGATTCCCCCGAACAGGAGTGGAATTTAGATTGTGTTTGGCTGAAGTATCCGTATCTTAAGAGAATATTTGTAAGTGACTGTGCAGAGTGATTCTTTTTCTTGCCCCACTTGTCAGACCAGCATCAGACCTGGAATGTTAGTGTCCCAGTAACTTTGAACCAATAGGAAAATGAAATCCTTAGCAATACCTTGCTCTTGACAAACGCAGTAGTTACAAAAATCATTTCAATATCTTTGCAAAGGTATTAAGTAAACTAAAACAGTCTTTCTTTCTTTCTTTCTTTCTTTCTTTCTTTCTTTCTTTCTTTCTTTCTTTCTTTCTTTCTTTCTTTCTTTCTTTCTTTCTTTCTTTCTTTCTTTCTTTCTTTCTTTCTTTCTTTCTTTCTTTCTTTCTTTCTTTCTTTCTTTCTTAGTGTGTGTTTTGAGACAGAGTCTGACAGGCTGGCCTGGAACTCACTGTGTAGATGAGGCTGGCCTCGAACTCATAGAAGTCCCCCTGCCTCTGCTTTCCAAGGGCAGTGTTTATAGACACCTGGCTCAAAACGTCTTCTAATTCTGAGAATTCTCATCATTTCATTCACATCTCTCAGTAGCACTCAGGGTCTCACTGCCATTTTCTTCCTCCCCTTCCACAAACGAGAAACAAACATTAGGATGGAGAGATGGTTCAGAAGTTAGGAGCATGAGCAGTTCTTTTAGAGAACCTGGGTTTGATTCCCAGCACCCATATGGTGATTCACAACCATTGCAATTCCAGTTGCCTTTGTCTGGCCTCCACGGACACTGGGCATATGTAGTGCCATATACATATATGCAGGCAAACATTCATACACAGAAAAATAATGTGTGTGTGTGTGTGTGTGTGTGTGTGTGTGTGTGTGTGTATATATATATATATATATATATATATATATATATATATATGCAGGTATGTATAATAGTTTCCTTATATAAGTTATCATGAAGTGACTGAGGAGCCAGAGTGCAGTTTCCCTCATGGTCCAGGATCCTCAGATTCTGGAGCTGTCCTGTGTGAAATGGATTTAGCAGATGCATATCATCTCATATCCTCAGTCATCTCTGACTTATTCATATTACCTTATAGAGGAGTGTGAACACTGTGTAAACAGTTGGGAGACTATTCTGTCAAAGGAATAATTAAAAAAAAAAAGTCTCCCAGCACACAGAATACAGATGGAATATTTTGGCTTTTAGGATATTTTTATCTCACAACTGGTTGAGCCCATGGTGTGTACCCTGCAGATACAGAGGCCAACTGCTCATTAAGTGTACTCAATTGTACATCTGTACAGTTGTACAGTATACTTAAAGAGTACGGTGAGTGTGCTCAGGGTTCACTGTCTATTACTGTTCTGTAAAGATCTTAAAGCAAGGGCTACCCCGGCCGTTGTTCGATAAATGTTATTCTCCAGTCTGTAGTTCATGAGAGGAATATATTATATAATACATAGGAGCTGCTCAGTTTCCCAGCTATTATGAATAGAAAAGAAATGAGCATGACTGAGCAAGAGCCTGAGGTGTGAAACATGAGTCCTTTTGGGCACATGCTGAGGGTTAGTATAGTTGGGTCTTAGGTTATATTTTATTTTAGGCTTTTGATAATTGTCCGCATGAATTTTCAGAGGCTAGACCAGCATGTATACCTAACAACAGTAAATAAAGACTCCACTTTCCCCACATTTAAAAAAAAATGTAGTAGCTGTTAAGGATTTGGAGGTTTTGTCAGGATTTGATAGCCCCTAATGGAGCTCTGGTGTATTGGGAGACAAGGCCCACAGGTGTTGAACACCCTGAGTCTAGCAGTTAGCCCAGAGGTTGCTCCTACTCATGCATAGAACTATAGAAACTGATATATATTTGAAACATTTCCTTTTAATTTACTATTATATAGAATAATTTTATTTCTCATGTCTTTTAGTATATAATCAAGGACTTTCTATATTGGCCCACTGATTTGAGTTCTAAGATGATTTTCCAGCTAAGTCAAACTAGTTTTTTTATACTTAAAGTGCTCTGAAATCAAAAGAATTTTACAATTTTGTAAGATAGCTTAGTGTGCAAAGGCACCTGCCACTTAGCCTGATGACCTGAGTTCAGTCCCCAGGACCCACAACTTTGAAAAGGAGAGATGACCCCTACAGGCTGTCCTGTGATTACCACATGCTTACAGTGGCATGCCACTTCTATATACAAAATAAATTAATGAAAATGTGATCTTAAAAACACAAAGCAGCCTCAGTATAATCCTAGATGTTCAGACTTTGCCTGGACTTTTACAGTCATTTCATTTAAGCCTAATTTTATGTTTTATAAACGTGTCCTTTAAAAAGCTCCTTTCCCATGCTTATGGTGTGATTTCCTATTTAATACAACTACATAATTTACACCAGCATCACAACTAATGTTAACTTTAGCTCCAAGGCGGGTGCTGTTTGGAGAAAAGAAACTGATCCCTACCTGTGACTGGCATGCCACCGCATAGGTTGTCAGCTTGGCTGGTAGAAATGGAGACCAGAGAACCTCGGTACTACGAAAGTTAGGGAAGCAATGCTGTCCCTGTGCCACCAGTATGTGACGGCTAGAAGGGTTGAGTGGTGTCAAAACATGCAGAAGGGACAGGAGCAGGAAGAATGTCCTGATGGACATACTGTTGGAGCTGATCCAAGAGGGGGCATTCCTTGTGTGGCTCCATGAGGAGAAGCACTGTGTAGAGAGGAAGAAATGTCAGCAGAAGCCTGGAGGCATTGGCTTGTGGTGCACTGCAGACTGAGTCAGGATTCTGGAATGCCTAGAGGAAAGGTGTGAGAGTCTGTGCGTGTGCTAGAGGAGGAGGTGAAGGCTGAGAAGGAGGACAGGGCATGGTGTGCCTTCCCTGACAGGAGTCTTCTCAGGATCAACAGTGCACCTGTGTGTGTGTGTGTGTGTGTGTGTGTGTGTGTGTGTGTGTGTTACTAAATATAACCCTCTCAGTCTTTAATATCACTCATATGTATATGTCTTCACAGACAACTAACCAGGTAACCAACTGGCATGCTCTTCCTTAGGGAAGCCTGTTTCATTCCCAGCATTCCTTAGTGGCCTGTAGCTCCTTGTGTAGGGTTGAGGCCTTGTGGGCTTTACCAGAAGCCTCATTTTGCCCTTGGACACACAGAGAGAGTATACTGAGGGCAGAGTGCAGGGCATATCCCATTCAGTTACCTACTCAGAGGTCTGGGCCGATGACTAGTGAGAAGGTATGGGCCTGCCCTGTGAACCTTCCAGTCCCTCATTGCTCCGCTCAGCTGGGAAGCAACCACATACTGAAGCTTACTTCTGCTGTCCTGCGAGGAGGCTGTCTTAATCTAGAATATTTACTATGCGACATGAGATATCCTAAGCATAGTCTACTCTCCAAAGGAAGATAGAAGCAAGGAACAATCTATAGAACAACCACCACACCTAACCAGGTACTCCTTTCTTGCACATATTGAACGTAGTCCTTTGTAGTGAGAGAACGAGCTCCCACAAGCCTCTGTGGGTCCCAGGGTGGAAACCCAGCGTGTGGCACTATTACTGTTGCTGGAATTTATGTAAATGCCTTGTCAAAGATGAAATAAAACTTACAGCAGTAAATCTACAAGGACACAGCTATAACTCATATAGATATATTGGCTACAGAGACATATATCACGCGTCTGGAATTACTGCCTCTTCAGTACTCAGAGGTTAAAGAAGGTAGCAGCTAACATGCCATTATATGTAGTCAGCAATTTGTCATTCTTTGGGAAAGTGGCAAATGCAACATACATGCTTGTCCTTCACCCTACTAGCTGTCTACTCCCTATATTTCAGCACCAAATGAGGAACCAGAAAATTCACTCTTAAGGCCATTCATTAACTTGCTACTTAATTTTCTGAGCCTTACATCGTGAGCTCTAAACCCATGGTTGACACACCTGTACTAACAATCTGTTCTACTAACCATGACTGCTGTTGAACAAGAGTCATGTATGCAATGCAGTCATTCAGCAAATTCTGGGTGCCAACTGTATGTCAAGTGTAAAGTTATCTTTTCAGAGAATTAAATAAGTCCATCCATCCAATATCCTTATTTTTTTCAAAAGGAAAAAAAAGCCAGAAAATGTAGATGCTTTACAGACAGGTGCTGAATATTACAAAGACTGTAAAGTCAGCTTTAATTAGACACTAAGCCGGTGTCTCCTTTATGTAGTGTTGTGGGGGTACTTAGCACAAGTGTGTCCGGCTAAGAGTTTATTTCACATTCACAGCAGTACTCTTCCCAAACTTGAATCGAAGCCCATGGAGCTGAAACCTAGGCATCTACATTTTTATGGTGCACCCCAGGTAAATCCATGGCAGGCTACAGGTTGGAAACTCTGTTTACTGACTGAAATAACGGAGGGTGGGGATAGCATGAGAATTACCGTGTTCATATTTCCGTCAGGATCTATGATATCGAGTTATTTCAAAAATAAACCCCCAAGTGACTTCTATCTGAAATCATGTAGACTGTAATGGAGTTTAGGATGACTAGAATTTGAGGTATGTTTGTATTACCATTGAAAAAGTAAGTAGCAACAAGAAGAATTAGAGAACCCAGTGCTTCCCTAGGAAAACAATGGCTCGCAAAGGTAAGTAACATTTGAAATGGTGGTCTGCACACCCTGGTGGCTCACCCACGGACTGGAGTCTTTAGCATTTCCCCTTACATTCAAGTGTGCTCCCCTTCCATTTTACCGACTTTCCAACCGAAGGTCGAAGCCAACAGCACTAGGCACTCTCTTCACTTTCTTTTCTCACCAGTGTCCCTGCTGGCGCCTTTCAGCTCTTCAGAGTACAACTGAAGGGGGCCTCTGGCAGATAAAATCACTACTAGAAAATGTACTGACAGAAGTCATCTCTATCTGGTTAGCCCCTTGTAGTTTTACTCCTAATTGAGATTCTTTTGCAGAATACAGATAAAGTACTGAATTGAGAATTTTCCAGCCTCCAGTTGTCTCTCCCAGTCTGGTGGGATCTTATCTTTTTCTTTGCTACCACTGTACCAATGATGTATACCATTGGAATAATGTATTTCCGTGCATGGGAGCAAACTCACACTTTTCCTATAGAGTGGACCGGGAGAAGGTAGTTTTGGCTACAGTACTCTACTGCCAGGACATAAGCCACTGAGCATTTAGTTTCCTACCATTTCCTTATTCATTATCTAAAAATGTCATGCACCAAGATTTTGCAGGAGAATAATTGAAGACACTCTTCAGCCAACAGCCAGAGCTCTGCGCTGCCTAGCACAAGCAACTCTGGGCCAAAAATGTACATGACCCCTTCTCTACCAAGGGGTCATGACATTGCTCAGGGGACTTGTCTCTCCAAAGAGTACTTTTCACGATTGTGGTACTTACGAGAAGTGGTGAAGGGTCAAGAGTGTTCCCTGGCCATTCCATTACAAAGCTATAGACTATAGACATTTCTGAGCCCTCCCCTTGCACTCAGCCACTGTAATACAAAAGGGCATCTTGGAGTGTCCTCACCTAGGCTGCTGTTGTGGGCAGACATTCAGTCATCATTCCAGCAGCTGTGGCAATGCCACCACAGAACTAGAGAGTGTGAGTATAAAACAAGGAGATCAGAGAAGGGCATCAGAGCTTCCTGGAGAAGTGGTGTTCAGATCTACCCTGCATTCAGTTACACAGTGTTACTGAGCATTATGGAAGCATCGAGTGAAAGGCTGCTTCATTCAAAAGCCTGGAGGTCAGGAAGAGGTGAAAGCATTGAAGACTCTGGGAGAGAAGGGGTCTGAGTTGCCTGTCTAGAAGGTGGGCCAGAGCCAGGGAGAGGGCCCTTGCAAGTGACGATGACGGGTGTTTCTATTGTTCCTGTCTATGTACCGAGGACCATCGAGTTTTGAGCAAATGTGATAGCTACCTTTTGTAAAAGATCATTTCTGCTGCTGTGAGCGGAGTGTAGCATGAAGAATGAAGTGGAGGTAGTGAGAACAGACAGGCTATTCTAGAAGTGCTCTAGTCCAAAGAACGTCAGAGTCTAGATTATTAAGTAAAGACCAGAGAGAAATGGACCAGCTTGAGGGAAAGTCTAGGGGTAAAATTGCTAAACTTGCAATACAGTATATGTGCTAAAAGACTATATATATAATATGTATATATATTAAGAGAGAGTCCTGGAGAACATCCTCAGTTTGGGGCATGAATTGGATGCTGGAAGAGCAGGTCTATAGCAGAAACTCAGTAGTTCAAACTTTGATGTTAGCCTGGAGATATCTACTAAACAGTCGTGAGCAGATGACATACATGTACATAACTCCAGGACACAGAGACACGCCTAAGCCAGATGTCAAAATGAAGACCTCATAGCATGTTCAGGTACTTAGAGTGTGGCAGCGTGCATTAAGTGCCATGTCTTCATGAACATCCTCAGCATCTAAGGTACGTAGGAGAGACTATGTGAGACTGGCAGCTGAGGAAATCTGTCTTAGATCTACTTCAGTGATGTGTAAGTGTTACTATAAAGGGGGAGATGCTGTGAAAGGAATTCAGAGCAGCTCTAACAGGAGAGGGCCCAAGTTTGGATCTTCACAGAAGGAATCAATCCTGGCAGCAGAGGGCCCAGTGGGGAGGCAGGCTGTGCAAACAAACCACCCTTAGAAGGAACTTGGCCAGAAAACCTCAGGAAAAAAAAAACCAACAAACCATACCCTGGCTTTTAAAGAAGTATCCTGGGGTGGGGGTAGGGTGTGTGTTTCAGAGATGTGTGTGTGTTTGTTTGTTTGTTTGTTTATGGCAAGGTCTCAGGTAGGGCAGGCAGATCACAAACTCCCTGTGATGCCCTTAAACTGCCCTCCTGCCTTCACCTCCTGCTTACCTCCTTAGATTGCAGGCAAGCATCCCATGACCAGTTGTTTGTCTGGGACTGGGAGTGGAGGCCAGGGCCTCAGTCTTGCCAGGCAGGCACTCTCCAAACTGAGCCACACCCCCAACCAAGATTATCTCTGCAAAGTACTTTCCCGTATAGTCTGCTGAGAGTGACCAGCTGACATCCTGTTTGCCAAGGTGCTAGTGAGGAGTAGGCCTGGGTTTGACAGAGGAGAAATGGGTTTTTTTGATTTCACCCTGAGCATGATACTCCAGCATGTGGTCTGTATACTGATGCATGCTGCCACTGTTACCATAAGCCACTGTGATAGTCATCCCGCGCCAGCTAACCTGAAGTCTCAGACTTGAAGGTCTGCCCCAATGAGAGTAATAAGGAAGCCATGGAGACCGAATAAGACACAGAGCAGCACCCCAAGGCTGGAACAGAATCCCGGGCCTAATTCTAACGAGTCAGTAACACCGTCTGCTAATTTGGTGATTCCCCAGAGCCCTTGATTCTGATATCCATAAAAGGAATTGTAAGCAACCCTACGAGTATATAATTAAGGGGCACACATTCTGTTGCCAGTGATGCTGTACTGTTGATTTGCTCATAAGTGCATGCTGGTCCATTAGCCAATTGCTCTTGTGCTTGATTTTTAAATTTACATTTTCTTTCTTACTTCCTTCTCATCCCCACTTGCTGTGTGTGTGTGTGTGTGTGTGTGTGTGTGTGTGTGTGTGTGTGGTATGTGCATGTGGGGTGTGTGTGGTGTGTGTGTGTGTGTGTGTGTGTAAAAGCAAGGTAGTGTTCTGTTCACATTTGTGAATTTTTATCAGAGGAACACAAGCAGCCTCACAGACTTGAACGGTTTTCATATGATTCCACACCTCAATGCAGGAAGAGCTGCTTCCAGCTTCCCACCATTTCCATAAAGCAAATGGCGAGCTGTTTACAGCAGTCTTTGTCTGGCTTTGGCATTGATTTTAAATCACCTGGATCGATCAAGTGGTTATGGAACTTTAAAAACTCCTACCCAAGGCAACTAGAATCACAGGCTTTTTAATCTGCTAACATAACATCTATAGGAATGAATTGTCAATTATTCTTCATTTGGAGTACGTAAAGAAGCAGTACCACCATGATGCCAGTTTCTGGGAAGCAGTACCACCATGATGCCAGTTTCTGGGGCTGTCTGCGCTCTGTGCAGAATGGTCCTGGCTTCGGAAACAAGCATCTGAAATCCATGTACATATTGGAGTGTGTCACTGCAGAACCCCTTCCAGCCAATGAGAGAGCAGCAGGCAGACCCCGCCGCTGTCTAGACACAGATGTCTCTGTAGCAGCACGGCAGCGGGACTGAGGCAAGCTGATGGCAACCAGAGTTGACACAAAGGTGGAAAGTCTAAAGTTGAATAGTTAACACAAAGTCTCGAACAATTGGGAGGTGTAGGAGGACAGCAAGGGACCGTCAGGAGTCGCTTCTTAAACACCTTGTGTCAGATTCTCATCGTTAGACAAATGTAAGTCTGTACTGTTGTCGTAGATAATGAGGTAGCTCCTATATTTCCCTAAATATCTTTTATATTACTACATATTGTAATTACGTAGTTCATAAGTGAATATTTAAAAGCTTCAGACTACATTTAGAGGTAAACTTCTGATTTTTAACAAGAAGTGATTTTCCTGTAGTTTGATAGCATACTGCAATTTTGTTGTCATAGCAACTAGATCATGTAATACAACTTTTCAAAAATGGAAACCTGCCTTAAACTTTATTGCTTCAACCTACTAATTGTAAATGAAGAGCTCAGAATAGATGATTTATATGGACTCTGACCATAACCTAAACTCTAAAATTTGCTTTATATGCATCAGATTTCAATAATTGAACATATAGTGGGAACTCCATCCGTCTCCCAGACACTAAAATGTAATAAGCATCAACAAGCAAATTATTTTTTTAAATTCATGTTCTTTCCAGTTGCAAAACATTTCCTTAGAGAACCACAAGTTTGGAGTATTTTTATGATAGCATTTCAGTAAATAGCATAGTTGTTTTTCTTACTACTTGATAACAGTCAGCAAATAGAGACCGGGGTGGGAGGTGGCAGGAAGACAATGAATTTTCTTGCTACTGGGCTGAGCAAATAGATATCATGCTTTTGAAATGCTGGAAGAGGTCAGAGCTTTGCTTTCCAAATGAGCTTACACACCACTCTGCACAGAGCAGATTTCTTTGTTTAAAATGCTTTTGATTTTGACACAATAGGCTCATGTTGCACGTAGCTCTGCAACATTTTTGGAGGGATATTTAAAGTTACTCGAGGCTTGATCTAGGGCACATTTTAATGCTTCACAGCATCTTTTTATTTATTAATTTTTTTAAAATTTGAATAACAGATATAAACCTTAAAATATTTTCCAGTTGTTTTTTTTTCTTCCTGTACATTTTCTTCATGATTTGAGGAAGCTGGCTCTGCATAGTAACTTAGAAATAACTCCTAATGATTAACAGAGTGATGGATGTGACAGATCACCTTTTTCTTGAGAAATAATAAATCAACATATCCCTGCCCATAAATTTTTACTGAAAAATGTGAAATATTAGTGCCATATATTTAACTAGGTGTCAGATACAAACACTGTTGTCAAAGTGTTGCGCTCAGAACCAGTGGACCACACTACAATGGAACTTTGCTTTATTTCTTTCGGGAGTAATGTGATTCAAATATAATTTTCAATTTCTGAAATATCTTGTTTTTTACTTATGTGTCCTTCTTGTGGTAAGCAAGGCACAGTCTGAAAATTCCCAATAGTCGACCCCAAAATCAAGATTGAACAGTCTCTCAGAGAGAATTATTTATTCGCAAAAATTTAAATTGAACTTTAGTTTTAGGATGACTCACTGCACTGTTTCATGAGGTATGTTTGCCTAATTCTGTCCTGGCTCTGTTAGTACAGCGTCATTTTTTTTCCCTCCCTGCCCTTGTGGTGATGTCGTTCTTTTAGGGACACTGTATATATTATCTGTTCGGATTTTTGGGAAGCTCGGTTGGACACAATGTGTGACTGAATTAAGAGGCTCATGGGTTGTTAGCTACCCAGCCCTGGCTTTATTTTCATTTGGGAGTGTTTTCCTCAAGTCGCCATGGTGGATTGTGGGAAGTGGAGCAGGGCAGTGGCCTTCCCCTGGCTCTATTGATCTGCCCTTCAGCTGTGTGCAGCACAGAGAACCTCAGGCCTTGTTGTTGATTATCTACACAGTGTCTCTGGGAGCTGTATTGACCCATTGCCGCCGACTGCCTGTAGCGCTTGATATTTCACACCGTCTCCATGACACTCGTAATAAAACATACCATCTTATTGCTTCTCAGCTCTGGGAGCCAGTGCAGTCAGCCTTCACACACCACAACATTTCAGGAGAACATTTATTATATGTGGGATAAAGTGGAGCAATTTTAGGGCTCTGTGTTGTGTACTTTGGGTAGCCACCTCTATAGCAAGAGTCCATATAGAGTTTACATGTCTGATGCCTTTAAAAGCCAATGCTAGCTTCATATCTGTTTTTAACATAAAATTTTGTACAATAAGTACAAAATTAATTGTGAAACAATGAGCACATTAACCAAGTATATCTTGCACTAAGAGATTAACTTAGACACTCTCCATTTCCAAATGCATACAAGGATTGTTCTATGATTTATTGCTGCCTTACATGTTTATTACAGTGGATAGTATGATTATGAGAAATTATGCATGTTTTAAGGTTATCCTTGCCTGATGTCCTAGATACTTCAGTGTTTTGAGTAAAATCTTTCTTAGCTATCCTGAAAGATTTACTTTCTATTTAAGATATAAATGGTTTTCTTTAAACAGATTTTTTTCAATATTAGTGCTTTTATCTTGTACTAATATCAGGATATTTTAGATGTTGTTACTACCTACATGTTTTCCAATCCAGAATTACCATTAACAATTCCTTTATGCCACATATGTTGAAAATAATTATAAACAGAGCTGAGAGACCTGGGAAGGCAGGATTTATTTTTCTAGTAGAGAGAATAACATGCAGGTGTTTCCAAGACAACATTCTAATATTGTAATGCACTGTAACTACTTTATTGTATGTAAGATAATGTAGCACCAGAGAGAGAGAAAGAGAGAGAGAGAGAGAGAGAGAGAATTCTAATTTTAGCCTAGAGATTTTTGTAGGAGAGCAAAAGGAAGAGAATTACAGGTGAGATTATTAATATAATTGCTCTTTGCTGAAGTTAATTTGAGTGTTTCTATTAGACAGGATGAAAAATAATTTAACAAACCTAATTTTAATAAAGTCAGCCTTTGAGACCTATAATGGAGCTCCTATCTGTCTGTTACACACATTCACCTTTGTGAAGTATCTATATGCTTCACCAGGAAGAGAAAAAGAGAGGGAAAGTATCCTGGCCTTTAAGGTTCCTGTCATTGATCCACAAATAATTTTTCACAGTTTGAAATAATTATTTCTTTTTGGTCGGGGTTGTAGATTTAGCATTTACATTCTGCTGTTTTTGGTTAGGGCTGGTTTTAGGTTTGAGAGATACATAGTTGTCTAACTGCTTTTAAAACTGTCAATCCATTTTAAACTAAGAACTCTGAAGTGGAAACTTTCAGCGAGTGCTGTTTTAGGACCTGTCATGGTGTAGTGTAGCCTCCCAGGAACTCAGATATGTCCACTTAAAGCAGGTGGGTCATGGGTTTAAGGCCAGCCTAGGCTACAGAGAGAGTTCAAGGCCAGACTGAGCTATATGAGGAAGACCCTGTTTCAGGAAACCAAGTAAATAAGCAAACTAAACAAAACCTACGACTGAAATAAATCAGAGTAAAAGCATTATTACCCCCTTCTCCCAAATTAGCATCTTTCTTTCATTCCTTTAAATTAAAAAATTAAGGCTCTCCAGTGTTTTTTATTATAATTGTTAAGGTTCTTTTCAAATATTTTATTAGTGTATATTCATTGAGTGAGGTGCTGACACACAATTTCACCAATAACGTGGTGATGGTAAGTACCATTAGCCTCTTGCTTTGCACAGAGACCTGTTCAATTCTAGGTTCCATGATCTCTGGCAAAAATGACAGGGTACATTTCACCCACTGTCGTGAAAACACTGCCCAGCAGCGGCTGACTTACACCTGCATGGACACAGCTGGCCTGTGTCTGAGTGAGCATCAGGTTCACAGTAACCACATTCACAGTTACTCTGAGGTTGTCATGTAGATGGTGTTTGGTAGTACAAGGTTCACGCTCCACTTAAGCCTAAGTATGTCTCTTTGTCTTAGACATTAAGAAGCACTTGTAAGTGTACAGGAGACTTCCTCTAACAGAGCCTTCAGCATCAGGTATTGCAAAGGTTAAGCCTTACCATCTGCACCAAAATAAAAAAAAAGTGAGGTTTCATCAAAAACTTCCATCCTCACAACCTTTCAACCACAATTTGATGATTATTATTGATTATTTCACAGCCTTTCACTCATGCTCTGCCACTGTGGCCAGCCCTGATATACAGATAGGGCTGTGGTCCAGCTGAAATAAGACTCCATCTTGATAATGGACTGAGATGAGATGCTGTTATTTGATAAAGATAATTGATGTTTCACAGTGAATTGAAAAGCAGCTCCAAGCACACCGTAGCTGGAGCCATGTTCTTCCCACAAATATGGCAGGTATTTATAAATATAGAACAAAAGAATGGAACCTAAATATTTGTGAATGCTTTATTAGAGACTTTTAGTAGTAGAATTGCTCCTTCCTTTCCTATGTACTGATTTTTAATGCACAAAAAAAAGAAAAAATAGAAAGGGCCTATCACATTATTTTAAAATTTAGTTCCACATTAATTTGTTTAAATCTTAGATGGCACGGATGTTACTAATCAGATCTCTGGCACACTTAACACCTAAATCTCATGTTTAGGTAATGATGGGTCGCTTGTCCTGGAACGCACATCACAGTTAAATGTTATGCTACCAGTAATTTTTGGAATGTTTTTTGCAAACTGTATGAAAACACAATCTAAATTATTGAGCATGAAATCATATCTCCTGGAAAATGCAGTTCAAATAATCTGTGAATGCAGATAGGTTTCCTCCTCATTTATTATTAACAAATGTTTCTGCAGACACCACGGAACACACTGCGTGCGTATGTCCACCTTGCTTCCATCAGCCTCCGGCTTTAGGTTGATTAAGGTATCATTCATCGCTGGTACTGCTCATCCAGTTTCTTTCACTCTTATCACCTTCATAACCCCTAATTAAGCAATAAGGCTTGACAGGGAGTATGGTTATCGTGAGATAATGACGCCCCAAGTGTGTTGTGAGTCACAGGGTTCAGCTGAGTGCTTCTAAGCCTCTGCGGGTATGATTATATCGTGATAAACATACCACGTGGCTGCTCATTGATACCGCGATGCATGCCCACCACTCAAGTGCAGGTGACATTGACATTTTCTTGCTTACCCACTCACCCAATCCAAAGAGCTGAGTTTTGCAAGGCTATTGCCTCAAATCTTACTGAGTTTGAGCTCCAAAGCTCTTATTTCATTGTTTAGATGGAGCAGTTGAACTTCCAAGTATACATCTGAAGAAAAAGTAATAACCTCACTTTTTTTTTTTTTTTTTTTTTTTTAAAGTTATGCTTCCTCGGAAGATAGGCCTTAGGGAAGGCAAATTTCTCACCGTGGTAGTAGTTTTGCAGCTGCTCACTTAGTGAATCGTAACAGTTTGGTCTTATGAACTCAGAATTGCATATGATTTCATGCTAATGATGTCACCAGGCTCTTGAAAGTTCTCTAGGACAGAGTAACTGGATCTTTCTATCAGGAAGCTTTTTATCCTCTTCATTTGTAACTACTACTGTTAAATGTGGGATGAGAGAGGAAGTTACTTTTTCGCTGTTTTCTGTTTGATTTAGATTTTGGAGAAAAATAATTTATATTTCCTATATCAACTCTAGCTTATTATTTTAAAAGCCTGAATTATCTCTTGTAAACTTATTCTGGCTTTAATTGAAGAGACCACATTATATGTGTGTGTGTGTGTGTGTGTGTGTGTGTGTGTGTGTGTGTGTGTTTAAAAAAGGGAATGAAAATAGCAGGTCAAGCGTTTGAATGTCTTAATATGAATTCAAGTTGATGCATCTTCTGAAACACAAGGCTTGAAGAATTTCTGACGATGACAGAATGTCCCAGATCTTTGCCTTCTGCTCTGTTAGAATCCAGCAACATGCCGTTCTTGAGACTGAGGGAATACGGTTTAGATACGTTATTCGCAATGTCTCTAATTCAGCCTCGAGTAGCTATATGGCTGGTTAGTAGAATGTTATCTAGCTTGTTTCTAAAGGGAAAATGTATCACTGCAAGTTAATTTTTCTCAAGAGTTTGTAACTTAAACAAGCGGCTCACCTGTGTTATGGCTTCCTGATGTTCTTCTCGTCAGGCCTGAC
The DNA here is from genome assembly GCF_900095145.1 of Mus pahari. Taxonomy (NCBI): domain Eukaryota; kingdom Metazoa; phylum Chordata; class Mammalia; order Rodentia; family Muridae; genus Mus; species Mus pahari. Next base: position 57,697,751 of record NC_034604.1, read on the forward strand.
AGTGCCCCCTTTTGAGGAGTGTCTTAATTCCCTGTTGAAATTCTAGTGTTGCCTAGCATAATCTTCAGTGTTTAAGGTCCTGTTGTGTAACAGGCATTTGTTGTATGTTGGAACTATGAATTTACGTATGTTAGCTTAATAATTTTCCTGATGAAATACCTGCCACTTAAGATAAAACATTAAACCAAAACCTGGGATTTTGGCACCTACTTCCTATTAAATGACTTATAATATTGGTCACTCCTTTCTTTTTCATTCATAGAAAGTATTATCTTTTGCATAACCTTAGCCACACTTACCTTAATTCCTGTGACTACTATTCCCTTGCTAGTACAAGTCTGGACTGTTTACGTCTTGAGCATTTTGCTGGGAGACCCAGATGTTGCTGCTGCTGCTGCTGCTCACATGGCCAAGGTTGTTCATCCCTAAACAGCATTTGCTTTTCACCTAGCATCTTCTCACACTCAAATCCATAGTAAGTGTCCTCTAAATGAGCCGACAGGACCCAGGGAAACTAATATCATTCTTTATAAGGAAAGCAAACATTTCTTAAAACATCGGCATCATTATTTGAGCTGTGACTACTTGGTGCTTGCAGTAATGTTGCCATCCAAGCAGGAAACTAAACAGAAATTCTGATATAAAACACCATAGAATTTTGTACGAAATCTATGGAACAACAGGCAGGTAAGCTGAAGACCAGCCGGCGACTCTCCTCACCCAAGACCTTCATGGCTATGCTTGCAGATCATGGCATAGTAAGGTTCTGGTAGGAGGACATGGGTAAGGGATTGCAGAAGCTGCTGCCAGGCCACAGAGGGAGGGGCACTCTGAGCTGTGAACCAGCGGCCAGTGGCAGTCCCATGCTTCTCTAGGTCATCAGGAGCTCTGCAGTCAGCTGCCCTCTCAGTAGCTGGGAGCCTTCCCTCAACATCAGAAAGTCAGCTCACAGTCAGCTCTCCCACTGATGAGATCTTAGGGCTTTAAAGATTTACTTCCAATCAGAGTGGGAAGAGCAAGAAGATAGGTCAAGGTAGAGCAAGTATGATTAATCATAATAAAGTAATCATAACCAATATTTTCAGTTCTGTTCTGTTGTATATAATTGGAAACTTTCTGTAATGGTTTTGAAGTGTAAATCTATAAATACTAAATTAACAGAAATAGTGATATTATAATGTATACTATATAATATAAATAATACATCATAATACTTACGCAGTAAAATTTGCTTCTGCCTGGTTTTCTGCTTTTACCTGCCAGCTGTTCCAGCCGCTCCTCAGGCCAAACCGACTGGCTTAGTTTTGTTTGCACCAGTCAGCTTCTCTCTGTGCGCTTAGCCCTTTCTTTGCTCATGCTATTCCCTTCTTTGCCTCTCTCTACCTCTCGTCCTCTATGTCACATTTTTAGTTTAATGAGCTAACTGTCCGTATCTGTTGATAACCCCAGGGGTAGCTTAGGTCTTCATGGTTCCCAGCTGCACTGCCATTGGGTGCTGTGTGAACTCTGGTTCCACTCACTGTCACAGTTCTCGGCTTGCTCGCCTCCTGCACTCCTGAGCAGAGCCTAGGCAGGCCCAGAGAAGGAAGAGTGCCCTCCCTCCCACAGTGAGGGAGAAAGTGAGCACATGAGGTCAAAATGATCTTGAAGGGGAGTGACCATTGAAATTAGATTAGAGCGTGCCAGCACACAGGCGCGCGTGCGTGCGCACACACACACACACACATATGTCAACATGGTGTGAAAGAGACTAAAACTTTAGAGTGCACTAACTTAGAAGTACACCAAACAAAATGAGCTTTGGATCCCACGGCCCTGTGGGAAGTCTGTGGAGTCTCATAGGATGGGGGTTGGGGAGGGTCAGTCTTTGCTAGGCTTTAGTAACTTGCTCTCATTTGAAATGGCTCACTGGTGACACAGAGAGTGGTAGTTAAAGTGAAAATACCAGAACTCTGATTCTAAATGGTAATCCAGAGATCTCTTGAGAGGCATGAAAACCATCAGGAGAGCAGGCACCACACTCACAGTTAAGTTTCTTATTATGGCTTCATGTTAGGACAATTCATATCTTCAGATTTTTGTTATAAACACATTTTTCCAATATTTAACATCTTGGGTTTTTTTATTAACACATTAATCAGTTGAAATTGAAAAGGCTCAGTGTACTGCAACCTCCAGCTCTCATTGTTTGCATGCACACTGTACTGACAATGAAACAGTAGTTCAGCTAACCAAGCAACAGCTTCCCCTTTCTATACCTGTCTTGTTTAAGACTGCTGGTCTTCTGTAACGTATCCCCAGCCTGACGCTCCATCCCAGGTTAAACCAGTCAGTAGCCAAACGTGTAGCACAATTCGTGACGATGCTTTAGACTTGGGAACCAGGGCAGAGTGCCCGGCTTGTATATGGACTCTTAATTGCACATAGCATTTTGCACATTAAAGCCTGTTTGGGCTGGAGAGATAGCTCAGTTAAGAGCACTGACTGCTCTTCCAGAGGTCCTGAGTTCAATCCCCAGAAACCACATGGTGGCTCACAACCATCTGTAATGGGATCTGATTCCCTCTTCTGGTATGACTGAAGACAGCTACAGTGTATACATATACATAAAATAAATTAAGAATTCTTTTTAAAAAAAACTGTTTATGTAAAAGAAGTGTAGAATATCTCTGTAAAGAAGAGTTGTCTGCAAAGAGTGTTTCTTAGCAAGCTAAGCGTCTCAGAAATGGTAGAAGCAAAATCCAGACAGAATTGAGTGGAATCTTTATGCAGGTTATTCCCAGGGGAATGGATTTTTATGCTAATTTTATGAATAAAATAAGGCTTGAATTTTATCTAAAAATAGGAAATACTTCATTTCTAACATTCATAGTTAGCTCTTTTTCTAAAATGTCTTAAATATTAATTTGGAGCAAGAATTAAGAGTTTAAGGTTAGGGTTATATGGAACTGGGATGATAATGGAGAACCTCTCTGAGTATATTAAGAGCTATTAGGGGAAACGGTCTATTTCACCAGAGAATGGTGAAGTATTACAGACTTCTCGTGCTCTGTCTCCTTCAGTCCTGCCCTGTGGCTGATCAGTGACTTTCCTAGTGTTCCACTCTTCTTCAAGATCAGAGACAAGATGGTCAAAGATCTGCAGCATTTGTTAAGATTTTTGGTAAAGTTCATCCCATGGCCGTATTAGCTCTATGCCCTATGTTTGGCCATAAATGAAAAAAGTCTGAAGTTTGACCAGAGCTGTCACAGATGGGGGGACTCAGGGAACTTAACACTGACTGCCATGCAGACTAGCTCACTATGCCAGTGACCGGCAATTCTTGAAACTGTTTTGTCTCTCCTAAAGTCAAAGCTACAGTGCACTAATATTGCAGGTGGCTGACTGTGGTCTGTCTGTGGCACGTGTGAAATAAGTTGAAGGAAGCAAAGTCACTGGGCGTGGGTGAAGAGCAGCTCTCTCAGTAGACTAATCAGTTGACCTCCTAAGTAGTGGGGAAGCCGATTGAGTTATTTTAGAGTAGCTAGACTGTTTATGTAAATCTGATGGGCTTGAGGAAGCACATCCGACACCACGGACTTGGCATCCAGAAATCAAAAGTGTGCGGAAGTTCCTATCGAATAGCTTTTTTTTTTTATTTAGATAAACAAAAAACAAAACAAAACGAAAAAGCACTTTGGGCCAAATGTGGTTGCCCAGATTTTTAATCCCACCAGAGGCAGGCAAAGCTCTGAGTTCAAAGGCAGCTTGGTCTACCTAAAGAATTCTGAGTTAGCAGAGCAGTAAAATGAGACCGTGGCTCAAAAACAAGCTAACACACATAACAAGCTGACATACTCATCAATTTAGGTTTTTGGGTTTTGTTTTGTTTTGTTTGTTTTTTACCATTTATTTTTCTTGGGAATGAAGCCTCTTGCTATCGAGACCAGGCTGTCCGAGAAACAGGAAACTGCTGACCATGCTGAAGCCAAATCACCGAGGACTAAGATTGGAAATTGGCATCTCGTCTGGGGAAAAGCTCTTAAAAAATTGAATTTGTATCAAAAAAGAAATGCAGAAGTGTATCTAATTTACCCAGGTCTCCCCAGATAGGCTGTTTGAGCTCTTAGCTCTGGGGACGTTCTTGTGTTAGCAGAGCACTTTCGCTCAGACAGTCTGAAGGGGCTTCTGTCTAAGCAAGGGGGATACGTGTCTCTTTTTCCTGTTCATGCTGATTTATAGGAAACCCTTTCACAGAATGGTATTTTCCTGTAAAGTGAGCAGTCGTCCCCCCCTCGGGATGCTCTTTACATTACTGGATACATATTCTACAAGAATCAGGCAGATAGATTGTTGTCAGTGTATGATAAGCTCTTGGGGATTCAGACTCTTCCTAGCTGGTATGACACACATTTTATGTTGTTGGTTAAAAGAGAACAATTATGGCTATTGTCCCATTACTGTTTAAGGGCACATTTGCATTCGTGTTTGTTAACTAACTGAAAACTCACGGACACTTGAGGTTTTCTAGAGTTACAGCAACCCTGATCCCCTTCTTTTTAATGTTCTGTTAATTTTTAGGTCATTTTGCATGATTTATCATCTCAAGAAAGAGTTTATTCTCTTTTTGTGATTTTACTCCTAAAGTTTCCCCCAAATAACTAAATCTTAAACTCTTGTGGCCCCTGACAAAATATGTTTGAGCAGTTTTAAGCAATTCATTAGTTTAAATTAGGCAAAATTATGTAAGCATAATTTAGTAGCCCTGTGCTTAGCAAGCATTTCAACCCCCTTCCAGTAGACTGCCTGTGAGCTATGAACCACGGTAACCATCACAGAAAGAGAAAAATCCAGCCAAAGGCTGTTCCAGCTTCTCTTTATTTAGCAGCTACAAAGTTTCAAACTTCAGGTGGCTAGTGGCTGGAGTTACCAAACTCACCATACTAGGTAGTGCCAACAATGGATTAATGCAGGAGGGTGCCAGCAGTCTCTTACTATATTCAGCAAGTGTTGATGAAAATTTTCTATAAATGTTATGTTTCTTAAAATAAAGTCTTATGAACATTCTTAAAGATAACTTATGCAAGAAGACAGCTTCAGACACTGGAAAGCATGAGATGAATTCTATATGACACAAAATTTATACTGCTAGTTGGGAAATGTTGCTACAATCTTACTTTCTTCAGTTATTAAGTGCTGTACTATACTACAAAGAACTTGGAACAATAAAAAAATAAGGCCTGTAATGTTTCAAATTTTCAATATTTCTACATTTTTAAAGACAGTCTTAATTTAGAAACAGAAGATTCTCATTTATTTGCCTGTTAAAATGGCCACTTAATTAACATTCACATCCACAAAACACTATTCCTTCAAGAAAGATGTATATGCAAATAATTTTTGTAATTTTTGTGTTTTTATACTTTACAAAGACTTTCACAATCACTGTACGCACTCTTGGATGCCTAACTGGCTGAAAAGGATGCCATTCTGCCAAGTCATCTTTCCTTAAAAGAACTCCACATAGGAGGTGCCAGGAAAGACAACATGGTAGAAGCTATGGCTGTCAGCTGACAGGGCAATTAAACTCTTTCCTGGATACCAGCAGCTGCATTTCCACTTTCACACCTTGGGGAGGTAGTGGGCTTCTGATTTAATTCTGCTAAATAGAAGTCATTAAAAACCAAACTAAATAATAGTCTCAATTGCCCTGTCAGATTGCACGTGGAGAGATGGCAGCACCTGAGGAGACTCATGGTGCCCAAATGAGCCCTTGACCTGAGTGCACTGCTTGACTCTGTCATCCTCCATAGAGGATATGGAGGGACACAACAAGGTACCTATCCACCCCTCCCTCAGATTACCAGGAAGACACGCACATTCACCCATCAATTTATCATTTAGTTGGAGGTCACAGTATCAGAGGACAAAGAAACTGGCAAGAGAAGGCTGACTTCCTCCTCACCTCTTAGCTACTGCTACAACTACTTCAGATCCTATGCTGTCAGCAGCTGCTTGCTCATCTGCTTATAATAGAAGGAATTAATTGATTCTTAAAAGGTTGGGATCTGCCGGGCAGTGGTGGCACACGCCTTTAATCCCAGCACTTGGGAGGCAGAGGCAGGCGGATCTCTGAGTTCGAGGCCAGCCTGGTCTACAGAGTGAGTTCCAGGACAGCCAGGGCTACACAGAGAAACCCTGTCTCCAAAACAACAATAACAATGTATGTATATATATCTTACGTAGAGTTACTAGAGATCATTATTTTACTTAATAAGTAAAATTAGGAGACAATGTATCTAAAATAGTAATGATGGATTATGTATTAAAGTAGGTTTGAAAGAAAGAAGCCTACTACTCCAGCTGCTCATCCTGAGGTGATGCAAATCAGTGAGAAAGGAAGGAAAGCTGTCTGCTACCCTCCATGGGCTTGGCCTGTGTTAATTGAGCCAGCAAGACATTGAATGATGGCTAGAAAAATGGCTCAGGAAAAAGAAAATGATGGTCAGAAAATAGTGATGATGGTGATGATTGTGGCGGCGGCGGTGGTGGTGGTGATTATAGTTGATGATGATGATATAGAACCAGGCAGGACAACTTCCTAGGGAAAGTTTTTCTTGCATTGGTGGTCAAGAAGAGAAGGTAATCAGGAGTGATACAACCAAGACTAATTACAAGTTAATGGTCTCCACCAAAATCTTATACAATAAGCAAATAATGCCAGAGGCATAGAAAGAAGGATGGCAAGTAAAGGAGAAGACGGAAGACACGACTGGCAAGGTGTCTCAGTGACTAAGCACAGCTGCTTGTGCAAGCCTGAGGATCTGAGTTCTGATCTCCAGCACCCACATCAGAAACTGGTGTGGCTTTAATCCTAAACTGTGGAAACTGGTGTGGCTTTAATCCTAAACCATGAGAGGAGGGGACTGGAAGGTCTCCACCAGCCTCATTCTACACTGAGTAAGAAACCTTGTCTCAGGAGATAAGGCAGAGGTGACAGTGTGCATATATGTACATGGACACAGGCAGACAACAGACAGGCAGGCAGGCAGGCAGACAGACAGACAGACAGACAGACAGACAGAAGAAACAAAAGTGCAGATGCCGCTTAGGAAGAAGCTAGAACTGCCTAGAACCTTCCTAAGTTAGTAGGTCATGTCATGACTTTGCTAAATAAGGCAGTGCTTGGAACTGAAGGGGTTCTGTTTTGACCCCTGTGAGCTACTCTATACCCCCCACTGGCAGAAACCATCTATACTGCAGGTGTCTCTCAGGCAGAATTGACTGTGACAAGTTCCTGTGTTCTCATCTCACAGTAGCACCGTAGCTAGACATGAGCAAACCCTAGTTCAGTAACTAGAAGCAGTATTGGGAGACATACACAGGGAGGTTTAAGGAAGATATCCTTAAACTAAAATCCTGAATATATAATTCATTCCTCTGTGAAAGAGCTTTACAGATATATTAGTATTTGCATTTAATTAACCAGAATTACATTTATATTTTTAAAGACTGCTGTAAAACAGAATTAATTCAGTGACAAAGGGGAAGAGAGGGTTTAATAAGTAATAATGTTGCATTTTTCATATCTGTTTCACCAATCTTGTAGTATCTCATTTGATATTTTTCTTAATAAGGAAGGTATTGATTTAAAATGATGGAAAAATCCTGTTTTTATTCTTTTATTGAATATTCGTTTTTATTTTCAGGACCTGCTCTTGGATGTTACATTAGTTAAAAGTAACATCAGGCTTTTCTGGAGCAGATTGGCATCTCCTCCCAGTACTGCTCACTTTGCTTTTTGCTGACTTTGCAATCTTTGTAAGAGGATTGGTTTGTTGAGAATCAGAAAGCTCCCATAGCCGTACTTCACTGAATCACAATGGAAAAGACCCTTCTAAAGCTAAGAATGCATTGTAGGGCCAAGCTGTGTGAGTTTAGGGTTTTCTTGAGGTTTGGTTGCTCTGGAAAGTGTCCCGAGGTTTCCTTCAGAGAGAAGTTTTATGGTTCTTTCCGTGCTGTTTATCGTCACTGTGCTGTTTATTTGGTATAAAAATAAATTTCTGATCTTCATGCATAGAAGTTTGAACTTAGTTTCTGCAATTAGTTTAAATACATTCTCCCTTATTTGGCTGAATATAAATGCAAGCAGACAATAAGAAATAATTTTAGATTTAGAGTTAGAAAATGAAAAGGCTAAGACTCTTCTGGCCTGGCAATCCTGAATCAATAGGCAGTATTATAAATTGAGCAAAAATGTATGACTTATTGGGAAGGAAGCACTGTCCCTTGCGACATGCGCAGATCTACTACGGAGTGATAGACTACAGTTCTAGGAAAGGCGCACTTGGAGCCAATTTACAGGAAAGGCTTCCTGGCTGAGTTGGTAGGTTGTGGTTAAGGTTCCCCAAGGGACCTGGTGGGAGCAGTATCCACTGAGGCCCTGATGAACCTAGAAAATGCATTCCACGGAGCAGCCTTTTAGCCTCTCGCTCTAAGTAGCCAGCCTTCTGTGAGTCCATTTCTCACTACTTCCAGGCAGTAGCAATACAAACGTCACATCACACAATTTATTCTTTCTGATGTATTTTCCTGTTCATACATTGTGTGTAACTGCTTTCACAGGGTATTATAATGTGCTATACTCAGTGACTGGTTATGGAGTTATAGTTGGATGAATAATAGCAATGCATTCAGGTTTGTCATCACCCTAGGCAGGAGTGTGTGTGTGTGTGTGTGTGTGTGTGTGTGTGTGTGTGTGTGTGTATGTAT
>NC_034604.1:57706906-57774632 GCF_900095145.1 Mus pahari
ATATATATATATATATATATATATATATATATAGAGAGAGAGAGAGAGAGAGAGAGAGAGAGAGAGAGAGAGTCACACACACATTATACAATTAAGTTGTCACAGCAAAGCACCTAGTACAGACTGTCTTTTTCAGCTTCAGACTTCAGCTGAATATTCTTTCTAAAGCACCCAGGATGTTCTACAGTGTGTATCTAAAGCAAAAGTTATTTAACTGGATGAATGAGGTGCTCCAAATCATAAGCAAAATATACTCGGTTTCTGAAACATTTCTTTCCACTGTGGCCCTAGACTAGGAAGGTGAGGTAACCTGTTGGCTGCCTCGTTTCCTGACCTGGAGCTTCAAGTACACAACAAACACTTGGAAATGTTCTGTGACACTTGGGTGGCTGCAGCTGTCATCTAATTTTTTTCTGGATTAAGTTTCGTCAAGAAAGAAACTGCCTCGTTTTCTACTTGTCATTTGCCCAGGAAGTGAAAGCAAATAGTAATGAGGGAGTCACAGCAGGAGAGCCCCTAACAAATGAGAGACACATACTGACTGGCAGCTGGCATGTCATTTCAGTGATAAATGTATTTTATACACTATGGTCAAAGTCACTCACTATTGTCCTTGGATTGCTGGTGCCCAAAGTTGAAGCCCAATTCACATTCTAAACAGTTCTAACAGTCAGTGCAAGGAGCCTCACTTTTAAAACATCAGCCATTATCTTATTTGTGTAAGTAAAATATACATTTTTACTGCAACTTTATCTTTCCACTGTTTAGATCTGCTGAGACATCACATAAATGATAAATACTGATGAGACACTGGTGAGGGAATGTGTGCAAACTGACTGAAGTAGTCAGACGCAAAACTTGAGCACCGCCGGACTTCAGGAACTAGTCATTTCTGTCATTTTTGTTTCTTCAATACTTAAAATTTGTGAAGAATTTTTATAGGCAGAATTCCAAAGCAGAGCCATTCCGTGTTAAGACTAGTATATATTTGACTTTGGTTTTTGTTTCATTGTTGTTGTTGTTGTTGTTGTTGTTTTGGTTTTATTTTGTTGTTGTTGGTGGTGGTGGTATGTGTGTGCCAAGAATGAAAGCCATCATTTTAGGCTTTCTAAGAACATGCTACACCCCTGAGCAGTACACCTGTGTCAAGTCTTATGTGTTTGAAATTAAGGAGTATATTAAAATATAGAAAATAACATTTTATGCTTTTCCCCTATATCCTTAAAAAGGATTCTTACCTTTTAGTATATTTGCTAATACTCTCATATTTACTCTATAAGTACTCAGTCTTATTTAAAAATGAGTTGTGTCCTCACAAATACTAATATCTAGGGCTGTGTTATGTGGTCTGGGGAGATGGATTACTTGGTGAAAGTGTTATGATCTGAGTTCAGCTTCTCGGCCTGCGAGGTGCGCCCTTATAACCCCAGGGACAGGGAAGTAGAGACTGGAGCTTGCTGGCTGGCAAGTGTCCTTAACCAGTGCATTCCAGTGCACTGAGAAGGGCTGTCTCAAGAAAATAAGGAGAAATGGCAGGCACCCAGTGTCAACTTCAAACCTACACAAAGACAAATGCACAGATAGGTAAGCACATGCACACACACAAAGTACCTAAATAAACTGTGTCAATCATGTTGTTTTTTAATCTCCAACAGCAAAAATTTTAAGACTCAATTTTTATTATCCATATTTTGGTGGCAAAGTCATCTGGAGAACATGACGGCTTAGATAGCACAGCATCTTCTAGGAGGAGACATTGTCTTCGTTGGGTTAAAGAGAAGTTCTCTCCAGGAGGGTTCATCACACATACTCAGCCAACATTCCCAAGCCCTTCCTGCTGCCTCCCATCTGCTTAGCCCCTGAACTACAAATCCTAGCCATCCCAGAGACTTCATGGATACCACCCTCCCAAGGACGACTTAAACCCCCTGATGGCGTGTTCTCTCTGCCTTGCTATCCCTCTGTGAGCTCCAGTATGTTCATGTTCTTGTTCTCTCTGTCTCTGTCTCTGTGTCTCTCTCTGTCTCTGTCTCTGTCTCTCTCTGTCTGTGTGTGTGTGTCTCTCTCTCTCTATCTATCTCTCTGTCTCTCTCTCTCTGTGTGTCTGTCTGTCTATCTCTCTCTGTCTCTCTGTCTCTCTCTGTCTCTCTCTGTCTCTGTCTCTGTCTCTGTCTCTCTCTCTCTCTCTCTGTGTCTGTCTGTCTGTCTCTGTCTCTGTCTCTGTCTCTCTGTGTCTCTGTGTCTCTCTGTCTCTGTGTCTCTCTCTGTCTCTGTTTCTCTCTCTCTCTCTCTCTCTCTCTCTCTCTCTCTCTCTCACACACACACACACACACACACACACACACACACAATTTGCAACCAGAAAATTACCAAGGTTTCCTTTCTACCCTTACAGTAATCCCATAGTTTAATATCTACCCTAAGTAGGTAAAAGAGTCCCCCTGGTTTTAGCTTAGAATTTAGGACAAAGCAAATGTCTAGCAGAGTAGGACAGTTAATCTTATTCTTCTCTAAACATGCCATACAGTCTCCTGCCACACATATGTAACACATTGAGATACCTTGTATATCTAGAAATGTTAAGTTTCTGCTTCCTACAGCAGATACTTAGGTTCCTATTGTCTGATATGGAATTGGAAGTGTTGTCCTTCATTGAAACTGTTCAATTAGGAAAGTGAGCTGGTACTATAAATCCTCAAATATTAAGGATTCTATAGGTTTCTAGAAGCTGGCCTAGAAATCATATTACTGTCTACACCACTGTTTCAATGGATAACTGTGCAGAATTCCAAAGAGACTTAGGAATTCTTACTTGATCAAAACACTGTAACATACTACATTAAAAAAAATTTCTCCAGTATATGATAATAAATAAATGATCAAGTTGTGTGTATGAGGACATTGAGTGTATATTGTATATTCAGAAATGCAAACAAAATAAATATAAGAGTTTGTATTTAGCAAGTATATCCCCATATTTAACAGAAGACTGTATATATTTCCTTTTGAAAGAACTGTCCCCTTTAAAATACCATATACCCTTTATTATTTCACAAAGGTGACTAATGTCATATTTTTTTGTCAACTTGACACACACGTAGGCATACCTGAGGAGAGGGAGTCTCATTTGCCTCTATCATACTAGCCTGTGGACATATCTTTCTTGATGGTTGATTGATAGGGGCAGGGACAGCTCAATGTAGGCAGTGTCATCTCTGGGCAGGTGGGCCTGGGCTCTAGGAGGAAAGTAGCTGAGCAAGTCATAAGAAGCAGCCAATAGCAGCATTTCTCCATGCTGTCTGCTCTAGTTTCTAGGCCCAGGTTCCTACCTTGAGTTCATGTCTTCTTTTCCCTTATGATAGACATGAAAGCTACTAAACCCTTTCTTTTCCAAATTGCTTTTCATCATTATGGAAACCAAACCAGAACAACTAGTCTCTATCACAAGCCATAAAAACAACTAAATATCCTGTATTAAATGATGTCTCTATTGCTCCTGTTATAAAGCAAAGCATGATTTTGGGGAAACACATGTGCCTCATATAATGTTAAACTTACTATTTTAATATTTAAAGTCACCTAACAATTCTGATTTTTGGAACAAATGCACTGTTTAAAAATTGGCACAGAGAACTTCAAAATTGCTCATTCTAGAAAAAAATCTGATAAGTTTTGTGATTTTATAGACGTGCTAACACAGAGTCTGGAAGATGGGCTAGAGAAATGAGTAGTAAGTAGGTAAAAGCATTTGCTGCACCAGCCTGGAGTCTTGATATGTCCCTGGGACTCATGTTAAAGGTTAGATGGCGAGCCCAGCATGGTGACACACATCATTAATCCCAGTGCTTGGGAGGGAAGAGTCAGTCAGAGTTTTGAGAGTTTGAGGCCAGCCTGGTCTACATAGCAAGTTCCAGGACAGCCTGAACTATATAGGGAGAACTTGTTTTTAAAAACAATCAAAACAGGTCGAAGGAAAGAACCAACTCCACAAATGTGTCCTCTGACCTTCACACATGCTCCATGCACCCCCTCCCAACACATACAGCATACACAGAAACAAGCTATGATAATAAATGCAAACTCTCAAAAGTAAGCCTGAGAGGGCATATCCACTGACTCATGAAAGAGGGAAGAGATTTAAAGATTTTTTACAAGTACTTCTAAAAAAGTAGTTGGGACTAGAAGTTATTTGTGTGTGTGTGTGTGTGTGTGTGTGTGTGTGTGTGTGTGTGTGTGTGTGTGTTTCCATAGGCAGGTGTAGTGACAAATGCCTATAATTGAAGCACTCAGGTTTCAGAGGCAAAGATTCCTAGTTCAGCTCCAATCCACAGGAAACCCAGTCTAGAGGGAGCTCAGATGCCTATCTTACAGACATGTGGGAACACACAGGGTCTTCAGGTCAGGCAACAGCTATCAATGAAGCAGCCCCAGTCCTGGATGCAACTGTGGGAGCTTAAACCTCTGAACACAGAGCTGCCTTAGCCTCTTCACTGGGCAGGATGGAGGAAGACTGGGCTGGCTCACAGACACCTCAACCCCAGGAGGACAGTGGTTCTTCCTCATTAATTAATCAGTAGCTCTCCTCTACAGTCCTCAGTGCCGGTGGGTTTTCATGGGCCCATTTAGTTGTGTGTCTTGTACAGGCAAAGAAAAGAAGCAGTTCTTAAGAAAAGAATGATGATAAAATTCATAGCCTGCCTCTCACTAGACACACAAAATGTCAGAGAAAATAACAGAATGTAGAGGTGAGCTCTCTAGTCTTGAGGAGAGCCCAGCCTTTCTTGTTGGCTCAGATCCTTCCCACACGCTTAGTACATAAGCCCCTTGGTGAAGTTACAGTGATCTGAAACAGACTCGAGGGTTGAAAAATGGGTATGTTTTCAAAACCTCGTTATCTTCTTTTCAGAAGGAGGCTGAGGGGGTGCTTTCTGATTATACATTATGCCAAGTCCGGGATGAGGGTCAGCCTATATGACATCTTCCTAACAGTGCGCACTGGAACCAATCAGTGAATTGGATTATTCCCTATCCCTGATTGAAACAAATAGACATTTGAGGAGAAGACAAGTATATTTGGTATCATTTGAGCATCTTAACGGGAGTAGACTTAGGATAAATACAATAAATTAGGAAGATGCCATACAGGCTGACCCTCATTCCAGACTTGGCATAATAAGATAGAAGCCAAGTAAATGGACTCTATTCCTTTAAAAAACACTATAGCCCTTTTGTCCATTTGCAGTTACTAACAGTGATTTATATGTCATTTGGGGATAAACTAACTGACAGTGATGAATTAAATAGTGTTTCAATATCTACATACTGATAATTCTTATGACATAAGCAATATAGCCTTTTGATTTTTTTCTGTACGGAATAGTATTCCACTGGCTTAGAAGTAGTGAAGACGCTGTAAATGTTTATGCTTTTACCTTTGTAATGAGCCACTACCAGTAACTTTAGGTGTTAGTTTTGCTACTACTCGTTAGGCAATATGATTGCATTAACAATAGGAAAATTTAAGCATACATGTCTCCTACATGGCCTGTATTTAAGAACATTAATTATACCTTCCTCTATAGTTAATCTCAGTAATAGGATGTTTAATTCACTTTCCATTGAAGCAAATTTTTTTGAGAAATCTATGGGGAATGCTGATTAAATATACAGTATATTGCAAGAAGAAATTGCAGCAGAGTATCCAGTGTCTTGTATTGATTCTAGTTTATGATTCCATGAATTGATGAAACTTAGAGCTGAGCAAAATTGGTCATTGTGATCATTAGTAAAAGAATCTGCACATTAAAGTGAAGAACCAGATATGTATGCATATATGCAAAGAGAGTCAAGTTCATTTCAACTGCTGTTATCTTTTCTAGTTTCTAATGGTACAGCTTTTTTGTTTTTAGAATTGTACTTGGAAAGTCTTTAGATTATTATGCATTTGCTATTGTGAAATGTAATAACCATAGGTAACTGATAATGTTCAAGATTAAGATAAAATTAGAAATATAAGTCTGTCTATAAAAATAGGTCTTATTGCTGAAAATTTTAAAAGATGGCCTTTTGACAACTTCATAAGGTCCTGAGAGTGCTTGCACAGGAAGACTTGAGCAGGCTCCGTGCAGTGGTTAAGTTCACCTGAGCCTTGTGACTGGCCATAGTCAGATGATCCACTGTTGGTGGTGTTATGGTCTAAGCCTTGTGAGCAGCCACAGTGAGCTGATCCTCTGTTTAATGGATTTAAGGTTAATGTCAGTGATTTGCTGAGCCTATCGTCTCTTCAAACAGATAGATGACTCAAATAGCTGCTGAAATTTTCCTTAGTTGGTTGTTTGGGGGGAAAAAAAAGAACAGGGAATATTTTTTCCTTGGATATTACTCCATCTTAACTTTTGAATTCATCTGAAATGGCTGTGTTTAAATGAGCCTTTTCCTTGACCAGCAAGGAAGACTGTCTGTCTTTGGTTCCTCTCTGCTATGTATGTCTTTGTTTCTCCTTGCCAGCCTGCCATGAAATGTGTGACTTCCTGTGTTGGTATCCTGAAAAGCCATGTAAATCATATGCTGAGCTCTTTCCTTCCACGTCCCTTTCTGAGTTGTCTGCTATTAGTATGAATATGTAAAACAAAAAACAAAAAACACCACACAGAGAGACCAGAGCTTGACCCACCGTGCCCTTCATGGTCATAATTAAATGGGATTAGTACCAAGAAAGTGCCCATCTTGCTCTTTCTTGCCTTTCTAGGATGCTGTGCTTACTCTGTGGGCATTCCCTGAGTATTATGGCCATCTCCAATCTATCTCTTGCTTCCATAGACCAGTGGACACTTTGTTCAGGCATCTCCCATGTTTGTACTTATGAAACATAAGGTGCACACTTGTCCTCTGCTTGTTGCAGTGCATTCTGGGGGAAGGTGCCCCTGTGGAAGGCATAACTGGGTCTTCTGTGGACATGGGTAGCCACTGGGAACAGAACTCCCGTGTCCTCAAATTATATCTGCCTTATTACTCCAGAGTCAGCTTCTTTCTCAGTCTCCAAGACTGGTGCTGTGGCATGTAGGCTGTGCTCCTGTCTGTCTGTCTGTCTGTCTGTCATTCCATCCATCCATCCATCCATCCATCCATCCATCCATCTATCAGTCATCTATCTACTTTTTGAAAATACATGCTCAATTCTTTGTAAATCTTTTGCATACTTATAAATTTTTACCCACTTTCATAGATTTTTCTAACTTTGCTAAAAGAAACAAAATGTTTTGTTTGAGTCTCAACGACATAGATGAGAACAGAACTATGGTGAGAGGAATGGGTAGAGAATATTTATTGCTAGATACAATATGAATAAGCACTGCTCACTATTAATCTTGTCCCTCGGATCGTTTTCTTTCAGTAGGCAATGGGTTGGACCATGTAGTATGCTGTCCTCTGACTGGGATCCTTGCAGAATTTCTTATTCCTCCTAGAACTTCAAAAGGAAACTGTTTTCTTCATCTTTTCTCTATCTTTTCAGTACACCAATACCTTTGGGGGAGATACACACATGACAAGACATTGATGCCCATTTGTACATAAAAAGGCAGCCAGACTACTTTCAGACACCTGTTGTTTGGAAAATGGCTTTTAGCGTCTGGCATCTGAGACTGGGTTTGCTGCCTCACAAGGCATTTGTAAGTTCTGCGGGATCCTCCACACCTGGGTGTCTAATGCAGTGTGGGAGTTGGGTTTAAAGTCAGTTCAGGTGATGCCGACACCAATCCTCAAGTCCAGAGAATCTGAACAAAAGACAAGGGCAACATTTCATTATAATGGAGGCCAAAGCACCTCCCAGGCTGAGGTGCTGATGACCTCAGCAGCTGTACCACACTGTGGAACATCTGCCCTGCTCCTGTCAGATTGCCTCATCCACAAGAGACCTGTGTGTCAGCACAAGCTGTGCTCCTGGACCTTCTGTAGGTCTCTTTAGAGGCATTTCTGTGGGGAACCCAGTCGCATTACATCACATGCATGAATCCAAGTATGTGCGCGTGCGCATGTGTGTGTGTGTTTGCGTGTGCACGCATGCATGTGTGCATACATGCATGTGCACACTTGCATTTGTGGGCTGCTTGCATGTGTTCTCTTTCACCTGCTGTAAAGGATAATCCTACTTAGTTCAAAACAGACTTCAAAGAAATATATATTCAAACTTGGTGTATACCTAGACTTCAAACCACTTAGATGAAAACAGGCCAAAGATGAGCAGAATCTGTACGCGGTATTTATTACTAGACACAAGCTGAGCATAAATTTAGTTCTGAGCTTCCTGACAGTAAAAGAAATGCCATTGGATTATGTAATGACTGTCACACCATAAAAAGGAATGTGTCTCGTAAGCAACTATTCTCCTGACTGCCTCACCCCTCCCCCAAAAATATTGCCAGAAAGACCTTTTAGGGCACCTGTTAGAGAAGCCATGTCTCCTCCCATGGAGGTGTCCTTCATGTAGATGGTCTGGACACTGGTCTCTAGAACATGATGACGTAAAGTGAACTGGCCAGATGTATCCTGAATGGGGCACTTGTGGGCCTGGTGTCTAGTTTCCTGTTTTTTAACAGGGATGACTTTCTCAGGAAATTGTGCTACCTGGCTGTTAGATGTCACATCCTGTGGGTGCCTGGCATAAAGTCCACTTGTCGCTAATTGAGGCAGGATGCTAATCTGAAGCAGGTATTGCCTTCTGTCTGAATATTGAGACTCATGGCCCAGGGCGTGCTTGTTCTCCCACCAACTCAGCTGGACATTGAGGCTTTCAGAAGGACCAATGTGTTCTTGGAAAAAAATAGAACTCTGCTTATGGTTTTAGTTGAATAATCAGTTCCAAGAGCATGGAGCAAACTGTATTCTGTAGGTGAACTCGTGTGGCCCATAGGTCTGTTCTCAGTCCTACACTAGTGAAAAGCAAGTGTCCAAGCTGAAGTGACCATGTGTGGGCCACATCCAGCTCAGTTCTCATAAGATGTGGTAAGTTAGAAATGCAGGCACGAACCTTCTTAAACAGTTTGCAGGAAAATAAGCTACATCTCCAGTACAGGGCTAGGGCTGTCTGGTGGTAGCACTTGCATCCTGTTCAAGGCCCACAGTGTTTAATCCACAGTAAATAATAGTAATAATAATAATAATAATAATAATAATAATAATAATAATAATAATCTGGCTTTGATGGTCCTCTATTATAAGCCAAGGTTTCACCAATCATTTATCTTAACCAAGCAGAGATTTGAATTGGCCCCAAGGAAATGAGGTATGTTTGCCTTTTGTTGTTGTTTTTCAGACCTGGGTACTAATCTTAAAAGACAAAAGTGCTTTTCCATTGAGTTCTTTAAGCTGGTCTAGTAAGTGACAGACAACATTGAATTTTTTTAATTTATTTTTTTTACACTTCATATTTTATTCCATACCCCCTGTCCACCCTCCAACTGTTCCACATCCCATACTTCCTCCCCACCCCCCGTCTCCACCCACCTGACCTCTAAACTCCCTGGGGCCTCCAGTCTCTTGAGGGTTAGGTGCATCATCTCTGAATGAACACAGACCCTGCAGTCCTGTGTGTTGGGGGCCTCATATCAGCTGGTGTATGCTGCCAGTTTGGTGGTCCAGTGTTTGAGAGATCTCGGGGATCCAAATTAACTGAGACTGCTGGTCCTCCTACAGGGCTGCCTCAGCTTCTTTCAACCTTCCCTAATTCAACAACAGAGGTCAGCTGTTCTGTCCATTGGTTGTGTGTAAATATCTGCATCTGACTCTTTCAGCTGCTTGTTGGGTCTTCCGGAGTGCGGTCGTGCTAAGTCTCTTTTTGTGAGCGCTCCATAGCCTCAGTAATAGTGTCAGGCCTTGGAACCTCCTTTTGAGCTGGATCCCACTTTGGGCCTGTTGCTGGACCTTCTTTTCCTCAGACTCCTCTCCATTTCCATCCCTGTAATTCTTTCAGACTAGAACAATTATGGGTCAGAGCTGTGACTGTGGGATGGCATCTAATTTTTTTGAAAATTGCTCTTGTGATGTTTGCACTGGCTTCCTTCAGTCGCTATTCGGCACATGGACCCACTGCTCTATTAGCACGCTTGTCGCCAGCACCATGGATAGCTCCCACACATTTTAATAATGTCAGTCCGAGGTCCATGTTTAAGCAGGCTATGATGGATGCCTAATGATCCTGATTTGGGCATAAACCATTCTAATCTTTTGAGGGAGGGGCCATTTTAAAAACACTACAATTAAGTAATTAAGTTACGTGATGGTTAAGATTTGTGTGGTCATTCCTAGGTGAACAAGAAAAAAAATGTCAATAGTGTTTGCTGAGTTTATTATGTGCTAAGAATTGTGAAGGTTACAATATGTGTATTAGTTCATTTAATTGTCACAGAACTCTTTGATAAACATATGGTCACTGTCCATATCATCATTCGTATACTATAGATGTTGATACACTGAGGTTAAATGATGTGACCCTGGTTCCACAGTGAGTAAGTAGTGAGCCAAATGCAAACCAGGGCAGGCTGATTCGGTTCCCATGCCCCGTGCTGCCTAAAGCCCAGCCCTGTATTACCAGAATAACAGCCTTTCTTTGAGTACCTTGACCATCAAATCAAATGACAGGAAAAAAACCTGCAAAGGCCATTAAGAAATGTGCTTGGCTCGTGTCTTTCTGTCTTCCCCAGTCTTTCTCACTTGAACTTTCAGATATGCATTCTATACAGTTTCTTATAAAAATGTACAGCATGTATGACTCAAATGACCTCACAAGTCTATGCCCACTGAGATTCATTCCCTGCTCCACTATAGACACAGAGAAGGCCCTGGGTATTGGCTAACATCATGAAGGTGTGGTGTTTAAGGGTTGGGTGTGGCTAGCTTACACTGTTATTCTAATTTCCTCAGCATGTAGTATTTTGTATAAATATTAACCTCATCAGATGAGTGGGGTTTTTTTTATTGGTAAGGACCTTTTATCAGAGACCTGCTCTAAAATACACCTTCCTTTTTTATTATTCATGGTTAAATCAATGGTAGGTATTGGCACAAGTTCAAGGCTGTCCCTGTTAACATGATTTATCCGTGCTTATACCTCCAATGCACACATGTACATGTGCGTACTAATTGTAGCTGTATACAGTTAAGCTCAGTGTCATTGGTGTCAAATTAAGGATAAACATGAAAATTGTGTAATTATTAAGGACTTGAAATTAGCCTTTCCCGTGTTTCAGAGCAAGGAGTTTACAATACAGAGCAAGGAGATTGCAATACAGTTTTGCTCGGCTTTCACTTCAGATAAACAAGTTTCTGGGTAATTTTTGGTGATTGTTTTTTTAGTCAGGGTTCACTAGAGGAACAGAACAGACAGGATAAATCTGCCTCTGCGTGAAAGGGATTTATTAGAGTGGCTGACAGTCTGTGATAGCCAGCTAGTTCAACAATGGCTGTCTACCAATGGAAGGTTCAAGAATCCAGTAGCTGTTCAGTCCACACCATTGGATTTGTCAGCTGGTCTTCAATATATACCAAAATCCCCACCCCACCCCGAAGATAGGCTCTAATACCAGTGAAGGAATGGGCTTGTGAGCCAGAACATGTAGCCAGAGAGAGCACGCTTCCTTTCTCCATGTCCTCTTCATAGGCTGTCAGCAGAAGGTGTGGTCCAGGTTAAAAGTGACTCTTCCCGGATCAAAAGATTCATATTAAAGGTGTGCCTTCCCACCCCAAAGATCTAGACTAGAAGCCTTCCACTTAAAAGATTTAATTAAAGAAACAAAGCAGAAACCCTCACAAGTGTATCCAGCCATTTGGTTTTTAGTTAATTCCAGTTGTCAAGTTTACAACCAAGAGTAGGCCACCACACCTTTCTCATTGGTTGCAGAATTGCACCCTTTAATGTGAAAAAGTGAAAAGTCTGGTCTGTCCACTAATATGCCTGTGTTCTTTGGACTCATATGTGTTCAAACTGGAAGACAGACCCACGCCTCGAAACAAGATTAATGCCATTACATAAATGAAGAATTTTTTCACTTTTTCATTTTTATAAACCTGATTTTATAAATAATGTTGCAGTTTACAGTGTCCAGCGTCTATGATATCACCTATTCAACATTGAGTATGTTCACAGAAGTCCTTATAAGAGTCCTGTGGAATGTATGTCACTGATGGCCCATGAATTTCATTTCAGACAATCCATGGGCACAAGGGACCAATCACGGCGGTGTCCTTTGCTCCTGATGGACGTTACCTTGCCACGTACTCCAACACCGACAGCCACATTTGTTTCTGGCAGGTAAGCCAGTCTTAGATATGTCATGCTTCCTGTGCTTGGTGTTGGGCCTGCCTACCAGCCTTCCTCTGTGTTCCTCCTTCCTTCCCTACACAAAGGCTGAGTGTTCCATTGCTGATTATGTGCTCAGCACTAACTTGCAGGGTGCTGCGAACGTGGTCAGCAACTGGCTGAGAAGGAGCACCTGCTGTGCTGTCACAGGGCTCCATGCTAAGGGAAACACAGGTAAGCACACAAGCCATTACAATACAGAGAGCCTGAGAACGCAGTGATAGGAAGCCTTCCAGAGCAAGGGACGCCTGGTGGAGCCATGAGTGTTGGAGGAAGAACATGATGAGGCCCAGGTGGCTTGAGTCCAGGGGAAGCTGCACGCAAGCCAGGAGTTTCTAACAAGCTCCTTGGATCTGCTCCAGTGGAGCGCAGGACACTAGGTATTACCTTATTTTGTGCGTGTCCCCTTGTCTCCTTTTTTTCTTTTCATTATGTTTTGGGTTGAGTGCTAAGTTGTTCATTTAGTCTTGGCTGTCTTGTTTTGTTTGAAATGGGCTCTCGTATAACCCAGCTCATCCCAAACACAGTATCATCCTACCTCCATCTCTTAAGGGCTGGGATATAGGCATGCCCTACCAGGCTGGTACTCACATAGTATGCGTAATGTCTAAACTATCCAAGACACTGGTTTTTTTTTTTAAAAAAAAAAACTTGTATATCTTTATCTGGCACTTCATGGGATACATGTGAGAAAATATATATTTACATTGATTTAAACTAAATGATAATTTTGAGCAACTAATTTTTATAGTAAACTATTTCATACTAAATGTTTAATTACTACCATCTGCTCTTCCTTTTTTAAACTCTCTTTAGTTCTGACAGAAAAATATTAACAAGACACCCTCCCCACCAGGGGTTACTCTAAAATTTTATTGACACCTGCATTTTTTGGAGGATGCAAATGCACTGCCTAGCTTTAAAAGCTGAGAAGTAAAATTAAAGTTTTGACAAGGTTTTAGCACAACTTGATGATGGTTTAAAAACAAAATCAATAGCTAATAAAATGTAAAGCAAATACAATAAACTGTTTAATTAACAACACCTTACTGAAATGTGACACCTTCAAATCTGTCAGAGCCTTTTTCTCCTTTTTAATCTCATTTAGCCTTCCAGGATATTTTCTCATTATCCCTTTTTCTAGACTATGTCTCCAGCACCTTAATTAACTCATATTAAATTCCATCTATCAAAGATCTCCCCCAGTCTTCACTCTGAGAAACCACAGGACCAGAATGTCTTCTGTGAGCCCCACAAGTCCATTAATATCCACAGAT
Source organism: Mus pahari (assembly GCF_900095145.1). Classification (NCBI taxonomy): domain Eukaryota; kingdom Metazoa; phylum Chordata; class Mammalia; order Rodentia; family Muridae; genus Mus; species Mus pahari. Next base: position 57,720,539 of record NC_034604.1, read on the forward strand.
GGGCTCAGAGCATGGGTCCCTCTGAGAGCATCGGTCCCTCAGCATCAGTCCCTCTGAGAGCTTCGGTCCCTCTGAGAGCATGGCCAATCGTGTTTTCTTCCCACTCACGTCTAGCACAGCAGCCACTGTTGCACCACCCGTACTTTCATACTCGTTTCCCTTTAGGTCCTATTTTTCTGGAGTCTTAAATGTGTGTTTGCATGTTGCCCATGTGTCTGGGTGCTAGGTTCTGACCCACACTGCAGAGTTCTCAAGGGGACTACTTTTCCCCATGTTTTCCTTGTTATAAAGAATGAACAAGACAAGCCTTTTTTAGGGGGGGAGTCAACTTTTGTTCAGCTAGGAAAGTACAATGTTATAGCAAAGATAATCCCAATCTGACAGCTTTTCAGCACTTTCTTGAGTTTGCTCAGTGGTAAGCTTTTGTCTTACCCTTGTGTATATTATTAAGGTTCTACTTGAATACATTTATTCATTGTCATCTCAAAACATTCTCCACTCACATCCAGATTCTATACCCACATATGAGTGTCCATTCTTATCTTCGAAGCCAAGATCATATACAAGATGGTGCATTCTTGATTTCCCGTCTGGTCCCTCTCTGCCGACTCGCTGATATGGCTGGCTTTTCTCTAGGACATCTGAGCCTGTGAACATGGCTCCACAGGACCCCCTGCTCCAAAGGCTGCTTGGTGCCATCTGCTCTAGACAGCTCAGCCACATCCAAGTCCTTCCTCCCTCTGACAGCACCAGAGCTTAAGGTGCAGTCACCTCCTGTGTTGCTCCAAGTTTAAATGGAAGGCATGCAAACACATCATTCTGGCTGTCCAAGAAAATAGCCCAGCTCTTCAGAATGATAGTGGCATTTTTGTTTGTTTTGTTTTATTGACGAGAGTGCAGTGGGGGACTCTCCTGCTGCTGTACTGGTGTACACCCATGTCACTCAGGTCTAATGCTATCTGAAAAGACTTTTGATCATTCCAGGAAGTGAACTATAATATATTTTGAAGAGTTAATGAAGTCTTATTAATACAAAGCCTTACTAAAACTATCAGCTATAAAAATCTTTGCTGAGAAATGAATGTTAATGAGAAATATTGGTTGGGTAATTACTCAAGTGAGACTCAGTAAAAGGTTTGCAGCATTACTTAACTTTGGGGAAGGCATTAAAATATTCTCGTTTAGATGAATTGTATCTATGTGTGTTTCTCTGTCCAGAAAACAATCTCCACATAAGTAGTGATGCACATGTCTGAAGGAGAGGGAGAAGCCAGTGTTGGATTTTAGTCCATTTATATAATTAGCTGTTAAATAGCATGGTCTGGCAGCCACACACCATATTGCTACAATTTGAATATTTCACTTCAGTGCATCTGTTTGATATAACAGCTAGAAGAGTTTGCTAATGAAAAACATCCTTAACTCTCTCCAGAAATTACCAATACCACCTAACAAATAAATACTGTACTTCAAATTTGTTAATGAATTACATAAATACTAGTTTCTTTTTATTTCCTTCATCATCCAGTGGAGTGGTACTCAACCACTCAAAACCAGGGATGTAACTCTGTAGTCGTGGCATGAAGAATGCCTTAACATGTTGTTGAATGGAAAAGCAGATGGTGAAACTACTTAATGTGATCTGTGTGTATGTGCTATGTGTGCATACAGTGTGTATAAGTGCAGAGTATTTGAATGTACATGTGGTATGTGTGTGTAGCCTTGCATACAGTGCAGGTGCATCCTTGAGCATACATATGACATGTCCACACATGGTACACATGAATACATAGTATGTGAGTGTGTATGTATATGATTGTGTTACAGTTTGCATATGTATGCAGGTGCTTGAGTGTGCATGTATGTACATGGTGCATGAGTGAGTGTTAGAGAGGCCCAAAATTGTCTACCAAAATGCTGACAGTGGTTGCCTCAAGAAAGTAAGTAAGGTTTGGGGAGGTTTTCTTTTTTTTATGTTTTTATACTTTTATTTAAATGTTCATAATATTTATGATTTTTGTAATAAGGAAAAATGCTTAATATTGATAGATTTTGTAATTCCATATAACTTTCACTCAAAGTTTTAAGTTTCCTTGAGTTTATCATAGTTTGTGGCCAGAAATCAACCAATAAAATAATAATTATTAATAATAATACTAATAATGTGAATTAACTCTAATCCTAGGAACTAAGAGCAGGCCTCCTTTGTAGGGTTGTATGGAAAAGTTAGAAGTGAAATCCATTCCTCTGTTGAAGGACATCTGGGTTCTTTGCAGCTTCTGGCTATAAATAAGGCTGCTATGAACATAGTAGAGCATGTGTCCTTGTTATATGTGGGAGGAGTACCTTTTGGGTATATGTGGAGGAGTGGTATAGCTGGATTCTCAGGTATGGAGTACTACTCAGTTATTAAAAAATGACTTCATGAAATTCTTAGGCAAATGAATAGAACTAGAAAATATCCTGAGTGAGGTAACCCAATCACAAAAGAACACACGTGGTATGCACTCACTGAAAAGTGCATATTAGTCCAGAAGCTCAGAATACTCAAGATACAATTCACAGACCACATGAAGCTCAAGAATAAGGAAACCAAAGTGTGGGTACTTCAGTCCTTCTTAGAAAGGGGAAAAAATACTCATGGGAGGAAATACAGAGACAAAGTATGGAGCAGAGACCGAAGGAAAGGCCATCCAGAGACTGCCCCACTTGAGGATCCATCCCATATACAGTTACCAAACCCAGACACTATTGTGGATGCCAAGAAATGCTTGCTGACAGGAGCCTGATATAACTATCCCCTGAGAGGTTTGGCCAAAGCTTGACAAATACAGAAGTGGATGCTGGTAACCAGCCATTGAGCTGAGCACAGGGTCCCCAAAGGAGGAGCTAGAGAAAGGACCCATGGAGCTGAAGGAGCCTGCAGCAATATCAACCAACCAGATCCCCCCAGAGCTCCCAGGGACTAAACCACCAACCAAAGAGTGCATGCACATGGAGGCACCCATGGCTCCAGCCACACATGTAGCAGAGAATGGCCTTGTCGGACATTAATGGGAGGAGAGGCCCTTGGTCTTGTGAAGGCTCGATGCCCCAGTGTAGGGAAATGCCAAAGTGGGAAGGTGGGAGTGGGTGGGTGGGTGGGGAAACACCCTCATAGAAGCAGGGGGAGGAGGAATCAGATAGGGGGCTTCTGAGGTGGGGGGGACCAGGAAAGGGGATAACATTTGAAATGTAAATAAAGAACATATGCAATTAAAAAGAAGTAAAATCCATTGAGCACTGTAGGTCTTCATCTCTCCACCTCTAACAAGCAGTGTATGTCTTTGAGTACTCGACATTCCCTGGTCTAAGATGGAAGGCTTTCTGATCGAGGCACTGAGCAGAGCAAAAAAACCTCAGCTTATGATGAGAACTGAGCTATAACGATGGCTTGTTCATTAAATGTGCCTGTCTATGGCATGTCTACAAGATACTCTCTTCCTTTAACCCTTAGTCCATTTCTTGTAAATGGCTACATTTCAAGGAATGAATGAAAATGAAGGCACATCCAAGCCTGTTACATGCCCTTTGCATCTTCAGCCACGAGCAGAGCTCAAGCTTCATAAATATTCTCATAGCAAATCCATAAGGAATTAAAATACTTTGTAGCTATTTATCAACTGAGAAATCATATATCTTTAAAGCATAGCACACTTGTTGATGCCAGTTAATTTTAACTAACAATTTCCTGGATCAATTGGATCTGTTCTATAAGAGGACTAATTATATACTGTTAGGTTTTATAGATGTGAGACTACCTAATCGACTTCCCCATCCTTATCTGCATTTAAAACAGTACGGAACCCCAGTAAGCAGGAAGGCTTATGGAGTTTTTTTAGGAAAAAGAGGGAAAGAGGAAAGAGACCTTGGGAGCATGACAGGTGAGAAGCTACTTGACTTGAGCTGAACTCTAGCAGAAAGAGTTAATGATGACCATACATTTTGTTTAAAATGTGACCTCGTGCACTAGTGATTTTTTTTCACCTCTTGTGTTGTGTTCGGCACTATTATTAATGCAGGAAAATCAGTAACATTAGTCATCTTAAAAGGGTTATTACTCAAGATGATTTAAATTGTGAAAATGTCAGTGGAGCCTGCTCGCACCCTGCTAGAGATGCCATGATTTACGCCCTCTGACACCATCCTGCTACCGAGAAGCCTGGAAAAGGAATGGCTTATATTTTGCACTGATCCAAATTCAGAGCATGGTATCACAGTAACACATCTTAAAGGTCCGAAGATCTGCTCGGATTTCAACTGCTGGTGCAGCTGGGTCATCATAGGCTCACATGATGGAGGTTTTGCTCACATAGCTAGCATGATGTGGCCCACATAGATGAAGATGCTTTAGTCACCAGAGGAATAGGAAGTGAATATTAGCGTAAAGGAAGAAGATTATTTCCAAGGCTTCAGTTTTCAGGATGCTCTCTCTGTGATTTATGGTAGCACAAATAATGCATATGAAAGTCATTTAAGTAATAGTAAGCTCTTCAAGAAACCTTCAAAACTCAGTGGTTCCAAAAGCAGACCACTTAGACAACAATTATTTGATATTTAGCACCTTCATCTAAATACATAGTTGTTCATGATCCATAGTTTTCATTTTGTAAATGGATTAAGAAAAATCACATTTTTAAAGCAAACTCAGAAAAAAAAATCTCAAAAAGGCAGAAAACCATATCGTCCTTAGCATGGTGGCAGAGGCAGGAGTAACAGTGCCCTCAAGGCTCTCCTGAAGATGAGGAGCTGGGGGCTGAGGAGATGCCTCGGTGGGTGGATCCCCAGGGCTCACATACATGCTGGGCAGATGTGGCAGCACACCTGGAATCCCAGCTCTCGGTGGGCAAGTAGGTGAACTAGAGGAGCTGAATTTGTGAGGCTCAGATTCAGGAAAAAAGATGTGACATTGCCCCAATATATAAGATGGAAAGTGATGGTGGTTGACATCCAACATGGACCTCTCACCTCCAATAACGTGCATGTACACACACACACACACACACACACACACACATGTTTTTCCAGAGCTTTTGGAAAGGCAGATGGGCCTAATGGTGGTTGGTGATGGAAATGGGGCCTAGGATAGGGCCCAGGCTGCTCCCACTCTATCCGTAGCTTGGTTGTCTTTCAGTTTCCTTAATCAATTATAAACCAAATCCTGTCTGAAAGAATGGTTTTAGTCACAGCCTTAGTTTAGCTTCTCTCCTCAGGATCAATGGACTCTTGACTGTCACATTGTTCTCACAAAGGAAATTGTCCCCAGGCTTCTGTGTTCACATCAGTGGTGCCATAACCATTTGAAATCTACTCAGAGGCATCATAGTAGCAGAAGAAATAAGCCACTCTCAGTGGAGGGGGAGGGTAGGGTCTTGACGTGTGTCTTGATGTGTGTGTCCCCTGTCCCCGCAGATGAACACCTCACTCCTGGGGAGCATTGGAATGCTGAACTCAGCACCTCAGCTGCGCTGCATCAAGACCTATCAGGTCCCTCCAGTGCAGCCTGCGTCCCCTGGCTCCCACAACGCCCTGAAGTTGGCCCGGCTCATCTGGACTTCCAACCGGAATGTTATCCTCATGGCCCATGATGGGAAGGAGCACCGCTTCATGGTCTGACCCTGCTGGCCGCTGTCCTGACTGAGGTCGATTCTGTATTGTCTAGGCCGATGTTGCTCTGTCCTTTCTCATACTGGACTGTTGCTTGCTTCCTGCCCCCTCAGTGCCATCCAGGGCCGTGCCTGGTCTGTCATTTGCGCATGCTTCATGGGGGCAGATTCCACATGGGCAGCCTATCGATTTAAAGGTACACACATACCACTCAACAGGATGTGACCATTCTGTCACTAGGTAGTTTTTCTCTGCCAGAGGGGACAGCTAGTGGTTCCTGGAGATGCTCTTGTTGCTTGATGCAGCAGAAACCTGAGCATCATTAACCAGTGTGACTGCACTCCCAGGCCTGGAAACCCAGCTCTGACCTGGATACTGGCGCGATTAGGAGTCCTCGTTATTGAAATGACTTCCCTTTGGATTTTCCAAACACGCTGTTTACTAAACCTATTCCATGTTTACATTGGTTTTTCTTCCTGCTAGCAATTGATAGACAGTTACTCAGTTCCATTTCCAAGGTTTTAGCCACAACCTTCTCAGTAACATCAATTCTGATTTTAGGCTAATGAGAAACTATTAAATTACATATATATTTTTCCTTCTAGAAAAGTTTTCTAGGTAGCTAGCTTTCTAAATGCTCATTTCTGGTTCAATGTTAGCAGCTTTCATAGTTTAAAATACAGATCATCACTACTCACCATGCAGTGACTAAAGCCAACCTTCTAAGGGGACTTTCAACAAAGAACCAAGTTTAGAAGCAAGTGTATTTGTGTAGAGGAGCATCACCCATGAGGCACTAGGTTCTCCTGCTGAGAAAAGGCCTCCTCCCCTTGGGCTCTTCACAACCGACAGTTCTCATGTGTACAACAATGTCACAGTGGGCATTTCCACCTGGCCTTCCAACTTCTGACCAGAGAAAGAACAACTAGGAAAGCATTTAAGTCAGCATCCCAGAAGTCTCCTAACTGTGTAGACACACTGTTCAGAGTGTACAGAAATGTAAGGACTGTCCGTCTGTTAGAATGGACACTACAGTGAAAGTGTCCACACTTCAACCCAAGCTTAGCTCTACTCTCCTCTTGTGTCAAGTTTCGTTGGTCGAATTGTAATAGATGGAAAAAATTCTATAACAATGTTTTATATGAGTTGTTCCTAAATATTTTGATCTGTATTAGTGGGGGTTGATTTGTATGTTGGTTAATTGGTTAGTTACACAAGATTATCTATTATATACAAAAATTGAAAAGGAGTTATCGAATTCAGAGAAATATATAATATTAACAGAGGAACTAAAATGGTCAGAGCATTTAGTCTTAAACTCATAGACTGTCGAAGTTTATGTAATATGTAGAAAAGTAGAATCAAGGTCCGTGAATGAATACATAGTTTCTAGTCCTTCAAAGAACATGTGGAGAAGCTAATGTCTTTTGACTAGCAATGTCTGTTATTTTCATTGATGGCAACTCTATACTGCCTCTTGGGTTTTGATGTTGGAGTTCTTTCAAAAGTGAATTTATTTCACATGCATGTATATCATACTTATAATGATTAAATATGTAGCTTCCAAGAAAGAAACCAAGAACTGTACAGTATAGACTTTTGTGAACATGCTACTATATTTGATGTAGATGGAGAAATGTCAGCAGCCTCTAGAGTCTGCTGTCGGTTCAGCACAGATTTACTTTATGGACTTCAGAGGGAGGAGTTAAACCAGTTGGAATGATGAGCAAACACAAACTTTAGGGGTTTTTGTTGTTGTTGTTGTTTTTGTTTTTGTTTTTAAGCAAAATGTTCCCTACATTTTGAAAGAGATGGGGGACTGGAGGTCAACAACAGATGGTATCACATCATAGAGATGGGCACAAAGCAATGAGGTCACAAACTCTGGTCACAGGTCCAGGCCAGTCCTTCCGTGCCCTGTGTATATATTCAGAAGAGCACAAGGACTATAAAACTCTGTGCACATAAAACTTCATGCTAGAAGAATCACTAACCGATAGAGTATCATTTACATTCTCATTAACATAATGCTCTCTCTGGCTGTTTTGACAACCATAGTCCCCAGCTTCATCTCAGCTTGGATTCCTCAACACTGAGGTGAACCTTGTATTGTCATCCCAGTACCCTTGTAGTGTTTTATTGATACAGCACTTGGACCCGTCCTTGTAAATATAAAGACATACGTGGCTTCACTGGTAACACTTACAAGCAAAAGGTGACACGATGTGACATGTGTGTGAAAATGGTGTCATGTTTGAAACTGCATATAGTAAATGAGTTAAAATGTCTCCTAAGACATTCTGGCTGACTCCCTCCATCTAGTAGATCCTGTGTGTGTTCAAAATTGCTGTGTACATACTTGTGTTAAATAAAACGGAAGTGTACTGAAGGTTGTTTTTATCCTGTTCTTACTATATGCTGTGGTCCCTCGTAAACATTCTCTGCGGAAACCCATTTGTTCCTCTTGCCTTCCCGTTGGTAGCTATTCATTTCACTGGAGAGCAAGTTTCAGGAAAGGTAAGGATGTTTATTCTCGAAGGACAGCAGAGCAGTGGTGAAGGCTCTTGCTTGAGACCAGAGGGGGAAACTCAGCAGCGGCCTGTGTGGCCTGGGCAGGGGAATCGCATGCATGCTGCTTTCCCTGCAGCCCGACTTGCAGCTCAGCAGATAGACATTGTACGGAATTGTATCTTGTCAGCCCTCACAACTGGGATTATCTGCCTAGGAATGAGACATGGAGGTCATTGAGTTCCTCTCACTTCATCTTCAGTTTGAAAGCGAATTCGAATGCTGAAGGGAGAATAAGAAGCGTTCCAGTCACCCACTGAGCATTATCTAACATCCAGACCCTTCTGCTGCTTTTCATAGGAGCATGCAGAGCAGCTTGGAGTTAGCCGTGTATCAGCATAATCCTCCCTGGGAATTAGACAGCGATAACGTAAATGTGTCCTTGTAGGAAAAGAAGAGCAGTAACAGTTCTGTGTGGCTGCTGATCACATAAACTGATCAAATGTGGAAAGGGCATGACATTAATAGGAAGGTAAAGACAAGCAATGCTGGGTGAACTTTCACCTTTCACCCCTTTGCCTGACTGACAGAACTGAGTGCTGGGGAAAATCAATACTTCAGAGCCAGGAGGGAAATATTTCCACCCTCTAACTAGAGAATATATTTTGACAAGGCCAAGATAATACAAGCTGCACAGGAGAAAGAGAAAAGACTCATTTTTAAAGCTTGACACTTCAAGGTGTTTTTGTACAAGGGTTTAGAGATCGTCAATACATACAAATACCAAAGGTCAAACAGAGAAGCCACAAGAATTTCAAAAATCAGATGTTCCAGGTCTTTTTGCTGTTTACAAACTAAAGTATGAAAAGAAAATAGACTGCTTATTGAGGGGCTCGTGTTTGCAATTGTTATTTAAATGAACTGAGCCCACCACTGAGTATTTAAGGGTGTTATCTTTTTAAATTTTGTTTAGTCAAAAATATGGATATATCAAGATTGATGGATAGGTGTTCAGATTCCTTGTTTCTATAACTTACAGCTCATGTGATCATGACTGTGACTCTAATTTGGTTCAACCATTTTCATAGGAAAAGAATTGGTGCACCTTTAGCGCTAAAATGATTTGTAGTTTCCCAAATCCTCATAAACATGTCATTTATTCAGGTACCCTAATTAGGACCCTTCTAAATGAGAGGTTTTGCACCTTTATGGGGGGAAACGCAGCTCAGTCCAGTCTTGTCTGCAGATCTGGGTCCCTTCTGTGGATATAACAATGGACAAACAAATAGGGATTCTTCTTTTCCCTACAGGTAAAAAGGCAAGGGAGCCATATGTTGCCTGACCTTCCAGACAAGCTCAGAAGGAAGAGGAATCCTAAGTGTAGGGTAGTGCTCATACTTGAGTCTTATTGTCCTCTCAGGCAGATCACTGAAGTCCAGCCTCAGTTTACCTACCTTTCCTCTCATTAGCAAACGCCACTCTTCTGAGGAGATGGGTCCGGCTGGAGAGGTTCGGTGTTGGTATTTCAGAGTAAGAATGCTAATAATCCAAGGCTTTGGATCATCTAAGACTCCCCAGAGAAAGCCTGGAATGGCAGCCTGGTTTGCAGTCATGGCATCACGGATGCTGTTAAATCTATAAGATTACCCTATAGAAGAGCAGCAACACTCAGTAGGTGCTCCCTACGTGTAAGTGAACATTTTTAGTGGATGTTTTTCGTGAACAAATAAAAGTGACCACGCTGCCTGTTGGGACGTGCCGGGTTATTGTGTCCTCACATTTTGTCTGTCTTGGCTGTGAGCATCCTCCTTGATATCTTCACTCTTGGACAGCTCAGAACGTGCCTGATAGAGTTCAACGGTTCTACTCGTGTTCATCAGCCTCTTTGCCAGATGTTGTGCCGACCTTCTTGCTTTTCACCAAAAACTTTGGATGTGAAGAACTGTGAAAACGTATGCCCTTGCAGCTCTAGAACTACACTGAAGGTTAACTGAAGCCATCACTGACTGCTTTACAGATAAATGTCTCCCTTTGCTCAGACCTGAATTCCTCCCCTGGAGCCTTGATCCAGAGACCACCATACCACAAATCTATTCTGTGTTCTCTCTCTCCCTCCCTCCCTCCCTCCCTCCTTCCCACCTGTCCTCCCCTCCTTCCCACTCCTCTCAGACTACATCCCAAAGAGCCGCTTGGTACCAGGAAGCATTCTGGAGCAGGATTTGGTACCACTGACCACAAGAGGAAGAAGTAAGGGGCATACACAACCTTTGGCATACTAGAGATGTACAGTTATTTAAACCTACTGATGATGACTCTGCCTAGCATACTGATAGAGGGTGACGCTGCATAAACCACCACAGCAGTCATTTGCAGTGTAAGGAAAAGTATAAATAGAACAGTGAATGTAGCTAATGCTGAAGAGATGGCTCAGAGGTTAAGAGCACTAACGACTCTTGCAAAGGGTTAGGGTTGGGTTCTCAACATCCACATGGTGGCTCACAACTGGCATTAACTCCACTTCAGGCAATCCAGATCCCTTTTTTTGTTATGATTGCAAGCACCAGAAACAGCATAATGCACATACACAACTGTAGGCAAACAGATGCTCAAACACATTAAATAAATAATTTTTCTAAAAGAACAGTGAGTTTAGATGACTATTCTAGTGCACTCAAGGAAGTCAATGAAAAGGGCTAAGGGTGATTATAGTCACCCATTAAAAGCTAACCATGAGAGTCAGAGACATCCATTGACAACATTACAGAGGACCTCTTCTGCAGCCACAGGCAAGATGTGCATCACACCCAAGACTCACAGTGAGAAGTGGAGTTCCAGAGCAGCTGGAATTCTTTTTTTTTTTTTTTTCTTTATGTATTTTTGTAAGGTTTATTTATTTATTTATTATATGTAAGTACACTGTAGCTGTCTTCAGACACTCCAGAAGAGGGTGTCTGATCTTGTTACGGATGGTTGTGAGCCACCATGTGGTTGCTGGGATTTGAACTCCGGACCTTCAGAAGAGCAGTCGGGTGCTCTTACCCACTGAGCCATCTCACCAGCCCTGGAATTCTTGACCTCACAAGGTCTGCTGCCCCTGAAAGGAGTCCTGGTTGAAATAGAAAAGACTGTGCAGTTGAGGATAATAATGAATGTCCCTACCCACTCTCCCAACCATCAAACCCGTGAACCAGTTACACCACACTATCACCCAGCTGCTGAGATGCTGGGCTGGCTGACTGATAAAGGATTAGATCTCCAAGGAGCTATGAAGCCTGGAAGAACAGGTGAAGAAAAGACTATGTCGAGGATCCCGAGGAGATACACTGTAAAGTACAGCAAGGAAGAGCTTATTAATATGTTATTTAACAATGCACACCTACTGACGACAAGCTGCTCAGGTGAGAGAAAACAGAGGCTGAATCCTAGCCAAGAAAAAAATAAAATAAAATAAAATAAAATAAAATAAAATAAAATAAAACTGCATAACAGCCATGCTAGAAAAAGGGACCAGAGTTGGAGTAGACTCCAGTAACAGGAAACCCTACCTACCAGGAAAATACTTTGCCCAGGGAAAGACTTTTTATCTACCATTTTCTTTATTTTATCTTATTTTATTTTATTTACCAGGCAATAGGATGTATAATAGGCCAGTAAGCCAGTACCGAGGGTAGAAGGTGCCATTCTAGTACTGGACCCCTCCCTGATAATACCAAGAGTGATCAAGTCCTCAGGTAATAGAGATCTGGAAGGCAAGCATGGCCTACGGAGATCTTTGCCAAGGATTAATAAAACATGTCCTCTATGGGCAGGCTTGGAGGGCTGTCAATAAGGATATCATTCGTCCATACAGCCAAAAGAAGGCTTAAGGCAGCCATTCCATTAAAATGTCAATTTCCCACTCTGCCTGGTTGGTAAATATGAAGGTCATAGTTGTCAAAAGCTCAGCCTCGTCATGAGAAAAGCTTTGGGTTATCTTACTGATAAGTCATGAAGAGGAGCCAACTGCTCCCCAACACACATGCAGAGGGACAGTAGATTAAACAGTAGAGGTGACAGTGATGACTTGAAGAGCAACCGCACATGATGTGCTGCCATGTAAGGAATGGGTTTCAATGGGACACTTTCATGTGTGTCATTATACTTCCAATTTGCCCCTCCCCCTCGTGTCTCTGTTGACACAGATTCCGTTATCCTCGCCTGACCCCCTTTAGACCTTTCTCTACTTTCGTAACCTTATCTCTACTTCCAAGACTTCCTTATGCATATACCTCTCTATATCAGTATAAATCTAGAATCTACACATGAGAGGAAATATACAAAATATGTCCTCTGAGTCTGGCTTACTTCATTTAACGTGATATCAAGTCCCATCTGTTTTCCAACACTGTGTCCCCAGTCAGGAAGCAGAGAGAAAATAATGACACTCTTGCACTTCCTTTTGCTTCAGTCTGAGCTCACAGTCCAGGCAAGGTGCCAACCACATTCAGGGTGAGTCTCCTCACCTCTAGAAACTTCCTAACAGGCACACCCAGAATTTTATCACCAAGATGAATCTACATCCATCAAATACACAATGAGATAACCCCCCTCAAGTCTATTCTTGGTCACCTTGGTACCCAAACGTTACTTTTAACCCTAACAGCCTATATTCATCAGGGTATCTATGCCAGGGTAGCGGCCACTCCAGCATCTACTGTCACATGGAGTGTTTGTGCCATCTTGCTCCCCTATCCCTGATCATCCCACCATAGGAAATACTGAAATATACCACAACTTCCTAAAGCAAACAAAATCACACTACTGTACTCATGGCCCTTAGCTCCAGCTTTGGCATGACAGCATGGTTCCTGTCCTATAACAAACAATTCTCATGTGTCTTTCCTAACCAGTCAGGGAGGGTTAGGTGTGCTTTGAGACTAAGTTAGGCATTTGGCATATTTGACATATGTAATTTCATTCAGGCCTCTCAATACTTCTATGGTTAAAGTATGTTCTATAGGTTGGAAAACTACCGTACTGACAGGTTAAGGAACTACCTTGAGGTCACACGGAGAGGTAAGTGGTAAAGCAAAGGTTAAATTCAAAGTGCTCTCTCCTCTCACTGATGGACAGAGTCTTCAAGGGCAATTCCATTGTACCTAGAGAGACGTGGCTTATTTTTATATTGACCTCAATAAAAACAACAAGGACTTCAAAATCCATTCTTCATTTATTTATTACACAAAGACGTATTGAATGCCTATTATTTTCCAGGCATTTCCAGAGAGGATGAAATTAATACAGCCCAAGCACTCGCATCATTTATGCATTTTAAAATCTATCTAGCTAATGCGGTGCATTCTGTAAAGCACATTATACATACTGCACATGCTTATGCATACAAGCATGATTCTCTCTCCTCTCTCTCTCTCTCTCTCTCTCTCTCTCTCTCTGTGTGTATGTCTGTCTGTCTCTGTGTATCTCTCTGTCTCTTTGTCTCTCTGTGTCTCTGTGTCTCTGTCTCTCTCTGTCTCTGTCTCTCTCTCTCTGTTTCTGATGGTTGAACTTGGAGCATTTCTCAGGATGAACTCAATCAATATTCTCAAGGCAGTGTACATGGACCCCAGGTGGCCCCCACAGTGACCCCAAGATCCGATTTTCTTTTACATGATTCAGACTTTTCTCCCAGACTCCAGCTAAGAGCTATGAGCATCCATGATTCCATTTCTTTTTCTCTCTCTCTTTCTCTTTTTTTTTAAAGCAAGCACGTGTCTTCAGAGCCTTTCTTCAGAAAACAATTGGTTTAAACCTAAAGGGTTCAATGGGGGCAAAAAGGAGGAAGGGACAGAGGAAAGAGATGAGTGTCTGGCCTAGAAATGTGGAAGGTGACACTCAGAAACCTGTTCATTTGAATATATGCATATCAGTCATTGAAAATTTCACTCATCCATCCATTCATTCATTCATTCATTCATTCATTCGTTGTGTAACTCTCTGGTGATCATCATCAGGCAGTGAATGAGGTGCTAGGCTTGCCATGTAAATGGAATGATGGTGGGATCTGCTGAAAGGGGATTGCATTCTAGAGGAGTGGGACAAGGAAAATCAAAATTATAAGGACAAATTGTCATAGGAGTGAAAAGACATCAAGGAGAAGGAAGAAACCCCACCATACAGTGACAGAGATAAGCAGAGGGAGGCCAGGGAAGCCATGTATCTTACAGTAATTTCGAGGGAAAGAGACCCCAAACAACCAGAAGGAAGGACCATCCAGAGACAGCCCCACCCAGGGATCCATCCCATAAACAACCACCAAACCCAGACACTATTGTGTTTGCTAGCAAGCTTTTGCTGACAGGACCCTGATATAGCTGTCTCTTGTGAGGCTATGCCAGTGCCTGGCAAATACAGAAGTGGATGTTCACAGTCATCTACTGGATGGGGCACAGGGTCCTCAATGAAGGAGCTAGAGAAAGTACCCAAGGAGCTAAAGGGGTCTGCAACCCGATAGGAGGAACAACAATATGAACTTACCAGTACCCCCAGAGCTCGTGTATCTAGTTGCATATGTAGCAGAGGATGGCCTAGTGGGCCATCAATGAGAGGAGAGGCCCTTGGCCTTGCAAAGATTATATGCCCCAGTACATGGGAATGCCAGGGCCAGGAAGCAGGAGTGGGTGGGTTGGGGAGCAGGGCAGGAGGAGGGTATAGGGGACTTTCAGGATAGCATTTGAAATGTAAATGAAGAAAATATCTAATAAAAAAAGAAATACTTAAAAAAAAAAAAAAACAAGTTAAAATGCAAAGTGAACTCTTCAAGGCAATATGGGGAGGAGGGCGCTGCAGGCGGTGAGCAGAGCCTTGCCCCCTGAGTTTTGTCCTTGTTATTATATGATCAAGTCAACAGTTCCATTGTGAAGCCACTTCCAGATGATGTTTGAAATCATCCTGGATGGTGTGTTGTAACATGGCAGGAAAGACAGCCAGGCTTGTGAGCTGAAGCCAGAAAAGGCTTTCATCAGTATTTAGCAGTTTTGCTTCTCCTACGAGGTCTGGGAAACTCATTCAAAACAGGCCTTGCTCCATCTGTTGGCTAAGCCTAGCAGAGGGCTGATTAATAGGAAATGGAGAGATTCACGCTGAGGAGGTGTGATGGCCGCTCTTGGTTGTCAACTTGACTACATCTGGAATTAGCTAGGCACACCTGTGAGGGATTTTTCTCTTTATTAAGTCATTTGAAGTGGGAAGAGCCACTTGTAATCCAGATCTTTGAGACGGGAAGATAAACCTTTAACCCAGATCTTTGAGATGGGAAGATTCACTTTGAGCTGGGCCACACCTTCTGCTGGCAGCCTGTATAGAGGACATGGAAGAAGGAAGCTTGCTTTCTTAGCCTGCTTGCTCTCACTCTCACTAGCAAGTCCGTTTCTTCACTGATATTAGTACAGATTTCTCTGGAATTTTGGTGTATACTGAAGACCAGCTGAGACATGCAGCCTCGTGGATTGAACAACTACTGGATTCTTAGATCTTTAATTGGTAAAGAGCCCTTGTTGGGCTACCTGGATCACAGCCTATAAGACATCTAATAACTTCCCTTTATATATGTGTGTGTATGTATATGCAAGTATATATATATGTATATATATATATGTGTGTGTGTGTGTGTATGTACATGTATATGTATATGTATATATTCTGTCCTTCTAAAGAACTGTGGACACTAACATAGGAGGCTAAGAGATCACAGCAAGAACTGAGAACTTGGGCTGCAGAAGATTCAGACACAGGAAAACCCCAGGGACATCTTTGGAAGGATGTTTGGGGAGACAGCTCAATGTCAGGAGTGAGGATGAACCAGAGACTCCCTAGAGGGAGAAGAACATCTGCACTTTCCTACCCAGGAGAAGAGCTTTGTTGAAGAGCTTCCAGAGGCTACCATGATGGAGGGCAAAGGCAGAGAGGGTGGGTAGGAAAAAAGGGCAAGAGAGGAGGGAGGCAGGTGATGCAGAGTCTCCTGGAAAAGACCTGCAGTAGATTCCGAAGGATGAGTCCATGTTCAAATCTGAACTCTACAGAAACCATGGGCTGACCCATAGGACAGGAGAAAAGTGGCTAAGCTACTGTAGCAACAACTAGGAAGCTGCTACAACCATCTGGAAAGAGATGGAGAGGATAAGGCATCTCCTCCCAGGGCAGGAGAGGAGACACACGCTCAGAGAAAGTGATAGGCTACAGGAAGCACTGGTGGGGGTACCATTACCAAAGCCCCAGGAAACATGTTTGCAATCAGTCTCCTACAGATGCTGGGCAACCTGTTCCTTAAATGGCTCTGTGATTTAGACGTGTCACGGCATCTTTCTGAGCCTTCCTTTGTTTCCTTGAAAAATGAAGAAAAGCTAGATCATCCCTACACATGGTGATCATGTGGTGTATGATTCCCCAGAATAACACCTTGGAGGGCCAACCAAAGCACCACACAGAGCCTAAGCCAGTCCTGGGAAAAACCAGGGCTTTAAAAAAAAATCCCTGAAAGAACCCAAGCACCCTCACTCCCAGTAGTATCTATTTTCCAATGACTTTTTACAGATTGGGGACCGACTCCAATGCAGCTAGAACCAAGTGAATCCAAAGTGCCTGGTGCATCCAGCATTTGGCTAAGAGCATGACAGACATCCTATCCAGCCCTTGGTGCACCATAAAACTCTGCTTCGGCAGAAGGATGCCCTGTTTTAACCCCAGAGGGGGAAGATAGCTAGGGAAGACATAGCCTGGTCAGCATGGGGCACTGCTGTATTTGCCCATGAAGCCACCATGAGTGGGAGACACAAGGGTACCCAGAGAGCTACAGAGCAGAACTGTTGTCTACATAGAGCCACAACTCTCTCTCTCTCTCTCTCTCTCTCTCTCTCTCTCTCTCTCTCTCTCTNCTCTCTCTCTCTCTCTCTCTCTCTCTCTCTCTCTCTCTCAACAGGACCAGCTCTTTGTAAGGAGGCACAGCATGGAACATCGAATTTAAGCCAGTTTGTCTTATAGGAAAGGTAATAGTGTACAGAAACAGGAGATTCAGTTTCAAGCCTCGGGTCCATGTAGCACTTGTGAAGAGTGACTCTTGTCATGCGGCTTTAGTTCATTTACAGCCATTTCCTCTCCAGGAAATATAGATGAGGCCACCGTGCTGAGAGATTATCACCAGAATAAGATCAATTGGTAATATGATATGAAGCATTTAATAAATTGTGAATGCCCTACCCCACCCTGTTTGCTTAGAAATAATTTCAGACTTATAAGCAACCTTTAGAAAGAATTCCCACATTCCCTTACTCAGCACCTTTGAATATAAACATGTGATATAATCATAGTTCAATAATCAAGTGGCAGTAAATTAAAACTGAGCCGTATTCTTAAGCTAAGCCACAGCCTTGGGATTTTTACCAAAAGTCTTAGTAAATATTCCTTTTTCTGGTCCAAGACTCACCATGGAATCCCATGATCATTGATTCTGATACTAATTTAGACTCTCCTAATCCCTGATGGCCACAGTCTCCCCTGTCACTTGTCATTTTGACTCTAAGAGCCCAGTCATCTTGTCAACTGTGGAGATGTTTGCCATCATGTGTGATTTTCTGGTGTGGCTTTGTCTGATGCGTCCCACGGTTAGACACAGAGGATACACTCTTGCAAGAATAATGGAGAGAAGTAAGGGGTTGGGAATGACGCCATGGGTAAAGTGTTTGCTCTGTATGCATGAGGGTCAAGGTTCAGATCTCCGGAATCCACAGAATGCTGACCACACATGTATGTGTCAGGAACTCCAGTGCTTCATTGAGCTGTGAGGTCAAGAGTGGAGACGGTCTACTGAAGCTCACTGGGCAGCTAGCCTGAGTGTGCAGTGGTGATTGACAGACCCTGACTCAGCTAAGGTGGACAGAAAGAACTGACAGCCATGGTTCTCGTTCTCTCTCTCTCTCTCTCTCTCTCTCTCTCTCTCTCTCTCTCTCACACACACACACACACACACACACACACACACACACACACACACACATGTCCCTCTGGTTGTCCTGTGTCAGGAGGCTTATACTGGATATGGGCCTTTCCCTGTGATTTTTTTTTCCTTTGATCCCTTGAATGAGGTGATGTCTGTGAATGCAAACAAACTCTGATTTTGCAGTGAGCATTTAATGGGCATCTCATGGAGGAGGCTTTGAGAGCATGGAAAGTCACTGTTTCCTTCATCCTTTTGTCTGATGATATCAACATCTGAATGACTCTTGGTTATGTTCCTTACAGTAGTGATTCTCTCACAAATGGAGATTCGCTATTAGTAAAGTTGGTTGAATTATTGCTCTTATCAAACAACGTTGCAAAAAAAAAAAGAAAAGAAAAAAGAAAACTTCCATCTGCTTGTTCATCATCATCTGGAAAACTGTGATTAGGATTTTGAGGTCAAGCTTTCTTAACTGAAGAGAGCCAAAGGTACAAAGAGGCAAGTGGAGCCCTCACCACACTGGTAATTTTAGGGACACGCATTCTCAGGCTCCTGCCTGCCAGGCCTCTGCTGCCTTGATAGAATGGGTAGTGCCTGTCTACGTGTCTCTTCCTGGCTATTGGGAACATTTTGTTTCTGAGTCTGAGACTCCAAAGCAGCATGGTCACAGGACCAGGGGATGTGCATGAGAAAGGTCACTTGTGCCTGATGGCAGATTATCAGGGCTGGGGTCACACCATCCTGCTCCCCATCTGCTGTGCCAGCACCTCTTCTCAGATCAGCATGAGAACCAGTTATGTGGTGGGGCCCTACATGGCTCGAAGGGTTTTCTGCTAGACCTTGAAGAGTAAGAGAATCATTACGGGGTTGAGGACTGCCATGATTTATTTGTATATGCTTGACCCAGGGAATGGCTCTATTAGAAGGTGTGGCCCGGTTGGAGTATGTACTGGCTGGTTTTGTGTTAATTTGACACAAGCTGGAGTTATCACAGAGAAAGGAGCTTCAGGTGAGGAAATGCCTCCATGAGATCCAGCTGTAAGGCATTTTCTCAATTAATGATCAAGGGTGGAGAGCCCCTTGTGGATGGTGCCATCCCTGGGCTGGTCGTCTTGGTTCTATAAGAGAGCAGGCTGAGCAAGCCAGGAGAAGCAAGCCAGTAAGTAACATCCCTCTGTGGCCTCTGCATCAGCTCCTGCTTTCTGACCTGCTTGAGTTCCAATCCTGACTTCCTTTGGTGATGAACAGCAATGTGGAAGTATAAGCTGAATAAACCCTTTCCTCCCTACTTGCTTCTGGGTCATGATGTTTGTGCAGGAATAGAAACTCTAACTAAGACAGAGTAGATGTGGCCTTGTTGGAGTAGGTGTGTCACTGTGGGTGTGGGCTTTAAGACCCTCACCCTAACTCCCTGGAAGCCAGTCTTCTGATGGCAGCCTTCAGATGAAGACGTAGAACTCTCAGCTCCTCCTGCACTGTGCCTGCCTGGATGCTGCCATGCTCCCACCTTGATGACAATGGACTGAACCTCTGAACCTCTAAGCCAACTCCAATTAAATGTTCTCCTTATGAGAGTTGCCTTGGTCATGGTGTCTGTCCACAGGAATAAAATGCTAACTAAGACAGAAGTTGGTACCAGCATACTGGGGCATTCCTGTGACAACCTGACCATGTTTTGGGGAGGACTGTGGAAGGACTTTGGAACTTTGGGCTAGAAGAGCCATTGGGTTTTAAGAGCTCTGTGGGATGTTGTGTAGGAGCTTGGAAGATAATGTTGAGAACAGTGCAAGTGGTGGAGGATTGGTTTGTGACATTTTAGACAGAAGATTAAAGTCTCTTATCAGGGCCATTGCTATTTTGAAGATTCTGTGGTTCTGGTTAGCTGGGGCTGACGAATCAGCTGTGATTAACAAGATACCAGAACTACTAATGTGAAACCTGAGTGTTACTGGGATGATTGATGCTGGTTAGCTGGAGCTAAGAAATTAGCAGTGATTAAGAAAAGATGGGTGTCACTAAGGTGAAATCTTCTGGGAAGTGTTTCCTGAGAGCACAGAGAAGTTGTGTTCCAGAAGCAGCCATGGCGTGGTAATGTTTAGGAGTCTCCCAGGTGGTAATGGTTGTGAAACATGAAGGGATAGCAGCTGATACTTGGCACTGTGAGAGGCCAGGAGAGGCCATTGGTAAAGGTACAGACTCAGTGGCAGTTGAAGACCCAGGACTGAAGGGGTCATGCAGAGAAGTTGAGACTTAGCACCATGAGAAGAGCCTATGAGATACTATTTGTAAAAACACAGTCCAGTTGCAGGGGAAGACAGCGGTGTTTTGGGGATGTCAATACCATGAGATGACCACCAAGAAGAGCAGCAGCAGTGAAGTACAGGCAGTTGGAGCCTAGAAGACAAGCTGTGTGCTACAAAGGGCAGAGCTGGAGAAATGACCCAACCTCTTGAAGGAGTGCAGAAGATTGTGAGTGAATCCCAGACATTGGATGGTAAGAGTTTGACTTTGCTTTTGATTGTGGCTGTGCCCTGATATTTTCCCCTCGTGAAGAAAGTATTTTAGTGGAGGCCACAGTTAAGAGACTTATAATTGTAAAAGTACTGTGGGACTTTTAAAGTTATTTAGATCTTGGGGATAAATAAGAAAGTAAGGGTTAATAGTGATGTGTCTGTGTGTCAAGTTGGCAAGGGATCAGTTGTACTGTCTGGTTTTGACACCAACTGGAGTTATCACAGAGAAAGGAGCCTCCCTTGAGGAAATGCCTCCATGAGATCCAGCTGTAAGGCATTTTCTCAACTAGTGATCAAGGGCAGGAGGGTCCATTGTGGGTGGTGCCATCCCAGGGCTGGTAGTCCTGGGTTCTATAAGAAAGCAAGCTGAGCAAGACAGGAGAAGCAATCCAGTAAGCAGCACCCCTTCATGGCTTCTGCATCAGCTCCTGCCTCCAGGTTCCTACCCTGTGTGAGTTGCAGTCCTGACTTCCTGTGGTGATGAATAGCTATGTGGAAGTATAAGCTGAATAAACCCTTTCCTCCCCAACTTGCTTCTTGGTCATGATGTTTTGTGCAGGAATGCAAACCCTGACTAAGACAAGTTGGTAGGGAGAAGGGCATTATTGCCTCACTCAAATGTCTTCTTTCTTTCTTGACCTGAATTATTTCTATAGGATCTCCTGCTGTGTCCATTTCCTGTTGTTGCTACAACAAATTACCTCAATGCAGTAGCCTAGGGCAACACAAATTAATTATCTCATCATTCAGGATAAATCCAAAATCACTCTGACTGGACTAGAATCACAGTGTCAGCAGGGCCTTCTCCTTTCAGAGGCCCTAGGGCAGGAAGAAACTCTCCCTGGCCTTTTCCAGGCCCAGAGGCTCCTGGTATTATTTGGGTAACAACTTGCTTCATCTTCAAACTCAGTGATTTAGTATCTTCTCCCTGCCTCTGTTTCTGTTGTCAAACTGCTTTCTTGCCACAGAGCTGGCATTCCTGGTATAAGAACAGATGGGTTTACAGAGCACCCGCTAAGACAGCGCAAGCTAATCCCTAGACCTTGAAAGTGCATGCTTCTACAAAAGTCACTTTTCTGGGCCTCAAGAGATGATCAGCTGGTAAAGCGCTTGCTGCTCTAGCATGACTTCCTGTCCTCCAAGATCCACATGAAACTCAAGCACGGCCATGAATTTGTATGACCCAAGCAATGGGACGGCAGAGGCACGCTAGTCTCTGGAGCATACTGGCTAGCCAGTAAACAAAATCAGTGAGTTCCAGGTTCAGGGAGAGGGACTGTCTCAAAGCAGAACAAAACAAAACAAAGTGAAGAGCAACCAAGGAAGACATAGATGCTGACCTCTGCCCTCTACATTGCGCCTGTACACAAATGTGCATGTATTCTGACGTGTGTGCACACACATGGACAAATCCACATGGACACAGTCCCATGGTCCATGTCAGGTATCAGAGGTTCCGTTGGTGAACTCTCTGGGAGTTCATGCTGAGCTTCACGTTGTCTTGGGCTTGCTGCTTGTCTTAATTCACATTCTTCTGCTATGATAATGACACCATGAGCAAAAGCAACCCGAGAGAGGAAGTATTTGTCTTACATGTCCATACTACAGGGCATCATTGAGGAAAGTCGGGGCTGGAACTCAAGACAGGACCCTAGAGGCAGGAACTTAAGCAGAGACCACAGGAAAACACTACTAATTTGTTTCTTTGTTTCACCCTGATTTGCTCATTTTTGCGGAGGTGGGGGGTGGTTTGGTTTGGTTGACTGGATTTTTTTTTTTTTATACAACCTACCCAAGAGGGTACTACCCACATTGAGCTGGGTCTTTTCACATCAATCACTCATACTCATCAAGAGAATGCCCTACAGGTTTGCCTTCAGGCATACATGATGGATGCATTTTCTCCACTGAGAATCCTCTTCCCAGGTAACTCTAGCTTGTATTCTGTTGACAAAACCCACCCAGGACACTGCTTTAACAGAGGATGGATAGCCAGTGGCTAAAATACAAGGTGTGGATTTAATTCTCATTCACATGCAGTTCAAGGCCCTAATGCCCCACCACCATCCTGAGCATCAGCATCAAGGGTATTTTTTTTTTACTTGATCTCTCTCTCTCTCTCTCTCTCTCTCTCTCTCTCTCTCTCTCTCTCTCTCTCTCTCCCTCCCTCCCTCCCTCCCTCCCTCTCTCCCTTCCCCCTCCCTCCCTCCCTCCCTCTCTCCCTCCCTCTCATCCCCCTCTCTCTGTACTACATCATTTATGTGATGTCAGAGGATAACTTTCAGAAGTTGTTGTCTCCGTATGAAACCCAGGAACTAAAGTATTTTTGCCCACTTGAGTCACCTCTGTGCCTATTCAATGCACAACCTGTTGGTCACATGGCTGTAGCCAGCTCAAAGAGTGCTGGAAAGTAGCTGGAACCATGTATCTAGTTAAAATGTCACTAAGGAGGAAGTAGAAAGGACAAAGATATGTCCCCATCAAAACAGGCAAGAGGGCATAGGGGACTTCTAATTAATTGGTGCAAAGGCACAAACCAAGCAAGATGTGAGATTTATTCACGACTTGCTATGGATCTAGAGCTGTCTGACAGGAGGATCCAAGGTCGACTCTGAGAGGGACAGATGGACAGCCAGCTTCAGCTAACTGACATCATTCCCCCATGTACTGTGGCCAGGTGGAAGGAGTAAGTATGTAGAGCCAAATAGAACTGACCTGTTTCCTGGCTCTTCTGTCTTATAGCTGTGTGACTCCCTTTGTCTTCATTTCTTATTAACGTGAGGATGACATCATGGACTGTGGGCGATCTTGGGAGCAGTCAATGAAACAGTATTTGTGAACAACCCCGGCCAGGGCCTAACATAGAGTTGGCACTCAAACTATGTGGTTGCAATGTCTACCTATTCATCTATTGATGCTCACAGCAATTTCTCAAATCTTAGAGACAGGTATGTGTGATTCATATTACATTACTGGGCCTTTTAGAGCAAAGTCTTTGAAAAATGGAGGGATGATTTGGCTCTGCCACTATCCCGCTATAATTTTTGTGTTTGGAAATTCGTTAAGAATTCATTTTGATGAATCACAAATGCATGCACCATGAAAAACAATTAGCATTAATAGTGTAAAAGAAGATCAATAAATAGATTCATTTTTAAACTGTAATAATTTATTTGCTTCCTGACTTTTGGGAAATACTGCATCTTCGGGTGACACCGCCGATCATTAAAGAGCCAAACTGCGATGATTTGTGGGAGGAAGTGGATCTCCAGGAGGCAGACCTCTTCAGCACCCCTGTACCAGTGCCAGCCTACACCCAGGATAACAGTTCCAGTGAACGGTGCTGTAATGTGCAATCTGGTGCAGCTGTGTATAACTCAGGCACTTTCTGCATGGCTCTCAGGTGTCTTATCTTCCAGTGCAGTCCGTCTGCTGGAGGGGAATGTTCATGGAACCAAATGCCTGTAACAAGGATGACAAACACGATATTCATCAAACAAGGATCTGGGAAGTGAAACCCTGATGAAGACCAGCATGCTGAGACCCTCCTTGGGTTACCAAGAACAGAGAAGCATAAGATTGCTTGTCTGAGGTGAAGAAACTGTAGGGAATTCTAAAAATGGGTGTGGAGGGATGGATGGATCAAATGAATGCGGAGAGCCCACAGCCATTAGGGATGGAGAGGAGGAGACTGTAGGGATGCGTTTGCCGTGTGATGGGAGAACAAAGGACTGGCTGCCATCATAGCTTCTCGCTGCCAATGAAGGCTGATGGCACCGGAATACCTAGACCGATAGCAGCCCCTTCAAGCAGATGAAAGGAAGACTTGTTAGTGAATAGAGGCAGAGGGGTCATGAGAGAAATGGCCTCTAGCTTCTTTGCAGTCCCTGTGGGATGTCACGTTGATAGCTGTGGGGAGCGAACATGTGCTCCGTGGGCAGTGGCACCAAGTCACGGGTGAGGGGTATAGTCAAGAGAGACCAGGAGACTCTTGAGGTCTAACAGCTTTGAGCTGAAAGCTGCCTGGTGGAGAGGTAGCAGCAGATGGCCATCGGTGTCTGTCCCACCCACCAGGCCGTGGGCCAGGGGCCAGTGCAGATTACATTTTAAGGTGATAGTCATCTTTGACCTTTGGGACCTCCAGGGCCACTGGTCATCCATCTTAGAGTCGCTGACCAGCAACCTCTGGGCTATTTTTATGACCAGCAAACATTGCCCATTGATTGAATTGATTGAAATTGCAGCTGGTTTGTGGGGGAAGGACGCTGGCTTCCCAGGGCCGAGTTTGCAGCTTTGTGTTTGTTACTATTGTTGACTCTTTCCTCTCCTCCTCCCTTTTCAGCATGAAGAATGTGTGGAAACAGAGCATATATGGAGGCACATATTTTGAACACACACACACACACATCCACACACAGACAGATACAAATACACACATATAATACACAGAGAGACAGACACAAATACACACATACACAAACAGGCACACAGGCACAGACACACAGATCGACACAAATACACACACAGGCACACACATACATGTATACACATGCAGGCACACACACAGACACACACAGGCACACACACAGATAGACACAAATACACACACACACACAAACACACACACACACACACTGCTTAACTAGTAGGTTTTCTGCCATGGTGATTATTTTTCTATCAGAATTTAAAGAGATCCTCAAAAGTCAGTGGAGAATATCAGAGGTATGTTCAATTCAGAGGACTATACATACACATGAACATATGCAATCCCATATAGAAAGGGGGTTAAGATATAGGAACAAATGTGTAGCTATAGAAATAGAGATATAGAAACAAACAAAAATTTTAAAAAATGTATAAAACATCCCTTCTGGTGTGGTTGAGTGAGATTTGTACAAGGCAGACAAGATGGCAGAGTTCAGTGTGCTTACCGTGCAGAGGCCCGCAGGCTCTCTGCTGTGTCTCCTGCCCTGCCTAGAAGCTGCAGCTGCCTCCCTCGCAGGGGTGGTAGATCCTGACTGGACCTCCCCACTGCCCTCCCTGAAGAAGAAACATGATAGACCAGCTCCCTAGCAGTGTGAGGTCAAACTAGATTATGGGCTCTTTATTCTCCAGCCCTGCCAGTGGTTCAGCCTCTCTGAATGGACTCTGGACGACTGTGTCTGCGATACAACAGGAAGAAATTTCAAAGAGGAAGCAACTTCCAGCTTTCGTAGTTCCAAGTTCCGGATCATCTTGCTTTCCTGACCTTGCAGGTGGCTGGGGCCGTCTTACTGTACCAGGCTGACGTCTGTAAGCGCTAACCCTGATTACACAGATAGTTGGTATCTCTGAGCCTCTCCTTTTTGGCCTTCGGACTATTTTATGTCTGCTGCTTCTCTAAGTCCAGGCCTGATTCTCTCTCGGGATGTTCTTCAGGGAGCAAGTCCCACTCTGGGTAACAGATGAATATGTTCCAGAAGGTGGCACTTGGGCTCTCACTGAGAGCCCACATAAGATGACAATGAGGAGAGGCCTGGTGAGAAGGTAAGTCCCAACCTTGGAGGGGACATAAGGAGACACCATGGGTCCCCGAGAAGTGTGCTCTGGTGGACTCTCACTCCTCACCCTCTTACTTTTCCCCTGACTTTACCAAGGCACTGGGGGAGGGGAATTTCCAGGGAATGGACTCTTCCACCTTCCCAGATGCCATTCCCACCCTGCCTCTAGGTTTTGGGTGTTGGGTCAACCTTACAACATACATCAGGACTCAAGATGTCTGCCCAGGAGTAAGCTCTCTGAAAGCCTACCAACAAGCAGAAGCAATCTCAGGGCCCGTGGACACATCCAACTCTGTCATCTATAAATCAGAAGACATCCCTGATGGCCTACATCCTGCCTTAGACTACCCTTCCAAGGAGAAGGTGGTCCTTCTCCAGCTCCAGCTTCTTGGGAAGGGGTACATTGAGGGACACTGTGGTGGTCTGGGAGGCCCTTTAGCAGGACAGTTGGGAAAGGTACCTGGGAGACTTTCTACATCACTCACTCAGTATAGGTGGGGAATCAAATGATGACTGCAGGTAAACTACTATGAACTACTGTGGCTAGCTTACAAGGTACCCAGACACCAGGCCTGGCTTGAAGAGAAGTATTTCGGTTGTCCCTTTTGATCGCATGAGATTGGCTTTTGTAAAAGGCAAACAAAACAGCAACAACAAAACAACAATAACCAAAAACAAACCAAAACAAAAATCTAAAACCGAATCCAAGCAAACAACAAAAACCCAAATAACTTTCAAGGATATTTTGCTGTTTGTATGTTGTTTTTTCCTTCCATTAATAAAAATTTACCTATATTTAATTTTTTGATTGCTGAAAAGATGAGTACTTAGTGCTTGCTTTATTACTCTTATTTATTTGCATCAGTGTGATAGAAATATTCGGGCCAGCTTATTGTATGCCTGCCTCTGACGGCCTCGATAGTGTGTCCCTGCCCTGCCTCTGCCTACAGCCACGGTATTGTTGGCCAGTTGGCTAGTCAATCCTTTGTTCTGCAGTATATATTATATATATATGTAATATACATATATATATGTATGTATGTATATTGTATTCCCCAGCTTCTATAACTGGGTGTCACTAACTCCCTCAGCTATGCCAACCACAAATGTCTCTAGTCAGTGGTTCCCAACCTTCCTGATGCTGTGAGCATCATATTATGGTGACCCCACCCCCCAAAACCATAAAATTAGATTCATTGCTACTTCATAACTGTAATTTTGCTACTGTTATGACTCGTAATGCAATATCTGTGTTTCCTGGTGGGCTTAGGTGAGCCCGTGCAAAGGTTGTTTGGCTTCCAAAGGGGGCATGACCCACAAGTTGAGAACTGCTGCTGGGGGCATTGCTAGTATTCTCTGGAGGAGGTGGAGTACCAGATTTGGGAAACACTGTTCTGAGGTACAGCAAGTCTCTTCAGGCTGTGGGGACTGAAATCACTACCTCTAATGTGTTTTTTTCCCCTTTCATCTGTAAAATGGGTATAAAGCCATAGCCAGCCAAGCTGTGATATGGCCGTGTTTATTAAGTAAGCATTATTAGAATTTAAGACATTGTCACTGAAACATTAACCCCTTAAGAACATGGAATTTTATCGAGTCCCTTCACTGCAAGTCAGGAGATGGAGAATGGACAAGAGGGAAAGGGCAGTGCATTCTGGGTGTTATGCTGGTCCCTTGGTGCTGGCCTGGGGCCCCTGGACTTCTTGAGAACATTCAATGAGCTGCACTGGGCCCTGTGAGCTGGCCTGGGGCCCCTGGACTCCCTCAGCTCCAGAAGTCAATACAATCGATTCCTCCATGGCCTTTAACCTCTGCAGCATGGCTGTCACAGGAGAATGGTCTCAAACTGGAGTGTGTAAAAATCCACAGAAGCCTGTAGGAAGTACCTTGCTGAGGCTCAGAAATCTGTATTGGAACCAGCAGTCCCCCCCAGCCCCCTTTTAATTCTGTGAGGCTGTGTTGTCACCTACAATTTGGAGCATATGAAATGGCCCAGGAATTGTGTCACAGAAACGTGTGGAAACCTCTCATGTCACTCACAGGAGGTAGGATACCAGATGTCATGCATTCCCTGGCCAGTGTCCGGTCAGCCACAGTTGGCTATGCCTCTTTCCCAGGACCTTATGCTGGGCTGAGTTTAATGTCTTAATTCTGAGGAAATGGAGCTGCAAAGGGGCCCCTGAGCATTTAAGAGCCTTAGTTCTTCTTTGGAGACTACAAAGTGCCCAAATCTGAGGTACCCAGATTCAAGCTGGTACCCCTAAAGTGCAGGCCACTGTGTACACCTTGCAAGCCAGGCTTTACAGGGGAAAGCTGCAGATTTGTGTTTTATACAATTCTGGAAACATGTTAGCAAGCCCTGAGATTCCCCCCAAACTCTACCTGTATGCAGCAGAATCCCCACTCTTTAACCCCTCTGAGAGCCATCCCTGCTTTTTAAAGGCCCGCAGACTGTAAAGGCTTGGGACTGCTGATAAGGCTTCTTTCAAAGGAATCACGCAAGCTTTCCTGGCCTCTGCACTAATAAGTCTAGTGAAGTCTTTTGTCTATTTTTAAATCAGGTTGTTTTGAGGGTTTTTTTGTTTTGTTTTTTGTTTTGTTTTCTATCCACTTTCTCTTGTGTCTATTGAAGCTACTGAAGAAAATCTAGGATTAGTGGGGCCCGAGGGCACAGTCCTGTGGCACGCCACTGGAAACGCCACTCTGCTTTGCCATGCATTGTTTATCCATGTAGATTTCATGATAGGGGCTCGGGGTCTTTCTAGAACAGTGGTTCTCCACCTTCCTAATACTGTGACCCTTTAATAAACTTCTTCAGGCTGTGGTGTCCCTCAACCATACAGTTATTTTTATTGATACACCATAACTGAAGGTTTGCTAGTTATGAATCATAATGTAAGTAGCTAAGATGCAGGGTATCTGATATGTGACCCCATGTGAAAGCTTCCCTGTGCCCCATCCCTGCTATCATTTGGTAAGGGAGGTGGTACAGAGGGGTATAGGAAGGACGGAGCTGCTCTTGTTCCCATTTGTGCTTTATTTTTCCAGTATTCTTTTGACGGTGCAGAGAACTGAATCCAGAGCCTTGTATGACTTAGCCAAATACGATGGAGCTGTATGTCCAGCTGTGATTTGTTTTAGATAAAATTCATCGCAAAAATCCCATCGTCCTAATGTGTATAAGTCAATGAGCTTTGATAGATTCACAAGGCTGCATGTCTTTGTTACTATTTAGCTCCATAATATTTCTATCCCCCCACAAATCTGCAGCCATTAGCAGACTTTCTCCTCTTACCCCCTTTCTAACCCCCAAGCCCATGGCAACTACCAATCTTTGGACTTGTCTATTTGAGATACTTCGATACACCTAGAACCTTAACAAGTTGTGTGTGTCTGAGCTTCATTCTGTTCTCCATGAATACAACCTACAAACTATAATTTAATGACCCAAGGAGCATCAAACACACCCCCCAAGGCTGAGGGAAGATTAGGGGCAATGGGCTGTGCAACACTCCGCCTTCCCCAGAAAGCACATGCCTGGAGCAGGATCAGGGAAAGTCATCTGGAGGGACAGAGACAGGGATGGGGCGATATTTAAAGGCAGCTGGCATCCTGGATACATGACACAGCAAATTAGACAAAGTCAAAAAAACACTCGGGAACTCAGATGGGACTGACCCCATAGTTCAAGAGGCATCAGTCATGGGGTGGGTAGTAGTGACGGCCACTAGTCTTTGTGGTGTGGGTGTGATTTGAGAATAGTGTCTAACCCAGGGGAGCATCACCCCCCACTACCTGGCCATCTTCAGTGGGTTTCTATAACAGAGGAGGCACCTTGATGGAGGCCCAGAAAATCTAAAGCAGGTAACAGTCTTGTAAATGAGACCTCAAGGTAACAGAAGCAGAACCGACTCCAGGGTCATTTCATTCAGCTTCTTTATTCCATGGAGGAGAAGCCCAATGAAAACGGTGTCATATCTACTGAGATCCAGCTCATCCATAGCCCACAGCCAGTCTAGAGCCTTGTCAGCCCTAGTCTCCTCCCATGACAAACATTTTGTAATGGAATCTTTACTATCTTAATAATGCATCCAAAGATTATATATCCTGCCTCTATACACAATAATCAATATAATGTCATGCAAGAGATATCATAATGAAGCAGTTCAGTAAAGAGAAGGGGGAATAACTCTATTCAAAGATTCTTTAAATTTT
Organism: Mus pahari; assembly: GCF_900095145.1. Classification (NCBI taxonomy): domain Eukaryota; kingdom Metazoa; phylum Chordata; class Mammalia; order Rodentia; family Muridae; genus Mus; species Mus pahari. Next base: position 57,750,931 of record NC_034604.1, read on the forward strand.
TAAATTATGGGTATGCATCTCTGGGGAGGTATGTGTGCAGGGTACAGGGGCCTGCAGAGGCCAGAAAGTAATGCCTGATGCCCTGAAGTTGACATCAGATCCCCTGAGGCTGGAGTTACTGGTGGCTGTGGACCACCCAGTCTGGGTGCTGGGAACCAAATCAAGTCCAGTGCCAGAACATTATTATACATTCTTAACTCCTGAGCCATCAACGATGCTTAAATGAATATCACCATCTAGAGGCAGATGAATAGAGAACTGAGTCTTGGTGACTTAAATAGGCAAGTGTTGTTTGAGTTTTTGGTTTTTTTTTTTTATCTGAAACGGTAATGACTCTTGGTAAAGACAAAGTGTGTTGCCCAATGTATGGGGAAAATAAGGCCTAAGTGTGAGCTCAGGATATAGTAAGAGGTGGAGATGAATCCCTGTTGCTTCTCACAGGAGGGCAGACTCGGGGAGTCTGAGGGAGGGAGAAGTACACATGACAGGGATGTTAGGAAGCCAGGCAGATAAGGCCTTTATAGGGACATTGGTCAAGATTCCTGTATAAGTGTAGATGCAGACAGGAAACAGAGGGAGACCCTGCCAGCCCAGGGAGAAAGCAAACCACACAACATCTCTCCTTCAGAGGGATGGTAGTAGACCTCTGGACCGCTGGCTGAGTCACCCTGAGCTCTCACCTCTCCTCACATATTTGGACACCTGCTCTTTTTCCTTTTGGGGATTTAGAGTCCCCATCACGCACCCTGGTTGGGTTCCTGGTCCATCTGGAACTGACACAACATGGGCCATGTACGGGGATTCTGCTGGTCTGTTGTGAACTAACAAAGAGCATGAAATGACTTGCAAATTCGTGACAATGTTTTTCTAGAGGCAGGAACCAAAAACCACAAAGCAAAAGAGAAGAGGGTAAGAAGGTAGGTTTACACTCAGACATGCTCCAGTTATCAGTGCCGGGCATTCTCGGGACCAAGAAACTCCAGGCCTCTCTGGCAGACTGAGAGGCCGGTCCTGTTCCCTGTGACCACTAGATGAGGTCACAGGCTATGAGGACCTCTAGTGAGCCCTGGCTCAGGCATGCCCCTGTGTCCGCACAGCTGGCTGCATTCGCAGCGGCTCTGCACTCTGTCCAGCCCATCCCCTCCACTACCCTCCGCCCCCCTCCTGTCCCGGCAATCCCCGTGTCACTGCCCAGGAGCCTGGATGGCCCTTTGTCTCTTGCTGCCTGTGTGCATTCTCCAGTGGGCACAGCAGGCGGCTTGCTGCAGGGCCTCTGTCCCAGCCGGGATTACTGGTCTGCACGCTGCAGCAGATGGTAGTGCTTAGAGCCTAACTACACTCGCCTGCTTTGAACATCTTGAAAAGATTTCTTTAGAAGTTAAACTTGGCCTGGGAATGACAATATGGTTCCGTCTGTGGCTTTGAAAAGGTCTCTGGGTGGGGTGAAGGGAGTGGCAGTTTCAGAGCCCCCCGCCCCCCTCCTGCCTGGATTTGGCTCTTGTTCTCAGAGGCGGCCTTTCTTGTGTCTTGTGGCCCCTGTAGCTCCTGAACTTTGGCTCCATTGTTTGAGAGTCACACTTGCTTCCTGTGCCTGTGCTGCTGCAAGGCCACTCTGTGCCCAGAGCTGACCCAGTGTGGCATGTTTTGATGTCTCTGAGCGGCTGGGGAATCCTATAGGGGCGGGAGCATGTTGGTGCCCCAGGATAGTTTTGCCTTTTCCTTCAACTGTGAGCCTCAGACATATGAGATTTGAGACCCAAATCCTCTGGCATGAGCCTGGACCAAATGACAGCTTCTGAAATCTTGGAGCTCATGCCTAATTGCCCTGGAATAATGCCCCCCAAATCACTGTTCCTGCCTTGTACCATTTAATGAATCCTTTGAGGGACAAAGGGTTTGATCGTTTCTGAACTCGGATAACATTTCCCTTTGTCCACCCCTGCCATTTTCCTGCCTCAATTTGACCATGCTAAAACTCTGTCCAGGAAGACCCAACTTTCCCCAAAAGGAACCCTCAGGACTGTCCCAGGGGTGCGTGAGGTTTTAAATTAGCAGAAAAAGAATGCAGGGCTTAGCGCTTGGCCAGATTGGCCCTGTCTCTCACAGGAGCCTTCGCAGCCAGCACAGGCACCATTGCCCATTTATGAGATGTCAGGTGGTCTACAGATGGGAACACAGCATTATTGATTTTTACTAGCCTGCTAAAAACCGAAAGAAAGGAGGAAAAAAACAAAACAAAACAAAACAAAAAACCCTAAGAGCTGCTGGTAAAGCTTTGTTTCTAAATGATGATTCCAGGGCGACTAGTTTGTCAGAGGCAAATGTAAAATATTGGGACTGATGGCGATATAATAAAATGAAATATTCTTAGAGCCAGTAACATCAGAAAGGAGCAGCAGATCTCTGCTCTGGCTTGGGGTTGTAGGGTGGGAGAGAGCCATGGAGGGCAGGGCAGAGGAAGGCAAAGAACAAAACTAGCAGCTCCAACCCCCAGAGAGCTTCTTGGGGAAGGTCGCAAGCGCGTGGAGATGAAGAAATGAACCGCAGTGGCTCTAAATAGAAGCAGCCCCTCTGTAGGCAGCAATGGGGACTGTGCTCCACTGACCTGATGCTCTCCCTACCTAAGTACACGCCTGAGGGTGTGTGAAAAGTTTAAGGTCAGTCTCTGAGGTCTAGGAATGGGGGATGGGGGATCCAGGGTCCTAGCACCCTGATTACCCTACCTCCATTACTCAAGTAGCTGCTTTCTGCTGTCCATCTTCCCAAGAGCCAGGCTGACTTTATTGTACAACTTGGGTATAGTTGAGTCTGCTGAAATATCCCGGCTTCTGGTTAGAATGCATAGACGGTGAAGTTCCTAGGGCCACTTCACAGATCATGTGTTCTTATTGGGTCATTTTCTACAAATATTTGACTGTGGGCAACACCTGTCTAGAAAAATCCCTGTTAGCTCATTAAAAAAAAAAAAATGTCATGAGATGTCTCCTAGAAATGAGGGTCCTGTTTTGTGGCTGAACCACCAGTTCCTTTTAAGTATGTCAGCATGTATTTGTGTGAGTGTGCATGTTCATGAACATAGGAACATAAGAGTATGTGCATGTATGTGTGTGCATGTGCGTGTGTGTGTATGAATGTGTGTATGTGAGTGTGTGCACGTGTGTGTGCATGTGTGTGTGAGTGTGTGTGCATGTGTGTGAGTGTGTATGTGTGTGTGTGCATGTGTGTGTGAGTGTGTGTGCATGTGTGTGAGTGTGTATGTGTGTGTGTGCATGTGTGTGAGTATGTGTGTATGAATGTGTGTGTGAGTGTATATGAATGTGTGTGAGTGTTTGTGTGTGTGTACAATTTTTATGTATTTGTTGGATTGAGATAGGGATGATATTTTGATTTATGGAAACTTCCTAAACTGAACAGCAGGTATTGTGGCACTGTAGGAAATATCTGAGTTGATTGATCGGCCTTTTTTGAAATGAAAAGGGCAAGGTGTTGTGAGTCATGAGTCCTAAGCTCTGGCCAATGGATCAATCAGCAAATATCTATTGAGCTTGGAAAAATGCTGGCTTGCACTCTTTAGCAGATTCATAGAAACATACATTTCCCTGCCTCATGTGACAGAAATGTTCGGGGAGGTCACCAATAGTTTGGGTCCACAAACCTGAGTCCTAAAATAACAAGACCTCAGATTAGAGTGAAGCCTGGAGATCTCTTGAACAAGGGAGCTGCCGTTAGCACCCAGTAGAATGTCCTAAACCCTAGCTCAGGGCTACTGATTGGCAGGACAGTTCCACCTTTCCCAACAGGTAGCGTGGGCTGTACTCTTGGGTTGCCAATGGAATTCAGCTCTACCTCTCTTCCAGTTCTCCTTTCCCTCAGGAGGACTGGACAGTGGCTCATGATGCTGGCATTGAGCAGAAAGGACCTGGGAAACTTCCATCTTCACGTCTCAGGGACCTCTTGTACCAACACCACTGGCTATAATCCAATGCACAGTAAGGAACCATGAAGTGGTTTGCTGAAGGTTCTGTAGACATCATCTATTTAACTCTGAGTGTCTTCAGAAAGTCAGAACTACTAGCACTCACAATTGGCTTGTTGAGGAAGTTCCTACTCAGAGAAGTGACAGAATCTTTTTTAAGGATAGTCTAACAAATGGTGTTAAAAATAATTATTTTTACTACTTTAGAGGCTAACAAATGAATTAAGACTCAAGTCTTGGCTGTCATAACCTCGAACACGACTTCAAGGTGAAGATGGAATTCCTCTCTCCTCTGGTGATGGAGTCTACATGGTTAGGATTGGTCAGCCTCTCAGGAACGATGGTGATCGGTCAGAAAGACACGGGCAACATGGCGCATTGCATGCATCTGTTCGGGATATCTCCTATGAATAATTTTGGAATTTACATAACATCAAGATCTGATTTGATGCCGGGTGTACTGTTTATGCTAAAGTCAACGTCTATAGAAATAATTCAGCTTTCAGCTATAGACTGAAATAAATCACTACAGAGGCAGTCAAAAGAGACCTCCAAGAAGTAAGTTTTGCTGAATTTCTATTTTCAAGAGAGAATTATGGAGGAATTTCAAGGGCAAACTCTCCTCTTGCCTTCTTTTCTCTACCCTTGCCCCTGCCTCGTTAATGGTTACTCTCATACTGTAACCAAGGTAACCAGGGCCTAAGCAGAAAGGACCTCTCTCAGTCAGAGGCTGGATGCTCAGCACGGGTTAACCCCAGAGGGGACCCGAATGACCAGCGGTACAGAATCCCTCTCCTCACATCTGCCAGGGCTGAGTGACAGCTGAAAGACTGGATGTGTCACCAGGAGACAGAGGAGGACCCAGCACGCAAGAGATTCTTATCACTTTTGTGAGCACCTCAAATTACAGACATTAGGTCCAGGGCTTTGTTTAGCAATACGTGCCACAGCAATTGGCGTTTGTTCATTGATTAACATGAATGTATATTGTAGCTGGTGTCTCAGGATACATAATTTGTGTCAAAGGGTTGCCTTTGTTCCTGGGGATTCTTGAGGGAAATGTGGAAGACAGAAAATAGCACCCCCTGAGCTTCAGCATTTGAGGTAGGGCAGCAACTAGATTCTCACAGGCTAGGAGACAGGCAGGCAGTAAGCAAGCTCCAGCTCCAGCGTAGACAGTAAGGGTTGTAGATGTCTTTGTCGTACAAGGTGGTGGGGAGCTGTGCTAAATGCCCTGACCCTCCCAGGTCTGGCAATGCTGGGCCCTACCCAGCAGATGCCAGTAGCAACCCTTTCCTAAGTTTCAACAACCAGAAATTCCTATATTTGCTACATCTGCTGCGTGCCCTGGAGCACGCAGGGGAGGCAAAGTGTGTGGGGCTTGCAGAAAACAAAAACAAAAACAAAACAAAACAAAAAAAACCCCACTTCTGGCCAGAATAGAAAACAAGCAAGTTAGGAAGTCCTTATGACCTCCCATTATTAGTCCTGCCATGGACTAATTAATTTTCACAGTAGTCCTCATAAAGGGGGTTCCCCCTCTGCTTCTTTTTTTCCCCTTGTAGGTTTGTTTATTTTATATGTGAGTGCGTGTTTTACCTGCATGTATGTGCATCACATCTGTGCCTTGTTTCCACAGAGGTCAGAACAAGGTGCTGGATCCTGTGGAACTCGAGTTAAGAGTGGATGCCAGCCACCGTGTGCGGTCTGGGAATGGCCCCAGGTCTTCTGCAAAAGTGATATAGATGAACCACTGAGCCAGTTAGTTCTCCAGTGCACACTTTTCTACAAGGAAACTGAGGCAGAGAAGTTAAGTAGTTAAGTAGTTTGCCAGAAGCCAAAAGGCTAACTGGAAACAAGACTGAGATTTTAAACAGAGTGTTCCCTTTCCCTCTCTCCCTCACACTTAAATACCTAAGAGCTTAAGAGATGTTGGTGGCCCCAAATAGCCCAGGACCTGGGTTCTCACGCTGGTTCTGCCCTTTCTCTGGGGACATTTTTATTGCATTTGCTGCAGCTGTGCCCACTGCAAGGTATGCCACCAGTCAGCTCTCTTGCACAAAGTGCTTAGCACAGGAACAAAGATAGCAGCACATGATAAGGCGTAATCACTCTTCCCATCATGCATCGAGAACCTTTCTTGAGGGAATTGGGATAGATTCTGATGAGGTTTGACCTTCCATACCCAGCCCCTTCTCAGCCTGACACATTGCCCTCGGGAAAGTGTGCCTTTGTCCAAAGGTGCCACTGTAGAGTCTAGTCTTTAACCTCTCCAACTTGAGCCATGTTTACTAAATAAAACTGCCGTGCAGAATTCAGGCCTCCAGGGAGTAAGGCAAGGTGGAGAAGGCAAAGGTCAAGAAGCAGGGTCAGAGGGCTAAGACCCTGGGGGAAACAGGAGATTAAACATCCCCTTTTCAAATCGGGAGCTTTGGATAATTAATTGTTCCCCAAACACGAAAGCGCTCACACTAACTGTCCCAGGCAGCTGCTATTCCTTTCTTGCTCACCATTCTCCCTGCAAAATGCCTTTCCCTAATACTGAGGTGCAATGTAGTCCTGGGGTGGGGAAAGTGGGGGTGTGGGGGAGGTAGGGGGTGGGGGAGTTAGGGGGTGGGGGAGATGGGGTAGGGTTAGAGGGGGGGTGCTGTCAGTGGCTGCCCCCATTCAATTGTCCTCTTACCCTTTCAATGGAAGTTTATCACCCACACAAAGGGTGGACCCTGGAGGTACTAACCCTGCAAGAGTAAGGACAGTGGGGGCCCGGATTACATCATCCAGGATCCATGGCTATCTGCAACACTGTCTGTATGTCACTGTCATTCAGCTACCCGGGCTGCCCTGAGTTTGGCTCATTCCCACCTTCAGTACTAGAATTGGCTCGGGTGATCAACGAGGTGGCTATTCTCCTGTGGCATACCTGTGGAGAAGCTAGTGATCTGTCTCTTAAAGTCTTTAAAGCTGCTCTTCAGCCTTGCACCACCTTTGACCACGAACAGGAAACAGCCCATCTACAGGAATCTTAACTGGTTGCACACCGACATCTTTCCCATCAGCGAGATCCTGTTTTACACTTGCCAAGACTAGCTTTTCAGGACCAACGCAGCTGGGTTTCTGTTCCAGGGCCTCTGCAAAGGGAGAGAGACCCCAAACAGGGAAACTCTATATCCAGGGGCTCAGCTTGCTAAGTTCTGGGGAACAGCCAGCTGGGGCAGACACCTCTTGGAAGGTGCTGAGACTGAAGACAGTTCTGGAAATGTCTTGAGAGGTCTCCTCTGGTTACTCCTTGGTCAAGTGTGAAGAGTGTGGGATCAGCATCAGGTGTTAAAAGAGGCAGTGTGTGTGTGTGTGTGTGTGTGTGTGTGTGTGTGTGTGTGTGTGTACTTGAACAAGCCTTCCAGGTGCTCCAGAAAAGAAGCATAAAGGACTCTTAGCCTCCCTTTCTTCTTCCTGAAAGGGTCGATGATGAACCTCCGTTTTTTGTGTCTGTGATAGCCCTGCTGTGAAGTACACTTAAGAAATCACAGTTTCTGAAATTCTATAAATCATTATTCTAGCCTGCTCCCTACACCTTCAAAATCATTTATGTGCCGAAATATTTAGCGCTACGCATGTCAGTCTGTGTGCACATGCTGTTGGAAATTGTGCAGAGGTCTTCAGGTGGTGGGTAGGTTAGAGGGGTCCCTCCTGCCCCCACCTCCCCTTTGCCCTTTCTGGGTATGTGCAGGTGTTTCGGTCTGAACTGTTGTCATAGCAGCCTTATGATCTCCTGATCCCCATTTAGCTGAAAGAGGCTGAGCTGTGTGGTGAGGATGGCACCAGAAAAGGCCAGTGTCAAAGCAAGAGTGCTTGCATGCACAGGACAGGAGGAGGGCCAACGCAGATGTAGACAGGGACAGAGCTGACCCATGAGCAGATCAGAGATGATTTTGGAGGAAACAGCAGAAGTCTTTAGCTCCTGTCATCTCTCTGGTTTATACTGTGGCCATTCTCAGTAGAGTCTAGTTGGGTAGTGAAGGGGCGAGCACATTTACATCCTATGGATTTGGGGCTGTGCAAAGAAGATGGAAAGAATTCACATTTCTGTGGAATTGCTGTTTTGACAACGAGTGTTTGGTCTTGCTTCCTCAGGCCCTGGCCAAGGCTAGAAATCTTGGCTTTTTCTAGCAATTTCTACCATCTATTTTCCCCTATCCACAGTGTATTCCCTAACACACGTAAGGACTGACTGAGCAGCCGCAGCCAAGATCTCCGAGAAAGGCAGGGTCTGATTGATTTGCACTGGCTGACCGGTTTAATGTCCCTTCTCCCCAAATACCCATCTCGACTGCGGAGGTGCTACATTTTCCTCCGCGGGCCCAGCTGCTAGCTGCTGACATCCAACACCTAGAGGGTACTTGTGAAGGTTACAGGTACAACGAGCAAAATGAAAACCCATAGTTTTTAAACCTTTATGAATTGAGAATGTAAACCTGGAAAATGGATCTGGAGCTACTAATGGACAATTGGTTTGCCCAGCTCATCCATCCTCTAGTTGAGGCCATTCATATTACACTTGCTTCTGAAAGCAGAGCCCTGTCTCGGTCTCTCCCCCTCCCCCCTCATCCCAGCCAGGAAAACAGATGCAGGCAAAAGAGAAAGACCCAAGAGGCCTATAGCTCTGCATGTCCTGGGGAGGCTTTAGGGAGGTGCTGGCTGGGAACAAGGGTAGTGAGTGGCTTTGCTTCCAAAGAGTCAGTCCGTTGGCTGTGGCCAAGTGGCTATCAATATGCAAATCAGAGAGACTTTATCAGTACTCGATCCAGTGTGGAAATATAAAAAGTACCTATCACAAAAGAGAAGCACTTCCTAGCCATGCGTGTCATGCATGGCCGCAGCAGCTGCGGCTGTTGAGTGAGAAGCAGTGTCGAGCCCAGGAGGCCCCTCTGCAGCTCATCATCTGTAAGAACCCAGTTCACTGCTTTCCTATGGCCTGCGGTGTTTCCAGTGCTGTGCCTGGGAGCATCTCACTCCAGAGAGGCCTTTGGGGCAACTTTATTTAAAGTTCCAATCCATAAATTCCCCACTCTTCTGCTTCATTGCCTCGGTAACAGTGCCGTCATAGTTTCACTAGTGTTGCTGTGAGCAAGTACCCTAACCAAAAAAACAACTTAGAGGAGAAGGGTTCACAATCCCAGGTTACAGTCTATCATAGTAGAGAAGTCAAGGGACAGGAACTTAATAGCTGGTCACATCTCATCCACAGTCCAGGGCAGAGAGAGATGGATACATGCACCCTCCCTTCTCAGGTCAATTTCTCTGCTCTTCCCCATCCAGAACCCAAAGCCAAGGAATGATGTCCTAAAGGAGAGTTCCCACAGCAACCACTCCAATTACCACAGGACATGCCTAAGGACTAGCCCTATTTAGATAGCCTCACTTTGAAAATCTCCTCCATGGTGATTCTGGATCATATCAAATTGATGGTTTAAACCAAACCAATCATCAAAAATGGCCACACCCAAACATGCCCTGTCCCCTGTCTATTGGTTTATTGGTTATCTTCTCTTCCCGGATGGGAGCAAGATCATTTCTGGTTTTGTTTGCTGTTTTGCACTCAAGTATTTAGACTCAGGTGTGGTAGAGCAGGTTGATAAAAGTGTGTGTTAACTGAATAAATGAATGGGTGGGCATCCTGAGGGCAGCAGGCTCTTTCTCATCTAATCTTCAGCACTGTGTCTTGGCTCAGAAGAGAAGCCAGGTAGCTTTCTTGTCCCTCCTTACTTATGATCTTGCCAGGATTTTCCTGGTGGCTCTTTTCTCTCATCTCATGGCCAGCTATGTTGTGTCACATGTTCCAGGCGTCGCTGTTTTCCCTCTTCTAGACAAGAGACCATTAATTCAGAAAAATATCTCTGTTCCCTGCAGCCCCATTTCTAAAATTCCTTCCCAGGGAAAGACATAAACAGCATCTACCCTTCCTCTTAAGATCTCAATGACAAACCAAAGTATGGTTCTATGAAGCTCACCCCAGGGAACCAGTAAGTTTATTGGGCTTCCTTACAGCCCATAGGTGAGGGATAACTTATGAAGTATGGATATTCCTCCTAAAGGGCTTCACCAGAAAGTATTTACTAGCAAGGATAATGGCTTTCCTATAACTGCATAGGTGGAGTCCCTTACCCTTAGTCTTCCATGGCATATATGCTCTAACTCCTCTTTGTTTGTTTAGTGTGTGTGTTTATGGTGTATTACACACACACACACACACACACACACACATAAGTGTGTGTATGTATGTATATATATGTGTATGTATGTATGTATGTATATGTGTTTGTATGATATATATTTGTATGTATATGTGTTGTATATGTGTGTATATAGTATGTACAGTATGCATGTGTGTTATGTGTGTATATGTTGTATGCATTATATATATGTATGTATTGTATATGTATGTGATGTGTGTATTTGTGTTGTATGTTTGTATGTGTAATGGTATGTATGTGTATGGTATGCTTGTATGTGTGTAGGATGGTGTGTATGTGTGATAGGTATGGTATGTATGTAGTGATGTGTATGTATGTGTGTATGCATACATGTGTATATATGGTGTTGGATGGCGTGTGTATATATGTGCATATGTGTGATGTATGTGAATAGGTGTGTACACACAGAGGCTAGAAGAACACATTGAATGTCTGCCTCTGTTGTTCTTCATCTTCTTTTGTAATATTTTTGAGACAGGTTTTCACTATGCATCCTTGGCTGGCTTGGAACTTAAAGAGATACACCTACCTCTGGATCCCAAGTTGTGGGACTGATGATGTAGGCCACCACAGCTTCCACCTTATGTTTTGAGAGATGGTCTTTCACGGAGCCTAAAGCTCACCAATTCTGCTGTGCTGGCTGACCACTGAACTCCAAGATCTGCCTATGCTAACCCCCAAATGCTCTTAGGTATGCACAGGTATGCCCAGCTCTCACATGGGCACTATGGATTTGAACTTGGGTCTTCTTGTTTTCACAATAAGTGGTCTGACACATAAGTCATCTCTCCAGGCTTCCTACAAGGTGTTCTCAAGGTTCACTTATGTATCAATATTACATCTATGTATCAGTATTACACCAATATATCAGTATTACACCAATATGACAGTATGACATCAATGTATCAATATTACATCAATGTATCAATATTACATCAATGTATCAGTAATTGCAACTATATATCAATAGTATATCGATGTACCAGTATTACATTTCTTTTGATAAATAGTATTTTGTTATAAGCATATTAGACAATTTAAGACTTCTTTAAAAAGTCCATGTGTGTAACAGAGAAAAGGATGCCAGCAGCTGAGAGAAGACACCGACAGGCATTTAAAGCATATCTAGAAGTCATCTAGCTGTAAGCTGGCTTGAATGGATCATTGTCTCAAGGATGGCAGTAAAGAGACATTTGGATTGATCCTGTTGATGGCACGGGGCTAGGTTTATGTAATAAATGGAATAAAGAGGCTTTATTTTAGTACCATTCAAAAACATTTATTTATTTTTCTCTTTATGTGTGTGAGTGTTTGCCTGCATGTCTGTGTGTGCACAACATAGGTGCCTGTGCCTCTAGCAGCCAGAAGAGGGTTTCTAATGCCCTGGAACTGAGTTTACAGACTGCTGGGAGCTGCCGCTCAGGGGCTGGTCCTCTTCAAGAGCAGCGAGTTCTCTTAACTGTCGATTCATCTCTCCAGCCCCTATTACCAATGTTTTACAAATATTTTGAAGATTGCTTATTCATGGAAGAAAGTAGGAAATCAGTCATTCATTTTCTTAGTACTGATTGGCTGAGCACAGTATGACTCCACGGGTCACCAGAGGAAATATGGCTCCGTGTAATAGATAGAAAGAGTCTCTGGGGGCACCGAGACATAAACCTGGATTATGAAGGAAAAGGCAAAACCATCTGTCTGTGGTTATAATGTCTTCCCCTAGAACATTCTTCCACTGCTGCTGGGAGTGCAAACTTGCACAACCACTCTGGAAATCAATTTGGCAGTGTCTTAGATGATTGGGAATAGTTCTGTCTCAACACCCAGCTATACCATTGGGCATATACCCAAAAGATGCTCCACCATCCCACAAGGACACTTGCTCAACTGTGTTCATAGCAGCTTTATTCTTAATAGACAGAAACTAGAAATAACCCGGATGCCTCTCAAATAAAGAATGGATAAAGAAAAAAAAAGTGGCTTATTTATACAACGGAATACTACTCAGTCATTAAAAACAAGGACATCATGAATTTTGCAGGTAAATGGATAGAACTAGAAAATATGCTGAGTGAAGTAACCCAGACCCAAAAGGACATGCATGGTATGCACTCACTTTTAAGTGGATATTAACTATAAAGTACCACATACCCAAAGAGGCCAAATAACAAGGTGGGCCCAAGGGAGGATGGTTGAATCTTTCACAGAAGGGAAACAAGATAGATATTGGAGGTTGATGGAAGGAGGAAACTGGGTGGAAAAGGGGATGAGGATAAGTGGGGAGTGTGGGAGGTCATATGTAGGGAGAGTGGGGGAGAGAGAAGGGAGATCAACGGTAGGAGGGTAATCTCAAGGATGTGCCAAAGACCTGGGATAGGGAGAGGTCCCAGAGGGTCTATGGGAGTGACTCTAGGCGAGCCTTCTAGCAGTGGGGAATATGGATCCTGAAGTGGCCACTCCCAGTGGAGAGATAAGGACAGCAACACACCCACAAAACTTTTGACCCAAAATGTGTTCTGTCTACAAGATGTGCAGGGACAAAAATAGAGCAGAGATGAAGGGAATGGATAATCAATCACTGCCCCAAATTGAGACCTATCCCATGGGCAAGAGCCAATCCCTGACACTATTAATGGTACTTTGTTGTGCTTGAAGGCACGAACCTAGCATAACTGTCCTCTGAGAGGCTCTACCCAGAAGCCAATGGAAAGAGATTCAGAGACTCACACCCAAGCATTAGATGGAACTTGGGGAATCTTACAGAAGAGTTGGGAGACATATTGAGACACCACAAGAGGACAGGGGCTCCACAAGAAGACCATTAGATTCAACCAGCCTGAACCCTTGGGGTCTCCCAGAGAGTAAATCACCAATGAATTAGCCAGCACAAGCTGTACCTAGGCTCCCTACATATATGTAGCAGATGAGCAGCTTGGTCTTCATGCAGGTTCCCCAACAACTGGAGGAGGGGCTGCCCCTGAGCCTGTTGCCTGCCTGTTTGTGGATCCTGTGCCCCTAAATGGACTGTCCTGTCTGGCCTCAGTGCACCTAGTCCTGTAGTAACTTAAGGCAGAACCAGAGGGGGCTGGGCAGTGAGGAGCAGGAGGGACCACTGGGGGTTGACACCAAGAAGGTGGCTTCCCCTTTTCAAAAGGGAAAGGGAGGGTAGAATGGGGGAAAACTTGTATAAGGGGGTACTGGGAGGAGAGGAAGGGATGATATTGGGTTGTAAAATGAATGAATGAATGAATGAACAAATGAACAAACAAACAAATAAGTAAATAAAAAAAACTGAACGGTGATATGGAGAGATGGCTCACTGGTTAAGAGCACTGTATGTTCTTCCAGAGGACCCAGGTTCAATTCCCAGCACTCACATGGAAGCTCACAATTGTCTGTAACTCCAGTTCCAGGGGGATCCAGTATCCTTACATTCAGGCAGAACATCAATGTACATAAAATTAAAAAGAAGAAGAAGAAGAAATGAGAAATGAGAATAAAGGAAGGAATAAGATGGAGAAAGGAAAGAGGGAGGGAGAAGTGGTAGTAGGAAGAGAAAGGAGGAGGAGGAGGAAGAGGAGGAGGAGGAGCAGGAGGANGAGGAGCAGGAGGAGGAGGAGGAGGAGCAGGAGGAGGAGGAGGAGGAGGAGAAGGAGAAATCATCATCTCAGATCACCCTTGCTTGGATCACCACACCTTGTTCCAGGTCCCTGTCTTCACCGTTCCCAGTGCCTCCAGTATCTTCAGTGTCCCCACCTACCATCTGCATCTGTGAGCCCTTGGTATCATTCTTGGACCAATCAGAGACTCTTGCCAGACAGAAGAACCTTTCTACTGGGCTTCCCAGTCTTTAGAATTGAAAGGAAGCACATTTTGTTCAATGTAGTTCTCCAGTCTCCAGTGTGGTTATAGGAACACAAACAGACCAAAACATCCCATCCCTGTATGTACGTTGCTTCTCTCACAGTGCACATACTGCTGATAATGCTTATTGAAGTTGAAGGCCTCCAGACACTCAATCTACCTGTACCCACATGGCTGTAGACAAGGACCAGGTTCTCAGGCTTTATCCAGAGTCAAGAAAAGAGGGCGGGCGGACTTGTTGTTGCTGTAGTAAATGCTGATGTAGCAGTTGGTCTTGGACTTCAGCCAAGCATGGTATCACGTTAGACTGCAGCGACAACCCAGTTCTTCACCTTTTCCTGCAGTCATACCCTTGCCAAGTCTGAACTCCTCAATGGCACTACAAGCATGATGACCTGTCCCTGTCCTAACACAAGTCTCAGTCCTGTTAGTTACTTTGGCCAATGAGATGTCAGCAGATGCAAAGAGAGCTATCTGGACCATGGTTGTGTCTGGGTAGTTCAAGGCCAGCATACAACCAGCTGACTCTGACCTGAGAACTCCTTCACTGATTCTAGACATTACTGTGTGAGCAAGCACTTAATACTGAATGCCAGCAGGGGATTTTGTGATTGGCCATTACTGGCATACAGGAATGACAGATAGCTGGTATGGGGTCATTGTGAAACCATTCCTAATAGCTAATTCTTTCTGGGATGTTTAATGTCCACATTCTTGCTTCAAACCTTCCCTGGGCTTCTGATTTTCTTGAACTTCATCTAAATGTGGACCTTTTAGTGTGTTACACCCCCCCCCCCCACACTTCTCTCTTGGTTCATTTGTGGTTCATTATGCTAATTTTCCCTCCCAATTTTTCACTACTTCATTATCCAACACGAACACCAGAGCAAGAAAACGGACAAAGAGAAGCAGCAGAATTTCAGCAAATTGACTGCTCAACTGGAAGATTGAGATATGGGATGAATGAACGCACTCGAAAATGGAAAACATCGATTGCTTTACATTTCCATCCATTCGGCGTTCATCAGAGAATGCTCACAAATTGCAGCAGGACCATCATTAACCTGTCTTAACTACCCTAGAAGAACCGCTCGGTGACTGCTTTCATTAAAGAATATTAATATGAGCTGCACCAGGGAATGCAGAACACCCAAGAACAAAGGAGGAAAGAGTAGCTTCCTGTCAGTCACAGCCAGCTGCGAGCCTATGTGATTTTCATAATGAAACTGCGAATTCCCAATACTTCTACTTAGAGGCAGAATATTGTCAAGAGGGGATGTCTGGCATGACATCAGCTATCTCTATGTGGATTTCTGTCGTGTCCGAAGAAGGAAGACAACACAACAGGAGGACCACAAAAAAATGGAAGGCAGGGAAATACACGGGCATCAAAGGACTGTCCAGAATGTGGGAATGAGCTTTTGATTTGAAGAGGTACATTGGCCTTTTTGAGATTGGACAGCTTTTCTCGAACCTCTATGATTTCCCATGCGCAAGCTTGGCAGTGGGAAGCAAAAATCAGGACCCTTGAGAACTTAACCACACAAACTCAGGATTGGGAGTCTGAAACCTGTGAACCCTTGTGCCATGCACATGTGTAGAACTGTGGCCATGACTGTCTCCTTGATCTACCCAAAAGAGCAGGGAACATGGGGAAAGAAAGAAAAGAATGAATGAGGTATGAGAGAAGAATGTGAACCAGGGAGCAGTAACCACCTTTGTTCTGGAATCAGATCCAGGCCCCTGGAGAAAAAGGACCATGGGAATCTTCATCATCTACTCTGTCCTGAGACATATTGGAACTGTCTATTGCCTGTCCCTAACATGCTCCTACTTTGAGTTGTTTCCTGAACTTACTAAAAGAATATTAATAAGACAAAGTGAAGAGGGAAACTGTCATCTATTGCCTGTTTTAAAGTCTTCATGTTCATCTGTCTTCAGCTCTAATTCCAGAGCTCAGGACACTGAGATGCCACTCTCCCTGGGCTACCTGGGTGTTGAGTGATCTGTAGTTCTTAGAAGTAGAATCTTTTGGTATTGGGGGAAGGAGACTGTCATAAAACAAGTCTTAGGAAAGACATGCGAGTCAGTGCAAAGGACACAGGTAAGATGGAAAAGACTAACCTAAGCCTGTCTCGGTGAAGACTAAATGCACGAGTGTGCCTCTTGTGAAGACTAAAAGCTAACTGGGGACACTATTTGAGTTTGGCCGAGCAGAACGGAGCCAAATGATCCATGGTCCATGTCCCAGGAAACTCTATTATGAGCTCTACAATAAGGATGCCATGAGGAGATGCCCATCAACTGATGTAAAATACAAGTAGTGTACTTCTGGGCATAGCAGTATTTGGTCCTACCTTGGAAATGGTTATGGGGGGCTCCCGGGGGGGTTGTTAATTTTGTGGCAGCAAAACCACAGAAAAGACAATGGAATGATATAAAAAAAGAGTTGGGACCATTCTTCCAGTGAGCCAGTCTTAAAAATTACACAAGTATAGAGCCATCTAGATTTGCTTAAGGATGATAGGGACATCTAGATTAAGTTACAAATAGTCTTTGTTTGCCACAGATCTCTAATAGCATCAGGTGTTTCCAGTCTGTAAGTCCTCTGTACTGGGCTCACTAAGGAGATGCAAGACTAAATTCAGTCACCAGAGCCACCAATCTGCAAGAGAAGAATCAGAAAGTCCACACCGAGGACTCGGTAACTACAGGACCAAGCCGGTTCTCCAAGTTTTCTCTGAGGACTCTTCACTAAATGCCTTCTCTAAGCCTCTTGAGGCTCACCCTCCACCCTTGCTAGCATCCAGCCTCTTGATTCTGCAACTACAGCATAGAGCTCTGTTGGTAAATGACTTTCCAACCCTCTTCTCTTTATTTCCTGCATGACTTTTTCCAAAAGTGCCAAGTCACAAATCTAATAAGGGGGAGACAGCAGAGTACCTCAAATGTTCATGACAACAGCTAATTCTAAGCCTCTTCTCCCCCTCTCCCTCCTTTCCCTCCTCCTTCTCTTCCTCTTCCTCCTCCTCCTTCCTCTTACTTTTTGGCTGCAACTAGTCTTCATTTGCCTTGATAGCTGACCATTAGTAATCAGTTTCCTCTATTCTAACCCTAATTACTAGTATCAACTCTCAGATTGCACATTACACCTCCACATATCATCCGTCTGTCTGTCCTCCAAAATAGCTACAAAAGGATTAAAGAGCACAGGGCAGCGTTCCCAGAGGCCTTACTGGAGTCAGAGGCACACAGTTTATACAGAGACACAGAGAATCCCTGCAGGAGGCTAAACTAGACCATGAGAGCCCAGAGGGAGAGCTGCTGAAGGCAGGAGAGCTGAGCTGCAGAACAGCGGGAATGGGTTGGAAAGGTTTAGAATCCCAGAGACAGAGAGGTGCAGAGCCAGGCCAGACCCATTGACGGGCTGACGGATGGATAGACAGGTGGATGCATGGCAGCTAGAGTGAGCCGCACATGCAATGAGGGCCATTGCTGAACTGAAGCCTCAGAGTTCATGAGGAGCTTTTTCCCATGTGTCCCTTGACACCATGTACCCAGTGGTCAGACGGCAAGTCAGTGGGGCCATCACCATTACAGCGCCATGTGTCCATTTTATGGGGTCCAGGAAGGAGGGATCCTCATTGGGCTGGTGGGCTTCCTGAGGTCTTGACCTGCTTTCTTTCTCATATCATTTGAATATGCCCATGTGCACATGTGTTCCCATTCTACTTCAGTAAATTTACAGGTTATGCCTTTTTTTTTTTTTTACTTGCTTGAATTCAGGTTCTTTATTGTTATGGTTGTTACTGGACATGTAGTAGTGTCCACAATGCACAAACCTCAAAATGAAGGCAATTGCTACTTTGTAAATTAGAGTCACCCAGGGCATACCAAGACCCACAGCCATCTCTGTGGTACATTGTGGCACCTTTGGCACCTCAGTGTACATAACTGTGTAATGGGGATGATGCAATAACCCTACAGTACTGTCATGAGGGTTACGTAAATACATGCACAGTGCACAAAGTAAATGAAATGTTTTTAATCTGTCAGAGCTGCCCTTTATCTCTTTGTTCCCATGTTCTTCGAGGTCAGAGAGACAAGGTCAGACAGGAATGTAGTTCTATTAGGCGGGCTGTGAAAGTACCAAAGGAGATGTGCCGACAGCTCTAGAGAGCAAAACAGAGGCTAGAAAGACTGAATGTTGACCATGTTGTAAAACCACAATTCTATGCATGGCAGGCTGCTGGGGCTCTGCCTGGTCCTCCAATCTTTGATGTCTACCCTCAATAACCTTGAAATCCAAGGCTGGAATTCTGCAATTATCTTTGACCTTCAGAGATTGCTGAATGCACTCTTTTATAAAAGATAGAGAGCCATTAAGAAACTCACCCAAGAACTGGAGGTTCCCGATTCTCTTTCTAGACCACTGGGCTCAGCAAGTACATAAATGCTTAACCAGAGTTAATTATACAGCCTTGCTCTAAAAGCAGAGTTGTATATCACCATTGTCTTCCAAACTCCATACCAATTTCCTGAAAGGCAGGGTCGGACTCTGGAATCCAATCTCTTGTCTCCCAGCCACATGAATGTCATGGTTCTCTTGAAATTTTGGGAAGTAGAGGTAGACCTGCAGAGCAAGGAAACATGATTGTGGGTGGTACAGACAGAACACATTAGACACAAAGAAGTACAGAAGATCCTGGGGTGTGATTTACAGATGATGCTCTGATTTGCTTTCCTGCCCATCTCTAGTGCTCACTGGTACATAATGAAGATTTCATAAAATTTTCTTGAGTATTAGAATGGATGCACAAAAGAATGAGGGAAGCCTATGACTAATAGTAGCAAATTGAAGTTTAAATTCCCAGACTTAGGTCTGGTAAAACTCAAAGCTCTGCAAGAAAGTTGTGGGACAGGAATTCATATCCAGGACAGGTTGTTCATCACAGTAAAGACAACGTCTGAGCCAGAACTATAGATGGCACTTGTGTGCTCAGAATCAAGTGTAATATGCATTAAGTTTCAGAGACTAGAAATCCATTAAAATGCACAAACGGTGAAGAGTGTAGAACTCTGAGCCCTTAGAGTGAAGTTCCTATACTTCATGGAGTTCCAGAATGGTGAAGTGTGGCAGGTGACCCAGGCTTGGGAATTTTCCCTCTCGCCCACTGATGTTGATGCCTTCTTGAGGCTGGCTTCCCTCAAACTAAGTCAACAGCAACTAGGATTATTGCTCAAGTCCAGCAACTGGGTACCCACCAACATAAAGCAGGAGACCTGAGGGTCAGGCAGATTTGACCACCCTGGAACAATCACCAGAACCAGGGGGATTCTGGGTACTGGAAGAACCATCTTTTATTAGCTAAAATAATGCTCATGGCAAGGGAAAGGGCATCAAATGGGTTCATTTTCCTGAACATCACTATGAAGAGGATCTCATCTACATGTGGAGGGTGAAAGGCAGATGCAACATCCCTGTGAGTCTTCTCTGGACTGATCCCCCGCTGTGATTCACTCCTATGGCTGCATCTTGGTCCCTTGTATAGCTTTGGCGACAAAGGCTAGGGTGGATTGACTATGCTGCTCATATTAATACTTCTGTTTTTGCATTCTGAAGCTTTATTGTGTTCTTAATTGTGTTCAGTACTGTGTGCTCAGTGCTGTGTGCCTACATTGCTTGTGAAGAGAGGGTCTCATGACACTGATGGAGAGTCTGAGAGTCTGTATCCCTGAAATGCCTTCAGGCTTCTTGATGGTCTGGTAACTGGGCTTCATTCTCTTCATGGGCAGCTGAGAAAATGGCGGCTCTGTCACTCAAGTAGACAGAGAGGCCAGATACCATGTTGGAGTCACCGTCAAGCCCAATTCTGCCCTCCTCAGACCTGTATGTAGTGTTCTTCTCATTGTCTTGAGGAGATTTTAGCTTTCATAGGAGCTGGAGCTGTAAACACTTGCCCACAACTATGACAGCACTGGCAAAGGAAACAGTGGCTCACTCTGAGGGAAACAGGACACTGACTTGGAAATATCTGGGTCTTTGCCATATTCCAGGCTGTGCCAAGGCAATATGTCCAAGTATGCATCACTTCCCTTCACCAGCTTCTCTGTATCTTTGTTACTCAGGGAGTTCTAGTCTGCTCTGTCAGCTGCCAGCTCCCAGAAACCCTACTATGACCTTATTTCTGACTTTAGATGTGCTTCCATTCTTTCAGGACTTCGTTAAAGACTGAGGCTTGGAAAGCGAGTAAAGGAGTCTACTTAAAGGTGTTTGGAGCTAAGGTGTCAGTAGAAGCTACACACAATCAAGTGGACATAGAGCTATCTTCGTGCTTACCATCCCACCATGTCAGAGTGCAGGGGAGAGTGAAGGGTAAAGTTTTCCCAAGAGAGATATTCTCGTCAAGAGCAGAGTTGAGAAAGAAGGAGAAGGGGAAAGAAAACTCAGTTTCCCCAAAGGCAAGTTTGACAATAAGATCCAAATTAGCTTAGGGACACACACACACACACACACACACACACACACACACACACATGCCCATGTACTCAGACATGCACATACCCCACTATCAGGTTCAATGTGAAGCAGCCCTTTGCAGCAAGTTTAACAAGGATTGTCCCCTGTGAAAGAGAAGATCCTTTCGTCTATTTATATAAAAAGTGATTGAGGAAATGCAATCACTTTCATGTGCAAGAGATTACTTTAAATGTTGATCCTATGGAAATCAGATGGAACGAATGGCAAGTTAATGGCTTTCCCCCAAAACTCCAGCTTCCCTTGAAGCTAGAGTTACAGTGTGGGAAAATAGAGATGGTAGAAAGTGAAGGAGGGAAAGAGGAAAGGAGAGATATTGGGGAAAAGAGAACAGGGAGGAAAAAAATGGAGAGACAAGGGAGAGAAAAAGGAGGACAAGAAGGAAGAGGGGGAGGAGAAGGAGGAGGAGATATAATAGGGTTGAATATAGCCATTTCACCAGGAGGTGCTAGGCTGAGCCTTGGTCTCAAGTGTCCTGAGCCAGTCACCTGCTTGCAGTGCTCTGGGGCTACACTTCATCCTTTTCTTCTCAACCTTCACCTTTTGCTCTATCAATTGCTTGGCCTTTGCAAAGCCCTCGGGCTCTTCTCAAACTTCCTTCTTCAGGGAACTCTCGGATCAACTCCTTTTCCTCCAGTAAGAACTTGGCCCCTTAGCAGCCACAGCACAAGTCTTCCATAGAGAGCCTAGGAGTGAGTCCCACTGTGTGCGCCTTCCTCATTCAGGGGATCTCAGGGAGAGCTCATCCCATGATCCCTCTGGGGCTTTTGCCCTTGCATTCCTTCTACTGGTTTACTGTTCTCTGTCCTAGCATCATGATCCTATGAATCCCTCACTTGGGAGATGCTCCTCTTTCTCCTAGATCTAGATACCTATCCCACCCACCCCCTACTGTATATAATCTCCCCTTGCCAGAGCCCTTCCTTAAATTCCCCAGATCTGGAGTCAGTCTCTAGAAAGCACCTAGTTTTTTGCCTCATCTACCACCAACCCTATCGTGGACTTCCCATCTGTTTGACCAAGCCATGCCCAGCTTCTTGGAGAGAGTACCAGTTAATCCAGGATCCTGGAATCAAGAAATAATCTTTTGAAATGACTACTGTGATGGTTAGCTTTTTCAATGGAATAGGGGGTTGCCTCAAATTAGTTGATATGGAAAGACCCAGCACACTGTGGGTGACATCCATTCTCTAGGCAGATGGAGAAATTAAGTTGAGCATAGGCAAATGAGTGAGCCTGTATACATTTATTTCTCTCTGCTTTCAACCAGATGTGATGTCGTTAGATTCTGTTTTAAGTTTCTGCCTTGACATCCCCACAATAGACTGTAACCTGGAATTGGAAGCTGAAATAAGCCACCTTCTCCCACAAGTTGCTATTTGTCAGGATATTTTATCCTAGCAATGGGAATGAAACTAGAATAACTTCCAACTCTGGGCTAATTCTCTCCCAGAGTCTCAAAATGAGAAATGAGCAGGTGAAGACAGAAGAGGTTACCTGGGAAAGAGAGATTGCGCTATGCCACTGGCTTGCTGGGCAACTGTAGCAGCATTTTTTGTGAGTTGAGCTGAGCAGAATTCTAATGGCAACTTCTGTGATGTAGACTGGTGGCGGAACACAGGCACATAGTAACTTGGTTAGTTTTTTGTCAACTTAATGAAAGCTTGAGCCATCTGTGAGAAGGGAATTTCGGTTGAGAAAATCCCTCCACTAGAGAGAGGCCTATAGGACATTTTCTTGATTAATGATTGATGTAGGAGGGACCAGCACAGTGAGGGCAGTGCCACACCCTGACAGATGGTCTTAGGTGGTATATATAAGAAAGCAGGCTGGGCAAACGATAGGCAGCAAGGCAGTAAGCAGCGCCCTCCCACAGCTTCTGCTTCAGTTCCTGACTCTAGGTTCCCACCATGACTTCCCTCAGTGATGGATTGTGATGAGAAACTATAAGCTAAAATAAACCCTCTTCTCCCCAAGTTGTTCCCACGGTGTTCATCACAGCAATAAAAAGCAAACTAAGACACATGGCTGTGCAAAAATCAAATTTTGGCTTTTACTGTCTTATTTTCAAATAGCCCCTTTCATATTTCTTCTCCTGTCTTAAATTTGGGGGCCATTTTCTTCAAAAGTTAGGAATCTTGAGCCAAAGTAGCAAAGGCATGTGCTGACCCCAGTCAGCTTGAAAAAGACAAAGCTTTGGGGTGTGCAGAAAAGCCCTCATTGTACACAGACAAACCTGCTGGTTGGTGAAGTTCAGCTTGGAATAAAAACTTTTCTGTATTCATCTCTTACAGGATTCTATCTCTCTTGGTAGTTTTTGATGGGTTTTTCAAACTGGGATGTCCTCTTGGAAGATTGCGGACAGGAACGTTCACTAATGGAAACTACATTCTCAAAGGTTCTTAGATGCTCTCACGTGCACTGAAAAGACATCAGCCTTCAGTTGGAAGTGAAACTGAGGCTGTGGTTTCCTGTGGAGAGTGAAGTGGGACAGCAGAGAGACTAAGGTTCAGAAGCAAAGCGGTGGGAAGTGAGAGAGTAATTCTTGAGGGGAGAAGAAAGCCCAGTGGCTGCAGTAAAAGAGGGAACAAAACCAGGCACGCAGGCTGTGGAAGCCAAAGGCAAATAATCAATAAGATGTCAGGAAGTGAATACATCATTTGACATTCCGGTCGCACCATACTAGAGGATCTGGGACCTGAGCAGTGTGGTAGGGAGACACGTGACAGATAAAACCCGCAATATGGACACATTTTTTTGGAAATATAATAAAAATACTCAAAATGCAGTTTTGAGGGGCTAGCCCTTATATCTAGGATTTTATTCTAAGTTAGGTATTCAACATTTATTCACAGTGGCCAGAAAAATTCCGAGTGGGAGCTGATCGGGACGTTGGGGACAAAAAGCCAAAATGGGAAGCCAGCACTATTGGTCTTTGATTTCTATCTTACTTTTCTGTTTCTTTTAGATTTATTTATTGTGTATCTGTGTATCTGTATGTCTATGGTTATGTGCATCTAGGTGTGTGTCTCTCTTTGTGTGTGTATGTCTTTATCTCTGTGTGTGTGTGTGTGTG
>NC_034604.1:57774653-57794540 GCF_900095145.1 Mus pahari
TGTAGCTCCTCTCCCTCTCCCTCTCCCTCTCCCTTCCCCTCCCTCCCCTCCCCCGTTTCTCTCTGATATCATCTCAGCCCCAAGACCATGTCCTGTGCAACCTAACCAGTAAAGGCTTCAGCAGGATAGGAAAGCTTGTCACCAATATATGGACACAAGTTTGGGAAACTTTTGTCTTCTTGCCAAAATCACAAAACACATTTTTGCAGGAGAAACTGGCAAGGTGAATATAAGTTTTTAAAAATACCTGTTCAAATGTGAATCCAAACAACACTTGCAGAAAATCTTCTGAACAATATAATTATGCATGAAATAATAATCAAAAGTCTAAATGCCTTTGCAGACCTATACACCAGTTACTAGGGAGGAAGGCCACGGGTTCAAGAACTGCCTAGATTACAGAATGAGCTAAAATTGCTTGGGCAACTTAATTAGATACTGCCTCAAAATTACACTACTACCATCTCTCTCTCTCTCTCTCTCTCTCTCTCTCTCTCTCTCTCTCTCTGTGTGTGTGTGTGTGTGTGTGTGTGTGTGTGTGTGTATCTGGGTGCTGTATGTGCAGGTTCCTGTGGAGGCCAGAAGAGGGTGACAGATCCCTTGAAGCTAGAGTTATAGGCAATTGTGAACTACCTGATACAGAATCTGCGAGACAAAGTAGGGTCTTCTGGAAGAGCAGGAAATGCTTAGCCGAGCCATCTCACCAGCTCCTCCTCTCATTTGTCCTTGCCACCTGTCATGTGACAGTGATGTCTCCTTTGTTTTCAGGATCTTCTATTTCTCCTATGAGCACTTTGATGATGGAATTGCTTTGACAAAGTTGTTAATTCTGTGAAGTTCTTGGAACTCAATGCATCATTTCCTGTAAGGAATTAAGTCATGAGTAGCAGTGTTTTGAACAGCAAATGGAAACTATTTGGTGAGGGGTCCTTCTCTTAAGCCCTTAAATATTATGGTGGGGCTTATCCCTTTCTTTACCAATGCTTGAGACCCACTGGGTTCAGAGTCATTAGAAGTGGTTGTTCCTATTGCTCCTGATGGCACTGTACTGAGGTTTGAAATCCAGCAGCGTGCTGTGGCATGCACTTCCTA
This sequence comes from Mus pahari, assembly GCF_900095145.1. Classification (NCBI taxonomy): domain Eukaryota; kingdom Metazoa; phylum Chordata; class Mammalia; order Rodentia; family Muridae; genus Mus; species Mus pahari. The sequence continues at coordinate 57,775,746 of NC_034604.1, forward strand.
ACCTTTCCAGGCTCAGCTCCTGATCTGAAAAGCAGAGACAATAATGATCTGTTCAGCATAGAGCTATTGTGAAGCTAAGATAATGCCTGAGAGAGATATCTACCAGAGCTCTATCAATCATATTGCTTGTCTAGTAGGGCTCTTTGCCAACATGTGGCCCCACGGGCTACTATTATGCTAAAAAGAGTTGATTGTACTACAGAGAAAAATATGAGCTCATCTAGAACAATAGATCTCCATTTAAAATATTTTAATCTTTAAATTGACATGTAATGTAATTGGATGTATTTATAAGGTACTTATGTCATTTCTATACAAGTATACAGTGTACTGTGATCCAGTCTGGGTGACTGGTATGGATAGCACCTCCCACATACATAATTTTCTTTTAAAACTAATTACTTATTTATATGTTTATTTACCTCTTCCTGTGTGGGGGTGCATGCATGTCATGGTGTCCATATAGAGGTTAGAGGATAATTTGTGGGAGTCTGTTCTCTCCTCCCACTCTGTGGGTGCTGGAAATCAAACTTAGGTCTTCAGGAATGGTCGCAAAGCTTTTTATGTGCCAAGCCATGTCCAGTCATCTCTAGTGGCTACTTAGGAATGTTAGGTGAATTGTTGTCAGCCATGACTATCCTCCTGTGCTACATAAATATGAGAGGTTATTCCTCTGATTCAATGCCATTCCTATATCTAATTTCTGGCTTCTGTTCATTGTACCCTCAATAGCATTCCTATGCTTTAGTAACTACTATCTGCTCCCCACTTCTTCAAGATAAACCTTTCACCTTCCAAATATAGGTGAGATCATAGTATTTGACTTTCTGTATTTCAATAAAGCCATTCAGTTTTAGTTTCAGAAAAATGACAGGATTTTAGCTTTTATGATTGAATGGTATCCCTTTGTGTACTGTGGTGGTTTGAGTAGCAATGGTCCTCATTGGCTCGGATGTTTGAATTCTAGGTCATTAGAGAGTGATGCTACTTGACAGGGATTAGGAGGTGTGGTCTTATTGGAGTAGGTGTGACATTGTTAGAGGAAGTGTTGCACTGGAGGTGGGCATTGGGATGTCAACTGCTCAAGACAGTCCTCTGGTTCCCTCTCTTCCTGCTGCCCATGGATGCAGAAGTATAATCCTCAAGCTACTTCTCCAGCATCTGTCTGCCTGACTGCGACCATGCTTCTCACCATATTGATAATAGACTAAACTTCTGAATGTAAGTAATCCCCAATTAAATGCTTTAAAAAGAGAGATGCCATAGTCATGTCATGGCATCTCTTCACATCAATAGCACACTGAGCAATATATATGTTGTTCACATTATTTATTTATAGAAATAGGATGAACACCTAGGTTAATTGCATTTGTTGGCCATAGGAGAATGACTGTCTTTAAAAACATGGTTTGTTATTTTGCTATCTTAAAACGTGAATGTTGGGAACAAATGGTCTTACCTTAGCCATCTTGATACTTTAAACCATGGGTCTCTCTTACTTTGAGTTACTTGAGTAATGTCACCAAGAAGACACCAAGAAGGCACCATAAGCCGGCTCACTGATTAGGAAAGTTCACTGCATATCATGGGGTACATAGAAACAGACATCGTGTTAACATTATTTATACCGTGAATACTAGACAACACTGTAGCCTTTGCTTTTCTTTCCACCAACAGCATCAGGTGTGATATAATTTTCCCTAATGTATTGATCTGCTCAGGTAACATAACAAAAATATTTTGGAGCCCTGGAAATACAAGACCAATGTGTCTGGAAGTCCCATTTCTCCTTCTGGTCTTCAGGGGGTGCTTTCTTATTACTACTGCACTAGCATCAGCACTACGGACAGCGCCAATGATTCGCCCCAAACTACCAGATTATTTGACAATCTGTATTTACCACAAGAGTGAAAAATGAGAAGTCATCAAATACTTCACGATGACAGAACATTATATTAATGTCTAAGGTCCTTCCAATGTGAGGCACCCAGGAGTTGAGTGCTCAGGGGTAAAAGCTGACACCATGTCATGAGAGCATTACCTTTATATAACAATTCGGAAAGTAAGAAACTAAGAGAGAAGGCTAATGTTTCAGATGATCAAAATAAACTATCAGGAAATAGGAATCATAGGAAGTGGGAGGAGGTGGCAGTAGCAGTGGGACTTTCTAGGTCCTGGGTAGGTGTGAGCAGGGTACTGCACGGGTCATTCTCTGCCACTAACTTGCCAAGTGACCTTGGTCAGATTCCTCATCCTTGATAGACCATTGTATTCTTATCAGTGAAACAATGACACTGAAATACAATCCCGAGGTTCCCTGTAGCTGTGTGAGTCTGTGGAGTAAGTTGTACAAGGCATGAAAATTCACATCGGCCTTTAGAGATGTTGAATTGAGTTGAAAGTTGGTGAGGAGAGTGCGTTGACTAGGATAGAGATTACAATGAGATTGGTGAAAATGTGTCCCTCACATTTTGGTGAGACAGTAAACACAGATAGGCTCTTGGAGAGAAAAGTGTCTGACCCAGGGCTGTCCCCAGCTGATCATTCATTAGTCCTGAGGACTGATGCTCATGCTGTGACTTTACATTTACTCCTTAGCATCCTGTGCTTGTTCAACAATTAGCTTTTATTTCTTCATTTGTTTGGGAACTGAGAGTCACTCCAGTGCCAATTTTAAAGGGCATGTCTGTAACACTCATCGTAAGTACTCACTCTAGTGATGAGCTCAGGAAATGTCTAAATACAGACATCTTAAGAGCTGGATGATTGGTGAATCATAAAAACTGGTCAATTATTTCTCAGAACTATTAAAAAAAAAACCCTGATTTCAGAAAACACTGGAGTTCACACATCACATCCCTCATAAAAATATTTAGGTCTGAGAGGAGCTGTGTAAGTGTGAGCTCTTTCCTTTACACGTCATCACAGTGCAAGTGAACCAACTAAAGTTAGACTCAAGAGCCACCTTCCGTGAAGGTTGGAGTTAGGACTGTTCGTGTCTTATCTAACTGCTCTTCTGAGCTATTAAAAGGCATTGAAGAGCTTCCAAGAGAACCTTGAAGATGCCTTTCACAGCACCTAGGTCTATGCAGAGGATAAAGTCTAACTGTGCTGAAGAATAGAAACAGATGTCTGGAGGCTATAGCCCTAGGTATGCTGTTGACTGGCATACAGACATAAATATTATATAGAATGTACATAGTTTTCCTTAAATACCCATCCCATTTACAGTTGGCTGACATGAGCAGGCAGAAACACAGGGTGAACATGGAGTTTTTAATTTTGTAACTGGAGCACTACCCATTCAATCTTCCTTCTTTGAATAGCTGCATCCATTTAATTGTCAAACTACCAATAAGAAAGGTTTGTGCTTCAAAGAAAAAAAAAGCCTTTTGGTTTTTCATCCACATAGTATGAACTTTCTATCATGATAGACCTTTAAGTTCACAGAGCTGGAAGGAGCCAAAGAACAGCATCTGTCCCAGCTGTTAGCAAGATAGTGACATAAACATAGAAATATCTTTAGAAAAATTTACCTGTCTGCTCCAGTTGCAAGAACTTGTGCCTGACAATAATTGATACACCATTAACTCCAGTGATGATTCCGTCCAGCATGACCTCTCACTCATCTGAGCCCTTCAGGAGTGCTGGGGCCTGCCTTTGAACTCACTGCAGTAGGTGACACACACAGGGTGGTCCACTTCCTGACAGCTCACAAACTAACGCACAGCAGGGACCTAGGCTGTCTCTCCAGAGGTTAAACACCAAGTTACCCTCAATCTTCTGTGTGGGACCTAGACCTGCGTAGACTTTGGGGAAACTTCGGAAGTAAGGCTAGCCATTGAAAGCCTTTAAAGGTTGTGTTCTTTAAAGAAAGCATTCTGGTAAGACTTGGTAGAAATGAGAGTGGACATAAAGCTTGATATATATGGGTAAAAATTCACTGTGATATCCATTAATTTGCACAATCAATATAGTCACTGTGATAAAATAGTGTACTAGAGCATTTTGGAATTCCCAAATATTTAGCTCAAATAAACTTTGCCGAGTTCTTTCTCCCTTTTAGTATTTGTACTGGCTGGTTTTGTGTTAACTTGACACCGCTAGCATAATCAGAGAGGAAGGAGCCTCTATTGAGGAAATGCCTCCACGAGATCCAGCTATAAGACATTTCCTCAATCAGTGATCAATGGGTGGTGCCATTCCTGGGCTGATGGTCCTGGGTTCTATAAGAAAGCAGGCTGAGCAGACCATGTGAAGCAAGCCAGTAAGCAGCACCTTCCATGGCCTCTGCATCAGCTCCTGTTTCTAGGTTCCTGCCCTGCCTCAGTCTCTGCCCTGATTTTCTTTGGTGATGAACAGTAATGTGGAAGTATAAGCTGAGTAAACCCTTCCCTCCCCAGCTTGCTTTTCAGTAATGGTGTTTCATTGCAACAATAGAAACCCTAACTAAGACAGTATTTCACAAATGTTGGTCCATGTTCAACCACAATGGCACAGATCTAGTGTCATAACTTCAAGGACTTGACTCACATCCTTTTCCAGAAGACCGGAGCCAATCCAGCCACAAGCTCTACAGCAACCTGGCATGTCTTTACCATTTCTGGCAAGTCAAAGGGGTTGTCATTTTGTTTATCTTCACTCCTAATTCTTGGCATTCTCCCATTTCCTGTTGTTCCATCTGTTTTATTTCAAGTGGTTTGTAGAAGCATGGAACACATACCTAGTCTTTCAGAATTTTTCCATGTCACTTAGCAGAGTAGTTTGCATCTAGGAGTTATGTGATCATTGCCAATATGGCGTTCCCTCCCAACTTAAGCAGTGCTGCTAAGCATATATAGTTACTGTCGAATCTGTGATGGGGATCATCTCTTCCCTTCTTAAACAGTACCCCAGTTTCCCAGATTAAATCAGAATCCCATTCCCCTTGAATTCTCTCAGTTAACCTTTCCAATGTACCTGACTCACCACCAAGCATGTGTGAATGCTCAGGTAGTTTGTAAGCCCTTTGAATAACCTAGTTAAACATTGTAGCAGGTCATCACTGACTTGTCATGGTTCAAAAAGGGAGATGACAGCAAACAGCATGTGACAAGAAACAGTGAATTCCCCATGACCATCAAATACGGCTTTCACTATGGGCTCTACTGAGTTAATGCTGAATGAGGTGTGGGTGGGGAGGAAAGAAATTAGCAAAATGCTGTTGGTGTCAAAGAATAACCCAGTTTGTAGAGTGTTACTCATGTAATAGTGTCATTTGTACAGGATTTTTGATGACTCATACGGTGGGGAAATGGTCATAATTTAAAAGCTGTCATTGTGAGACTACTTGGTGCCGTATCAATAGCACGCTAGTCATCTCCGATAATGGGTTGCAAACAACCTTGTCAGGTACGGAGGAACCGGGCTGTGAGTCAAGCTGCCGTAGTCTCAGACAATTCCGTTGATTTGCGTTTGCATCTCATTTTGTCATGTATTTTCCGCAGCTGGAAGAGACAGCTACATCCGACAGTGTTCTGGATGTTTCGAAGGGGTTTCGTGTGAATCGTGGCTGGAGGCTTTGACTAAGAGTTCAGAGTGCACCTGTCTGAAACTGACAGCACTATTTGATGATTTACAGTGCAGCTTCGGTGACATCAATAATTCATATGTGCTGAGAAATATTTTGTCCATAAGTATGTGTGTGCATATTTGTGTGTGTATAGGGTATAAGTCAGCGAAGGATGTCTTCCTCTACCGAGCCTCACCTCATGTTTAATATGTGTTTTTTTTAGGCTTCTTTTTTTTTCCAATTTTTATTAGGTATTTACTTCATTTACATTTTAAATGCTATCCCTAAAATCCCCTATACCCTCCACCCCCTGCTCCCCTACCCACCCACTCCCCCTTCTTGGCCCTGGTGTTCCCCTGTCTGGGGCATATAAAGTTTGCAAGACCAAGGGGCCTCTCTTCCCAATGATGGCTGACTAGGCCATCTTCTGCTACATATGCAGCTAGAGACACGAGCTCTGGGGGTGCTGGTTAGTTCATATTGTTGTTCTACCTATAGGGTTGCAGACCCCTTCAGCTGCTAATATGTTTTTAATTAAATGAAATCACATCACTTTGTCCACTCCAGCTTCTCCCAGCTGCTTTCCCTTGAACCCCTCAAATATCACCTCCCACCCTCATAATTTCTTTGGTTATTATTATTATTTATTATTGATATCCATAGATTGCATACATGTGTATGCACATATCTTATAAGTATGACTTCTTGAGTCCATTTTGTTTTGTTTATGTATATGATTTCAAGGCTGACCATTACACACTGGACAACCAACAAGTTGGCTCATCCCTGGAAGAAGTTAACTCTCTCTCTCACAGACATTTATTGCTTGTGGTTCCTTGTTTAGAGGTGGGATCCTGTGAAAATCCCCCTCTTCAAGCTTAACACATCCATCAGTACTGCTATTGTTCCTGTCTTGTGTATGCGGCCATTTCTAAGAAAGACTGTTTCACAGGAGGAGACTTCCTGGTATTTTGATTTTTTTTAACAATTTTTTTCTACCCTCTCTTCCAAGATGTTTTCTGAGATATAGATGCAGGAGATGTGATGTGTATGTATCTATTGCATCTGAGCTCCCCACGCTCCACTGATCTCTGCCTTGTCTCCAATTTTGTTTATCTGTGATGATTTCCATCTGCTGCAGAGAGGCTTCCTTGTTGAGGGTGATAGCTACCCTTACCTGTGGGTGTTGGATAAGATGTAGAATGCAGTAAGGAATTATGCTAGTCTAGCAAAGTGGCAGTAGTAGAATCTTTTCTAAGGTTCATGACCTCACTAGCCCTGAGAAGCTGGCCAGATTTCTAGAACCTGGCATGATTTCCCTACGGCTCAGTGGGCTTTAAGTTCAATTAGACAACTGTGGGATGCCACTGACATGTGAGTGTCTCTGTCACACCTTAATGTATTACTTGCCATGCTGAAAATTGTCGTTCATAGGTGTTGCAACAGGGTAGGATTATTTCATTACTTTCTCCCCTTAGCAGATTTTTGCATAATATTTCCTGGAACCATGAATGCGAGACAACAGGATTGAGGATTTTAGGTCAGATCCAGTTTGAATCATCTGAGTTACATGTTCTTGGAGTGCTAAGTCTCCAGCAATAGAAGGCTATTCTCAACCCCTTCAAGGCAAGCAAAGGCTACATCCATAATTATTGTTTTGGAAGCCAACTTGAACTGCCTTCACCAGGAATTCAGAAGGAACTTTCTCATGCTTGGTACTGGAATTTTGAGGTGCTTTGTAACCATTTTTTTACTTTCTTCTATCGAGAACTCTCTTTAGATCCCCAGCTCATTTTTTAAATTGGGCCATTTGTTTCTTTTGACTCTTTTTTTTTTTTTTTTTTTTTTTTTTTGAGTTCTTGTATACTCTAGGTATCAATCCTCTGTCATGTGTGCTGGCAAAGGTCCTCTCCCCTTCTGTAGGAGTCTTCGGTGCTCCATTGATTGTTTTCATAGCTGTGCAGAAGCTTTTGAGTTTTATGAGGTCCCAGCTGCCAATTGTTGACCTCAATCCTGAGCACATGGAGCCCTGTTCAGAAAACCGACTTCTACATTAATATTTGCAGGGTACTGTTTATGTTTTCTTCTAGCAGTTTTGTGTTTCAGGTCTTTGATCTACTTGGAGCTAATTTTTTGTTCAGGGTGTTAGATATGGGTCTAATTTAATTCTCTGAATGTGGACATCTAGTTTTCCCAACGTCATTTGTCTTTTCTCCAGCATGGTTTCCTTTTTCTTAAAATGCTGTCTTTTCTGCAGCATGGTTTCCCCTCCTTATGTTCTTGCACTTGGGTCTTCTACTTATTCTATTAGTCCACAGGTCTGGTTTTGTGCCAGTATCATTTTGTTTTATTACTATGGATCTGTAATGTATATTAAAATTAGGAGTGGTAATCTCGCTAGCATAATTCATCTTGGTCAGAATTGTTTTGACTATTTAAGATCTTTTGTGGTTTCATACGAATTTTAGGTTACCTGTTTGTATTTCTGTAGTGGATGAAATGGAGATTTGGGGGGGGGATAGTATTACATCTGAAAATTGCTTTTGATAGTGTCTTATTTAGGGTTTTATTTCTGTGAACAGACACCATGTCCAAGGCAACTCTTATAAAGGACAACATTGAATTGGGGCAGGCTTACAGGTTCAGAGGTTCAGTCCATTACCATCAAGGTGGGACCATGGCAGCATCCAGGCAGGCATGATGCAGGAAGAACTGAGTGTTCTATATCTTGTTCCAAAGGCAAACAGGAGAAGACTATCCTCAGACAGTTAGGAGGAGGGTCTTAAAGCCCATGCCCGTTAAGACACACCTACTCCAACCTCCTAATAGTGGCACTTCCTGGTCCAAGCGTATACAAACCACCACAGATAGGACGGTCATTTTCACAACAGTAATTCTACCAGTCCTGTGACATGGGATGTCTTTCTACTTTCTAGTGTTATTCTTTATCTGTTTCTTTAGAAGTTTACAGTTTTCATCAAGAGGATCCTTCACTTCCCTGGTTAGGTTTATTCAAAGATATTTTATTGTCTTTGATGTTATGGTAAATTGGACTGTGTCCACGATTTCTTTCTCAGTGTGATGGTTGTTGGTATATAGAAAGACTACTGGTTTTAAGATTACTTTGTACCCTGCTCCTTTGATGAAATTGTCAGTTGTTTCTAGAAGTTTTCTGATGGAACTTTTGGGATCTCATATGTATTGTATTGTATCATATGATGTGCATATAGGTATAATTTGACTTCTTTTCCTACTTGTGTCCCTTTGATTGCCTTCTCTTGCCTCATTGCTCTGGCGAGTGCTTTCAGCATATCAGAAAGGAGTGGGGATAGTGAGAAACACTGTCTCATTCCTGATTTTAATAGGATTTATGTGAAGTTTTCTTTTCTTTTTTTTCATTTAGAATAATGTTGCTGTGGGTTTGTAAGATATAGCTTTTACTACATTGAGGTATGTTCCTCTTGTCCTACTCTCTAGGACTTTTTTTTTTTTTTTCATAAAAATCTGTTCAACTTGTCAGTGGCCTTTTCTCCACATATTGAGAATGATTTTTATCTTTAAGATCATTCATATTATGCATCATATTTATCAACATACATATGTTGAACCAACCCTGAATTACCAGGATAAAACTAACTTGGTTGTGTGGATGATTTTCTTGATACACGCTTGTATTTGTTTTGTTAGTATTTTATTGAGGATTTTTGTATCTATGTTTTTTCAGTGATATTGGCTTGGAGTGTGTTGTTTTTGTTGTGTCTTTACCAGGCTTGGGTATTGTAAAGTAATACTGGCATCATAGAGGAGTTTAGGAGTGCTCCTTCTCTATACGATTTTGTAGAGTTTAAGAATGATTAAGGATGATTGGTTGTAGTTCTTTGAAAAGTTTGGTAGAATTCTACTGGACCCACATGGGCCTGTATAGATTTTTAATTGAAAGTCTTTTCCCACCTCTTTTTCTCTTTCAGTCTCTTTCTTTGTTGTGGTTCTGTTTAGGTTGTTGGTCCCTTCTTTGTTTAATTTTGGTAATTTAGATAAATCAAGAAAAGTTATCATTTTCTTTTAGATTGTTCAACTTAGTTGAGCACATGTTTATAAAAATATGATATTGCGGTGAGTTTTCCTTTAATCCAGTTTCGTTCTCTCACAGCTTTCAGCATTTTTCTTTGTTTTATATATTTAGTATTTCACTACAACATGTCATGGAGTGTTTCTCATTCAGTTTTGTCTACTTGGGTTTTTGTGTGATTTTTGTATTTGTAGGAGTATATTTTTCTTAGTTTTGGAAAGTTTTCTTCTATGGTCTTGGTAAGGATCTATTCTATGTCATGAGCTACTTCTCCCTCTTCTATACCTGTTTTAATGGCATCCTCATTTCTTATGTATTTCCATTATGCATTTTTAGAATTGTTTCATTTTCTTTGCTTATTTTGTATAGATTCTTACTTTATCTTTGAGACTGGATATTCCATCTTCTGCTTGATTAATTTTACTTGTAAGTAAACATGAGTTTTCTAATTGGGATATTGAGTTTTTAAATTCCATTTTTTATTTCAGCTTGTATTCTCTTCAATGTTTCTTTATCTTTATTGAATTTAGCTTTCAAATCCTTAATTGTCTTCATTACTTCATTCGGGTGTGTATTTGTGTTTTTCTTGACATTATTTAAGGGTTTTTTTATTCTCTTTGAGTTCAAGGAAGTGTGTGCACCTTCCTTAAATTAAATTACTTTAATTTTTGCTAAAGTTTATGATTGTTCTTTTATTTTCTGCACCCAGGGATTCATCTAGGTAGTTCTCATTAGAGAACACATCTGTAGGACTTGTGAGCTTAATGGGAAACATGATGCTTGACCATTCATGATATATTTGTGATTTGGCATTAGCATGTGAACTTTTTTATGGCCTTCCTTAAACTGGACCAGTTCAGGAGCTGTCTGTCCCGAGTTAGGCTGCATAAAGCTAGTTGATGAGTTATTTAATTGGTCCATGGAAAGACGGCTTCCAAACCATGGGTCTAAAACTAGGCTAGGCAAAGAAGGTTCACAAATGAAGAGGACTCATGGCCACATGTCTGGAACTAGGCTTGTGAGTTTGTCAATGGCGGTGGGTTGGAGAATGGGAGAATGGGTGAGCTTTTAAGCACAAAAAAACATGACCTGTGTTGACACACCTCAGTTAACCAGAACAGCTAGCCAGAAGTGGAACTACAGAAGCCAAAAGTCAAGGTTATTACATTAAGGGACATGGAATTTGATGGATTAGGTCTCTGCTTTCATTTTGGCAGGTGTCGCTGCCCGTGTGCTGGACTCCAAGGGCTGAATGGCACTTCCATCATGGTGTCAGTTGTGCTAAGCTCTGGAGCCCTGTTGCAGAAGTCTCCTTTGAAGTTTGTACCCTTGAGCTTGTTTTTATGCCCTTCTGGGAGAAGCTCCCATGTAGCCTAGAATGGCAGCCAACATGGGGGTGGGGAAATTTTGTAGAGCTCATCAAGACAAGTGTGTGTTTTCAGGCTTAGAGCTTCCCTTGGTGAATATTTTCAACCACTTCAAATACCCCTTCCTGTCTAAGCAATTGTGTCAGCAGCTAAACGTGCCTCCTGTTGATATCAGCCCAAACTTCCTGTTCTCATAAACAAAACAAAACACAGATAAGATTCTGTGACAGGAAAAAAATCAAAGAAACAAATAAACTGGCAAACAGCTCTCTGTTTTTGCCATTTTCAATTTGTTTGTAATTCTGACTGATGACTGTAAAGATGCAATTATTGATGAACTGGCAATATGCGAGCACCTGCAAGACACTGGGGTTTCAGCTTGCTCCCATCTGCCATGTTTCAAACTGTACACTTACTGTTTTTATGACAATGTAGTATTCCATCCTGTTAACATAATCTCATTTGTTATCCTGTTCTCCATAGATAATATGTTCTAGTTTTATTTGAGCTAATAATGTTCATGGCTGCTGGCTGTCGAGGAGCATCCCAGTTGACTTGTACTATGAGAGGCACAGAATACAGGATATGCTGGGAGCCAAGTACTCTCTGGATCTTGTTTAGGAAGTGAATGTGTAGGCAAGGGTAGCCACTGAAACAAAGGGAGAAAGTTCAGTGTTAACATTCACCAGTCTTCTGCTTTTGTAACCCTCATGTCCTTGGAGGTTGCAAAAACTGAATCTAGCTGCACATCAATAAACAAACTTAACTAATGGGCAACTAGCCTTATGTATACCTTGGGGTGACTTCTATGTTATGCCTAAGAAACACATGGGCATTTAAATTATGGAGCAGTAGGATGAAGCCTGCCAACTTTCCCGTGGTTTCTGAGGGACATCTTGCTGACCAGGTAGTTACTCACTGGCCATAAAGGATGAGGGCAGAAAGTTTTGACTCCGAGATCAAGGCCTGAAATTGAGAGCTTGGCTTAACACTGTGGGCTTCTACTTCGCACCCTCTTCATTCAGAGCCCAGCTTCATAGGCTATTGATTTGAATGAGTGTGGCTTTGGTTTGTGGGGAAGATCAATAAACAGTATAAAGGAAGAGGGTTATACTTAAGTGGAACCTTTGGCCTTAAACCTAAGGCTGAGTTAGTTAAATTTGATTATCTTCTTATTGGGGACAGAGCCTCATATTTGCACAACGAGCTTCTGGACAGACACTTGAGTTGTGCTGGCTGTGCGTACTCTGTCCTAAGACACATCGACTCATTAATGCTCGTTACAGTTGTGCAAAGCATGTACCATTCTCATCTCCATTTGTAACTGAGGCACAGAGAGATTAAGCGACTTGCTGAACTTGCAAAGACCATACTTGATGAATCTAAATCTGGGATTTGAACCCTGGTGCCTTTTATCAAAGGTCTATACCACTCTTCTAATGAAATTCCAGCCTTTTTTATTAATGGGTTTGGGGGGCTTGTCTGTCTTTGTCCTTGGTTCAGGCCAGGCTGCGTTACATTGCAGAGGAAGAACCACAGACTGCATAGACCAGGCGAGTCTATCTGAGCCTTGTGAGCTGAACAATGAAAGACACAGTAACATGATTAACCCCGATTTTGCCTCTAATTTCCTTCCTGAGTCGATTTCTCTCCTCCTGATGAAGTCTGTTTCCGTGTCACCGGTGGGTGGGCGCATGAACTGGTTTGGATTCAGAAGGTCTCATGTGTGTGCAGGGAAAATGCAGGGGTGAATATGGTCTCCAAACACAGAGAGGAAACCACAGCTCTTCTTTAGCTGACATCGCATTTACCTGTCCATCCACCTATGCATCTGTGCCTTTGCCTGTCTATCTGGCTATCACTTTGTAGGATGTTGGTAATAGCAGTGCTAAGGCCCCTTTTCAGATGCTGTCTGGCATGTCATTCCACCCCAACTCTGTTTATGGCCATCATAAAATGTCCGTGGATAGCCGAGCTGCTGATTTTTTTTCCAGACTCTTTTTCTGCTGTCTGAAGGATCAGGAAGAAAAAAAAAATCTATTCGCTGGAGAAATTAAGCCATTTTTCTTCAGGGTAGAGAAATGGAGAAGTAGACATTCTACATTAAAATGCTACAGTGGATTCCAGATGAGTGAAAAATTGGTCTACGTATGAGGGGAGTGGGGAGACTGGGAAGGGCGTTAATTAGCTCTTGGCAGATGCTTTAGGGTGGGGCCACATAAAACCCAGTGAAGGGCTTAAGGAGGCACATAAAGCCCAGTAGAGTGGTAAGTGGGGGCCACATAAAACCCGGTGGATGGAGTAAGTCATTGTCATATACATCCTGGTGAAGGAGTAAGCCAGGCCCACCTAAAGCCCTGGAAAGGGTAAGCTTGTTGGGTTCCACCCTAGGCGGTTGCTCCCTAGACATCATTTTATTCATTTTCCCTGCCATTTATTTTTCCAAAAGGCTTGTTGTCTACACAATTTTAATAGAGATGTGAAATAGCCGAGTCCTTGTTGCCATTCTAGCCCTTTGTTCCTGTTGGTTCTATAAACCAAGTATCACCTGACTCCCCATCATCCCTCAAAACAGTCTAGTTCTATCAAGAAGAGTACTTTAGCCTTGAAAGGGTTCAGGACCCAATCCATCATCATGGTTTCTGGTATTTGGCTAGCATCTGATCCAGCTGTGATGCTATAGGCACCTAGAGGTCTAAGCATGACCATTGTTGGGCATTAACAAGTGGTAGAAGCTGTTTGGATGACAGTGAGCAAATTGATGGGAAGCCACAAAAGCAGAAGAATTCACTTGAGATAGCCAATCCAATTTGGCCTTTGCTGAGGATTCACATCTGTGGTCTCTGCCCCTGACTGAAGTGGAAGCTTAAGGGTTCTTTGGAAAGTCGGTTGGATGGTGTTTTTCTGGGGCAAACACATGGCAAAACGTTTAGCTGAAGTGGACACAGGTGAAAGACTAAGGCAGACTCATGAAGGAATGGTTTGCTGAAGCAGACACAGGAGAAAGGATATTCCGCTAAAGCAAATATGTGAAAGGTCACTTGATGAAAGACTCTTTGCTAACAACACAAATTTATTGGTTTACCTTACACTGTGTAGTTGAGCTCCATTTGTTGGAACCCCATAGAGAGAAATGGCCAAAAATCTTCTGGTGCTGTGCTGCAGTTTCTTGCCACTTCTGAGGACTTGGGCTGATTGGCAGAGCGATGACAGCTGAGATGTGATGTTTAGTGGGTATAAAAAGGACTTGGTGGCCCATGACAGGGCCTGAGCTTGGCTTGCTTATAGAGCTGGCTGTGCAACACTTGCGGAGCTTGAGTCTTCACTGATCTTTGCTTCCCAGCAAGAGACACAGATGAGAACTTCTCCTGGCATCCCTCTGTGACCCTCCTGCTGACTCGAGCCAAGGCTAAGGCCTGGCTATCTCTACTAGGTAATGTCACAGCTGTTGATTTGTGTTTGCCATCCTGACTCTACTGAGCTGGACTGCTGGTGTATCCATGAAGTGTTTGCAAGTGGATCAAGCTGCCGCTGCTGACCTAGGAACTGACAATTTCCAGACAACACAGACGAGAGTTGCCCCAAAGAACCTTTCTAAATAGATCCACTTCCCCCCATATCCTTTCTTTCTTTTCCACTGCCTCTGGTGGGTGGTTGGCTACAAGGGAGGTTAGAGCGTTTAAGAGCCTATTAAAAATAGACATTTGAAAAAAACTGACCTTCCTGATTTGTCTTGGCACAAAGTAGGCCATTTCTTATCCATACCAGTCTTGGAAACAGGTTTCACACTGCCTGTTCAAGAGATGTCCTCTTCTTACTGCTGGTTTTTACTCTTCAGTGAAAGTGGAGGCTGACTCAGTAGGCTAGAGCAAACTGAATATAGGTCTTCCTTCTAAGTGATGTGACTAGTCACTTCCCTGCAATAAGGACTGATCTGGATTTTGATGTGTTTAAAATGGATGTGACAAGACACTGCGTTATCCCTGTAGGTACTCCATGAATTATTTTATGTTTGCTTGCCTTGCACCAGTTAAGGGTCTCTGGATTGTTGCTGTTCTCGAACATTATGTGCTATGCACAACTTGGTCACTATTTTTCATTTATTCGTGTCAATGTCACAGCACAGAGGATGCTCTTAAAGGAGAAGCACCAGGAAGAGACAATAAACCATCAGACCTGATGCTGCACATTTTTCCCCAGAACACTTGATGGTAGGAAGGTATGAACAAGTGTCCTGGTGAGATATGAGGATGGGGCCAGATGATAGAGCAAGTGAGACATTTCTTAAATTGCTTGGTCCAGGCCTCCAGCATCAGAGTGACAAGAGAGCATTATGCACTTAGGTCTCTGGCTCTGATGGGACCATGTGACCAGGTTCTCAGCCTCAGTGGTCTCACAGAAGAAAACTGTAGACTAATTTCTTTGATGAACATAAATGCAAAAAATTCTCAACAAAATACCTGGACACTAAATTCAGAAACACATTAAAAAGATCATACATTATTGACAAACAGTCTTCATTCCAGAAAGGCAAGGATGATTGAATGTATATAAATCAA
This sequence comes from Mus pahari, assembly GCF_900095145.1. Taxonomy (NCBI): domain Eukaryota; kingdom Metazoa; phylum Chordata; class Mammalia; order Rodentia; family Muridae; genus Mus; species Mus pahari. The sequence continues at coordinate 57,791,292 of NC_034604.1, forward strand.
TAAATATAATACACCATATAAACAAACTTAAGGACAAAGATGGTGTAATTATCTCAACTGATGTTCAAAACAAAGTTCGCCAGTCTTTTTGATAAAAGTCCTGAAGACGTTAGGGATCCACAGAACATACTTCAAAATGATAAAGGCTATAAACAACAAGACTGTAGCCAACATTATTTTAAATAGAGCCAAACTGGGAGCATTTCCTCTAAAATCAGGAATGGCAGGCATAAGCATGTCCACTCTCCCACTCTTGTTTGAGTGGATGCTTCAAGTCTTGTACCAATTAGAACAAGAAAGATACAAAAGAGATTAAAAATAATAAAGGAAGAAGTCAAACTATCTCTATGTGCAGATGACATATTTTTTGAACATGTTTTTACTTAAAAGACTCTATGAATCTACTAGAAAACTCTTAGACCTAGTTGTCAGATTTAAAAAAAAAAAATCAATGTTAAAAAACCAGCCACAGTAGCCTTCATAGAGGCCAGCAAAATACTCTTGCAAAAATTATAAAAAGTATTTTATTCAAAGTAATTCCAAAAAAATAAGTATCTAGGAATACACCTTGCCAGAGAAGAGGGAAGAGCTATAGTGAATGTCTGCTGCCATCGAGAGAGGAAACCCAAAGAAGGCAGCAGATGCGAGAAGACCTTCCATGCACAGAACTGGCAGAATTGACATTGTGGGAATGACTACAGAGCAAAATTAATCTACATGTTCAATGTAATATCTATCAACACTTCACTCTCATATTTTACAGATTTAGAGAACAAATCCAGAAATTCTTTTGGAACCACAAAGGGCCATGAATAACCAAAGCGATCGCAAAGGGCAGGATCACAGATGGAGGTATTACACTGCCCAACCTGAAACTACATACACTACAGTGCTATAGTGACATAAAAACAGACAGGTACACCAATGGCATAGAATGGACGAGTCAGAAAGTGACAAAGCTATGCCCATCTAATTTGGGACAAAGGAGGCAAATATACATTGGAAAAAATAACCTGTCTAAAACATGGGGCTGATAAAACTGTATATCCATCTACAGAAGAATGAAATAAATTTGTATCTCTTACCTTGTGTCAAATATCAATCCAAAATGAATCAAACACTTTAACTTAAAACCTGAAATTCTGAAAATTCTAGAAGAAAGCATCAGAAATGCTCTTCATGACATGAGGGTAGGCAATAACTTCTTGAATGGAACATCAGGAGTGCAGGAAGTAGTCCCAAGTCCCAACAGATGGGACTCCAGGAAATTAAAAAGTTTCTGCACAGCCAAGGAGACTATCATCAGGACACACAGACCACCCCCCCACACACACACACACACATAGTGGGAGAAGGTCTTTACCAGCTGTCCTTCATACAGGGACTAATGTTCAGAATCTATAGTGGACTACCTTTGGATCTCATTAATATATTCTGAATGTGAAAATTGCTTTCTGAGGCTTGGCTGTGATTAGGCCAATATTCCAGTGTGGTGGGTAGTTTTCATGTCAGTTTGACACAGAGCAGAGTCATTTTTGAAAGGGGAACTTCAATTGAGAAAATGCTGCCCACCAGATTGGCCTGTGGGCAAGCCTTTGGTGCACTTTCTTAACTGATAACTGATGTGGGCAGTACCACTTCTGGGCTGGTGGCCCTGAGGACTATACAAGGACAGGCTGAACAAGCCATGGGGAGAAAGCCTGTAAGTGCCACTCCTCTGTAGCCTCTATATCCGTTCCTGCCTCCAGGTTCCTGCCTTGAGGCCCTCTGTCTTCCCTATATGATGGATAAGCTGTAAGATGAAACACAAGTTGATTTTGGTCATGATGTTTTACTATAGCAATAGACACCCTAACTAAGGCATCTGGACATTGTGCTCTGATTTTGACTTGACATTTATTAGTTACAAAACCCCACTGCTGCTGCTGCTGCTGATAATACTACAGGAGCCATGTGACATTGTTCCCTGAATGTTGAGGGGGGAAGGGGCACTGTGTCAGGGCTCTCTAAAATCAGAGCTTTGGGGCTATTTTGAAACTCTGTATTCAGGACCGGCCCTCCTGTCATGTCATGTCTTGCAGGACTGGAGCTTGGCTCTGCCTGACTTGGCCATGGGCGTCACCTCCCACCTCCCTGGACACTGGCGACATGTTCTCTTGAAGTCCCACTGAAGAGCGAAAGCAGTGAACAGCAGACAGGCTGCCTGTGAGCTTCCCATTTCAGGTTTTCCAGTTTGCCAGCCAGCCAGGCCCCATGCCTGTATTTCTGCTGAGGCAGGTGAACCCCTGGGACCTGACCTCTGGCCCTTTGTCCCTCAGCAGGGCCAGTTGTCAAGGAGATGACAAGATTGGATTCTGAGTTAAGGGAGCCAATCTTTCTTTCTAAATTTATCTTCACTCTCTGCTATCTTCCGCTTTCTGATCCTCCCTCACGACCTTTTCCTATTTTCTTTTCTTTTTTATCACATGCAGCCATTAAAAGAATGGTGGTCATTTTTGAGAAATTGTGATCAAATTTGTGTGTGTGTGTGTGTGTACACGCTCGCGCACACGCAAGGCTTTCTGTTGCTTTTTAGGATACTCCTGCTGCAGTATTTATTTTACACGTGATATTCTCAAAGAAATACCATATTGTTGATATCTTGACAAACTCTTGCATTCATCACAGCATCCTAAGATTTGTTTCCCATTGCCTGATGCGAAGGGTAGACTCGAAAAGGCAAGGTTCTTGGCTCTGTAATGACTAAGATGGGGTTAGATTCTGCTCCGAGCTGGCCAGGACTTAGGACCTAGGTGCCAGAGGCATGTAAGCTCAGGGGGTGGGGTAAATACATTTAGCAAGATGCAAACAGTCGGGCTTAGAGCTCCTTGTCACACCTGGCTCAGGTGGTGCTGATGCTGAGGATGCTCACTGTGGCTTGTGACATCATCTGCATCACTTGTCAATGGCTGTCAAATTCTCAGACCAAACCTGGTGACCAAGCTTCTTCTTTCTCCCTTCAACATCTAGCTTTTCCTGTTTTACTTCAGATAATAAAAATATGGCACAGTTCTAAAACTCTAAGATTAACTCTGTGCTCTTAGAACCAAACCAAAAATAATTTGGTGGTCACCATTCCTAAAATGACGACCATTCTTTTAATGGCTTGATGCGAAGAAGAAGAAGAAGAAGAAGAAGAAGAAGAAGAAGAAGAAGAAGAAGAAGAAGAAGAAGAAGAAGAAGAAGAAGAAGAAGAAGAAGAAGAAGAAG
>NC_034604.1:57795055-57814550 GCF_900095145.1 Mus pahari
AAAAAAAAAAAGAAAAAAAAAGAAAAGGGTCAGCTATAAATATAAGACATCCACCGGAATTTGAAGATTTAGAATGAAAATGGATGTCAATATTTTAATAAATTAAAATATAAATTGTATATTGAGATATTGTTCAGACTATATTCAATTAAAGGCAATATATTACTAGTATTTACTTAATATTCACAATCAAAATGATCTTAAATAGGTGGAGTGATTCAAAAAAACTTGAATGCACTCATGCCACCATGATGTTATTGCTGTCGTTAAGGCCCACGGACCCCCACAGCTGATGGGTTCCAGTTTTCTACTGCCCTGTCTGGGAAGTAATGGGGTGGGGGGAAGGCAAGGACAGAAGGGCTCCCTCTTTCCTGTTGCCTGCTAAGGAGATGGAGGACTCTTTTATGGTCTCCCCATATGTTGAGATTCTGTGACACCCACTGCCTATTCTCCCCAAATCTGGGGACAAAGATCATGCAAGCCCTACTCCTCCAGCCCTCTGCTACCTGCACTTCAGGAAGGGTTCTGAGTGGTCATTTGGCTGGTATAGTGTCTCAGCCTCCCACCCCAAGTGATCCAGTCTAAGAGAGGCTCACAGTACACAGTCTAAGAGAGGCTCACAGTACACAGTAGGGATGTGCTTTCCCAGGCCAGCCCTGGAATGAATAGCCCCTGGCTCCCTGGAGCTGTTTTCGACTCTCTCTCTCTTTTTCTTTCTTTCTTTCTTTCTTTCTTTCTTTCTTTCTTTCTTTCTTTCTTTCTTTCTTTCTTTCTTTCTTTCTTTCTTTCTTTCTTTCTTGATTTATTTATTATATGTAAGTACACTGTAACTGTCTTCAGACATTCCAGAAGAGGGCGTCAGATCTTGTTACTGATGGTTATGAGCCACCATGTGGTTGCTGGGATTTGAACTCCGGACCTTCCGAAGAGCAGTCAGGTGTTCTTACCCACTGAGCCATCTCACCAGCCCTTCTTCTCTCTTTTCTGAGAGAAGCCCCGAACCTCCTGCTGACAGTCTTTCTTGGAACACCTGTCTTTCTGCAGAGATCTGCGAAGCATCACTGTGTCTATATTTTAACATGTGTCTAGAACCAAACGCCCCTCTCAGTGAACCCTGACGCCCAGAGTCACTCTGAGCCAGTTGCTCCACCAGCACGGGTTTTTCTGAGCCAAGTCCCATCTGGCCTCTCCTCTGAGAACCAAAGGTCTGAATATAAATGAGCACTCCTGCCTCCCTGCCTGGGCTGCTGTCCTTAAGCAGCTTGTGGTGGCTATGCAGATGTGGAACAGGGTGGCCTGCAGCCTTGTCAGAGTGAGCGAAGGCCCCATTTTCACTGTAAATACCTTCCTCAATTGAGTTGCATTTTAAAACTTCAAAATAATCTGAATACTTGAGAGGAAAACATGGCATGATTTTATGTAACAACCACCCACCTATGACAAACATTAATATTTTCCATTAAACTTCCACTTTTAGAAGACAGGAGCTGTTATAGATGAGGAGATTCACACAGAGTTGACTCACCCAGAGGCGTCATCTATGATGTCATTCGTGACATCACCATAAACAATGCAGCATTATTACTAATACTAATATTATAATATTATTAAATTCTTATGTATGTTATATATAACATTATTTATATATGTGATCATTTTATGTAGCATATATTTATATATCTAATATATTATTAGATATAAAATATTAATGCAATAATAATAATATCCAATGTTTAGTAAATATCTACAGGGTGCCTCCTGTGCGGCCTCTACCGTTTTCTTCAGGGAGGATGGAGGCAGGGAAAAGCAGAATCCCAAGTAGGCCAAGTCCTTGAGTGGGATTGGCCTTTTCCACAGCAGCACATTCTCAGCTTGCTGAGGGCATGGCTTCCAGAGCTGGCCTTTCCCTACCCCATGCCCAGGGCAGTTGGCTCTCTAGCTCGGTATTTATTTTTCATAAAAATAACTCTTAAGATTTGTTGACTTTTAATATATGTGCATAAATGTTTGCCCAACATTATGTGTGACATATGCATGCATTGCCCACAGAGGCCAGAAGAGGGCATTAGATTCCTCTAGAACTACAATTATAGCTATGGGCCACTAGGTAGGTGCTAGGAATTGAACCCAGGTCCTCTGAAAGAGAGATTAGCACTCTTAACTGCTGGGCCTTCTATCATGTCTAAAAGTAACCTTAAAGGAATTTAAAAAGTGATTCTGAGGCTAGGGAAGTGGCTCAGCAGTCAAAAGCACCTTCTGCTCTAACACAAGACCCAAGGCGGGTACCAGCCTCCACCTAGGGCGGCCCATACCACCTATAGCCCCAGCTCCATGGGATCAGATAACCTGTTCTGCCTTCCATGGCAAACACATGTGTGTCACACACTCACACAGATATGCACACATATCAGCATAAGTAAATCTTTAACAAGTAATGCTAAGGGACTTCTGTGGTTACTAACTCCATCGTGGATCAAATGCTAAAGGGGGTCTGTCTATCAGATTGAGGTGAAAACGCATTGCAATAAAAATGTAATAGAAAATAGGCCAGTTACACCAAGCTGCCTCAGGAAGTGGAGCTCTCCAGAAAGGTTACAAGGGGGAAATGGGTAATGATGAGCAATTTTTCTTACATTTTCACATTATAATTTTTCATATGTATGATATGGGAGTATATATGATCTGGGAGTGTAGTTCAGTTGTTTATATAAAAAGCCCTGAGTTCAGCCCCCCAAACCATGTAAAACTGGACATGGTGGCACATGCCTGTAGCCAGGGGATTTGAGAGGAAAAGGCAGAAGAACTGTGAAGTTAAAGATAGCCTTCATCAGTGGTTCTCAACCTGTATGTCATGACTCCTTTGAGGGGGGGGGTCAAAGGACTTTGGGGGTCACCTAAGACCATCAGAAAGCACAGATATTTGCATTATGACTTATAACAGTAACAAGATTATGATTATGAAACAGCACCAAAAGATAATTTTAGGGAGGGGGCATCACAATGACACGAGGAACTGTATTAAAAGGTCACAGCATTAGGAAGGTTGAGAGCCACTGCTCCACATGACTTTTAAAAGTCGTGTTAATTCATGGAAATTTGGGGACTAGAGAAAAACACAGAGAAGACCAACCATTTACACTTCTACCCCGCAGGGACAGCTGCTTGCAGCAACGTCCCATAGTTGGTTATTTAAATAGTTCACTGTGCTATCCTGCAGTCTCTTTAGTTCTTGTCCATTGACTTCCACACTACTGGGTGTGCTCTTCAGTGTCAGTAAACCCTAGTGTCTACTGAGGTATCCGAATCGGACGTGGTTGTGTGTGGCTCTGTCAATCATACTGGGTGGAACCTTCCGGAAAACATTGTGACCCTTGAGCTTTCTTTTGTTATTTTTTAGTTAGACTCTTTTCAAGGGTGCTACACCCACTTATTTGAGGTGGTCATACAAATAAGTCTCTGTGAGTGTCCTGTGTGACCTTGCTAACTCCAAGGTTTTATTGGTTACTTTTTGTTCCTGTGGTGTGACACCACGACCAAAACTGACTTACAGCAGTTTGCTTTGATTTACAGTTTCAGAGGGTGGGCCCACAATGGCTCCCACCAACCGCACACAGAAAACAGGGAGTGCACTGGAAGTGGCTTTAAGCTCTCAAAGTCTGGCCCCAGTGACACGATTCTTGCAGCAAAGCTTTCCACCCTAAAAGTTCCGTAACCTCCCCCAAACAGTGCCACCAGCTAATGATTAAGTGTTCAAATACATGAGCCTATGAGCGATACTTCTCATTCACACCGCCACAAAAGTCGACCCAGGAATAGAGCCAGAGGCAACAAAACAAGAAAGAAGGGCATGCACACAGTAAGGGAGCCATTTGGGTTACTGGAGGGGGTCATTTCCACTGTGATGACTAATCTCGGTTGTCAGTTTGACTGGATCTGAAATCAAAATCAACTAAAACACAGGCTGTTGGCATTTCTGGAAGGATATATATATATATATATACCAATATCATTACCTGAAGTGGGAAGACCCACCATGAACTTGGGCAAGCACCTTTCTGGTGCACATAAAAGGACACAAAAGAAGGAAACTTGGCTTTTGACCCACTTGCCCTTGTACTTGAGGGAAAGTTCATCTGTCTTGTTGCTACGGCGTTCCTTCATCGATATTAGAACCAACATTCTTGGGCCTTCAGTGTAAACAGAAGACCAGCAGCTCCCCAGGTCTACAGAGCCACACTGGGACTACTGAGACATCCAGCTTCATGACTGAGAACCTATTGGGTTCTTCAGTCACTCTTCAGTGTGAGTCAGTCATTGTTGAACTAACCACACCATATCCTGCAAGCCATGTGTAAGTATGTGTGTGTGTGTGTGTGTGTGTGTGTAGTGCAGTAAATGTACTTTCAAAAATACACAACCTAGAGAATAGTTTGTGTACTATCTATTTATCTTTATGATATTTCTTGAATCTGAAATGTGCCCCCACAGGCCCATGGCTTAGGTACTTGGTACCCAGCTTGTGGTGCTATTTGAAGGGTGTGGAACTTTCAGGAGTGTAAGGCTTGCTTAGTTGGAATAGGTGAGTGGGAGAGGACCTTTGAAGGTTATGAGTAACCTGGCCATCCCAGTATATATATCTACACTTCCAATACAGTGGCTTTCCTCTATGACTATTTCCTCAATGTTCTGCTCAAAGATGGGGTACTTGGATCCTCCTGTCTCTAGGTAAAGGGGAGGGGAACAAAGAGACCTGCCGTTAAACACACTTTGCCTCAGCGCTATGTCATCCCTGGCAGGGTGGATGCAGTGTATCTGCATATCAGTTTCACTTCTTGGAGGAAGACCCTAAGATGGTACCTCCCAGCATCCTTCTTACATGGTCTTAGCCAAAGTCCTAGCTTCCTTGTCTGACTTCACACCCCTCCACTTCTTCCTTGGTTTCTTGGGCAGGATGGTTGCTAGGAGCCCTGCAGAAAGATTAGGAAGAGGTGAAAAGGTAATGCTGGAGGTAATGTTTACTCTCCCATGGTCCCTGTGTGACCTAGAATGAACAAGGAGACAGCAGATAAGGTTAATCAGTAGGGCAGGCTGCCTCCTCCATAGGGACAGTAGTTATACTCTTAACGAAAACCTAAGAGTGGTATTTGATAAAGGGGGAAACCATGTGGTTCTCGCCACTGAATCCTTCAGAGAAGTCAGCCCTTTCCAGAAGATGGCTTGATACTGTCTGTAAATACAATTAGTCTGGGGTCTCTGCCACATGGTAATAAAGATGTCTTTTTAAAACGCAGGAGGGAGATTAAATGATGGCATTAGTAAAGCAAATATATGTATGATAAAGCTTTATGAGTGTTCCTTCCAAGAAAGGAGCTTCACAAAACACCATTTTATTACCCTGCCGTAAGGCTCAGGAAAATGTCCCCTCCCTTATCCAATGTGAAAGTGGGTGGGTTTAGTCATCCAGTATGACATCTCTTTCTTATTACCTGCAAGAAGATTCAGACTAGAAAAATACTGGTATTTTAAACTGGATTAAAAAAAAATAACTAAAACTTGTTACAGCAAAGTATCAAAATAGTAATAACGATAGCACGTGACCTTTTGATGGCGCGTTTGTGATTTTCTTGGTTATAGGATTTTAAGAGTCCATTCTCTAGCTCTCAGGGAATAGGGTCAAAGCTAATAGGTGGGCTCAATAGTTTTCTGGGTACCACACTTAGCTTTTCCATAAGCACAACTCTTAAATAAAAAGAGAATTTCCATCCCAGGTGCCATTTAGACTTGTTCTTATGGATAAGGGCTCACAGGCTAAAGCAGGCAAAGAAATTCTTTTAGATGAAATCATATTGCTCTTGCTACATAGCTTAATTAATGTAACAAAATATGATATTTTTGTATTAGATAAAATAAAACCTTCAACATCCAGATGATAAGGATGAAACTTTGAACTCCATGTTATTGTGTAACCTAGTCACTTTTGGTCTTCCTATCAGTCAGGAAAATTGTCCCAGATGAAATGTTTCTGTCGTTTGTTTTATTTTCTTGATTGACAGTGTCGAGTTCCCAAGGTTGGAGAGAGGTTGGTTCTAGGTCTTCTAGATTTCTGCCCTAACAATTGGATGAGGAAATTTCTAACTCTCCACCACTAGGATTTCCCCACCTGTCCTCTAGATTCCCTGGCAGTTAATCCAAGAGAAAGCAAGGAGGAAGCCAAAATGTTTGTTTGGTTTTTTTGTTCCTGCCTTGCCTCTTCCAGCAGCAGCTGGAAATTGCTGTGTTGGCATTCTGTCTGGTAGCTATGTCACTACTATCCCCACACCTGCCCCACAGGGTCTTCTCCCTCCTGTCTATGTTCACACAACCTTTCCATGAGGGCGTGGTCATAAGAATCAGGACTCCTCCACATCCCCATACTAACTCATACTAACTTAACTGATCCTGTTTTCAAATCAAGTAACAGTGTGAACATGAACCTGGGGGTATATTAGTCTACTTAGCTGTTAACATGATCAGCCACAGTATATGCAACAAAGAGTAGTGAAAGAAGCCACAAAAGCTCACAGAATGTGATGTGACATTACCAAGTTCAAAGTCAGGAGAACTGAGCTGTGGCATTTGGGAACATATGCTTGGCTGACTGTTGAAATTAATGTTATAAAATCCCAGTGGTGGGTTCTGCTACCTGCCTCAATGGTTTATGTTCATAAACGAAAGGCATACATACAGTCTTTATATATATGTGTATATATATATATAGTTGTTGTTGTTGTTTAAAGATTTATTTATTTATTTATTATATGTAAATACACTGTAGCTGTCTTCAGACACTACAGAAGAGGNAGTCAGATCTTGTTANGGATGGTTGTGAGCCACNATGTGGTTGCTGGGATTTGAACTCAGGACCTTTGAAAGAGCAGTCAATGCTCTTACCAGCTGAGCCATCTCGCCGGCCCCCGGTTTTTTTTTTTTTTTTTTTTTTTAATTTTATTTTATTTTATTTATTTACATTTCAAATGCTATCCCGAAAGTTCCCTATACCCCCCCGCCTCTGCTCCCCTACCCACCCACTCCCACTGCTTGTCCCAGGCCTTTCCCTGTGCTGGGTCATATAAAGTTTGCAAGACCAAGGGGCCTCTCTTCCCAATGATGGCCGATTAGGCCATCTTCTGCTACATATGCAGCTAGAGACTCGAGCTCAGGGGGTACTGGTTAGTTCATATTGGCCAAAATGTTTTTTATGGCCTTACCTGGGAAGTCATACTCCATCATTCTTCTGGCTCCATAGACCTGCCTTATGTAAGAAAGGCTATACAGAGGTGGGGATCCTAAGAACTAAAATCAGGAGACCACATGGGAGACTGGCTACCACATTCACTTGTTAAGAGTCTTCCTTTTGTCTCCTACCCACTGAAATTTTCAAGTGTTATTCATGGTCTTCCCTCAAAATGTTAGTAGGTGTTTGGCAAAAGTCATCCTCTGGCCCTGATTGCCCTCAGCACTTACAATGTAGTATATATCAGCAGTGTAGCCTTCCAAACTTGAAAACATACCACTATACTTCACTTGGTGTTATAAAGCTTTTGGAATTCATTCCGAAAAGATGTAACCAGGATTTCTTAACCTCCCTTCACCTTGAACTATCTTTCAAAGGATGTATGTCTATGTTTCCAAAAATGCTGAATCTGGGAGGATATGGTTTGATAAATGCATCTTTGGGCATGTTCCAAATTAAAGCTGAGCTGTCTTGAAGCTTTTCAGTCTCCATTGAAGTTTCTATAGCTCTGTGGTATTTGTGGAGCTACCAGTAGGGAATAAGGATGAGTTCGTCCTGAGAGTCACCTTCTTCTTGATTGTTATCTTTGCCACCAAAACCCATAAGGCCTCAGACAAAGGCTTAAAAAAAAAAAACCTGAAGGGATCCTACCCAGCCATTTTTATATTAGAAAAATCATATTTATGTTGGTGGTCATGTTAGGCTCTTCTAAATTAGGAAAAGAGAAGACGATGTCACCAGTCTTACATGATTACTATGGGATTTAGAAGGAACAGCATTGTCAAGTAAATAGGTTCTTGTGTCGAGGAACCTCCTGTCATAACTCCAGCTTCTCAGAACCTGGGGAACTCAGATGAATCTCTTTAACTCTTCTGTGCTTCAGTTTCCTTATTTGAAAAAATAAGCATAATAATAAACCAAATCCCCTAGAGAAACTCAGGATACATAGCTTTAAAGTCTTCACTCTTCCTCTGGTCCCTGGGCACATTCAATAGAAGCCTTGACTCCCTGTAAGGGAGGAAGGAAGGGACCTTCTTGAAAAGCTGGTACCTCTGTTGTCCTTAAAATTTCATGTTTCCAGAGTTGCCAGCATGATAAGAAAGCGATCAAATAAGAATATGCCCTGGAAAAGGATCCAAGGAAATTAAGAGATGGGAAGATTCAGGAGGCAAGAAAAGGCCGGTGAAAGAGTTGACATGCATCAGGGATCTGACGGATGTCACCGGTATCCAGTTTTTCCATCACTCGGTGATTTCATCAGCACACAGAGATAATGTACCCCAATTATAGAGTTGTAAAGTTAAAAGAAATGTCACAAGACTCATTTGATAGTTTTTTTTAAAAAAAAAAAAAACAAAAAAAACAGAAAACTACAAAGGGTTAACATGCCACGATAGCCCTCTGGTTGCCACGCGTGAAACCACAACCCTCATGCTAGAATCTGGGCCTCTTTATGTGAATTTTAAAAAGTCTTATGTGAATAATAAAAGAACAAAACAACAATGAAAACGAAAAACCAACGGTTATTAAGACAAAATTTTCCTGATAACATAGGACCTAAAACATTCCCCTGCATTGTGCTGTGTCTGACAGGCCCATATTCTAACAAGTACCATGGGGCAAGCATGTCACCATAATTGCTTGTTAGGAAAGACATCTACTGAGGATGGGGTTAGAACGCCAGCGCTGTCAGAACACGAGGGAAGCCTGCTTCTATTTTGTGGTATGATGACATTGGGCTTTTGTTTCCCTTTGATCAATTTTATTGACGTCTGGTTTACCTGGCAGAAAAAAAATGCAGATTTTTAATTTTGTTGTTTTGTAGGTTGAAGAAACTGTGTGCATGGAGGCAACCTCCAACAAGACTCAGAACAGTTCCCACACCTTGGGAAGTTCCCTCCTACACCAGCCAGCCTTCAGCTCCATGCATGTGTGCTTAGCAAACAGTCTGATTTCACATCAGAGTCTCTGTCAGCGGAGGTCAGCGGTTCTGGCTTGGTCCTTGCACTGTCTGGTGACCTGGGTAATAAAGAATAGAAATCTGGCTCTTACTTCTGTGGTCAGCTTTAGAGACAAACAGGAAACGATGGAGTTGCAACACCTTTGTTTGTCCTCCCAAGCCAGAATGATAAGGGGGGAATTGACAAGTCCGGAAATCACCACAGACCAGCAGGGTTGGGGAGGTCTTAAGAAGAGTGGATCTGTGGGAGAATGGAAGATGGGCATTCCAGGGGGGTTGGATGACCAGGAGCTGACCTCTAACATCAACTGTGGTCTCAGGGATTTGAAAACTTACTGATTGTAGAGGGCTGTGTGTACCCTGCTGAGTAGCTGCGATAGGCAAGTGAGGTCTAGGGTAGGAAGGATACGGCTCTTTCCATAATTATTGCATAATATAGCACATGCTGCATTAACATACATTATTTACTAAATAAATGCAGGTTTTTAAAAAAAAATGTCGGACTATGATCCTGTTGCCCTTTTGCTTTTGAAAATGGCCTTGGTGCCTCTCAGGCCTTGGCCAGCTCTCCGGGGCTTTGAGAAGCACCAGAGCGGGAGCATTTGCCAAGCCTCTAATGACAAGGGCCCATTAGAGCACATGGCTGGATTCCTGGAACCACCAAGTAGATTTAAAAAAAAAAATGGAGCCAGAAAATTAGCTTGATACTCACTCTGCCAAGGAGGGACACACGTCCCCAGTGGTGGCCGCTCCCTGGAGGTGAGGCAGATGGGTCATTATGGCAACTCTGCCAACAGCAGCTTGGCTCCAAGCATCTCTCCAGCTCACTGCCCCCAACCCCCAATGCTGGCCTGCTTAGGAATCCTGTGACCCCCATGGCTCTTGCTGCCAGTACAAGAGGCGTTACAAAACAAAGAGTATTTTAAAAAGGAGGGGAGTAGCAGGTATAGGAAATCATTAACAATATAGAGAACTGTCTCATGCCACCTGCTGGGAGTCGAGGCGGGGGNGGGGGNGGGGGGGGAGTCAGGTGTCCTGTGACAAGGGTGGGACAAGAGTGAGGGTGAGTAGTAGCTTATGAAGAGATGAAGTGAGAAGGGCCCTGCTATGACTGTATTGTTCTCCCCAAACTCATCGGGGACATCCCAACCATCAGTATCTCAGAATGGGACCTTGTTAGGAAAATAGATCTTAACAGAGTTATTAAGAATAAAGTGGGCTCCTAAGTGGCCCTAATCCAATGTGCTATTGTCTTTACAAAAAAATGAATATTTAGTGATAAGCAATATAAAAAAACCAAAAACTACATAATACAAGCTGAAGAGAACAGATTGTTCACTCTGTTTTCAATCCAAGGCTCCTTCAAGCTGAAGGTCTTGATTCTGTTTTTTGTTTTTGTTTTGTTTTGTTTTTGTTGTTGTTGTTTTTCTCTCCAGAATAGGAGGAAGTAAACGTCTCTTGTTTAAGACCCTACCTCTGTAGCACTCTGCAACAACAGCTGTAAAAGGCTAAAGTCCTACTGCAGAACACTGGAGGGTCTCCTCTGACAGAGTATGATCAAGATGTTTTGGTTCCTAGACCAAGGAGTCTTGGCTGTGATCTGAATGTGAAAGAGGAGCTATCCAGTAGGGACAAGAGGTGGCGTGGGCTGGAGAGGAAGGAAAAGTTATCTGGGCCAGAGATTCTGCCTATCCAGGGGTCTTGCAGACCAAGGCGGACCTTTGAGGATTTTGCTTATGTAGTGGAAACTTCAAGAAGCCTGAGGGCAGGCGTCAGATGTAATCTGAGAAACAAGCCTGAAGCAGAGCAGACAGTATCAGGCAGGCTGTCCCACACAGGTGTCTGGAAATGTCCCTAATCCTCTATTGGCAGCTTCCTCCCCCAAATCTCACCTCCGAAAATAAAGCTATAAACCAGGCCACCAGCCTTGTCTACATATTTACCAGTAGAGATAAAGAATTTTTTTTTCCTCTGTAGTGATTGATTTATGTGGGTCTCTAGGATCCGGTTAATTGTTACCCAGAGGGTAAGCTACTACTGCAAGACTGGGAATAGGGTAATCGCCCACCGTACCCCCTCGGTGTGCCCTTGGTTCTTCACACTGAGAAATGTAGATGATGCAACTCCGTGCTGTTTGAAGCTGGCCTTGGTGGGTCTCACTTGCCTTCACAAGGCCTGATGACTAATTGCCTGATGTTAGTGACTGTCTTGATTTGGAGCCAGCAAATTCCGAAGTCAGAGGGTGGGAGGCACGGGGAAGGTATTTGCCCAAGGATTCTGGATTTTAGTTTGAGTTTGTTACTTTCCAAACAATAAACAAGCATTTCTTTTCCCCCGAATGGAAACAAGCCAACCTGTCTGGGTTTTAAAATACTTTCCGGGAACATGTTGGGTGTGGTGTGATGTGGGAAAGCTATGCATTGGTCAAATAAAACGGCGTGTGAGATTTGTCTCCATCCTCAGTCCAAAACAACCACCGTACCAGAGAGACTGCTTGCTTGGTGAATGAACAGAAGTGGGGGACTGTTGGAAGTTCAATTTGGGGCCTTCCTTTTAGGGGGGATGGAGAGGGAGAAGATAGCAGGAGATTGAATAATGAGCTTTCTTAGAGCCAATATCTGAACAATAGATTTTGTTTTATTGTCTAAAGAAAGGCAGGGACTATTCTCCCACATTTTGTAGGCTGTCACACAGAAGGATATATCTGGGGCTGATTTTAAATACTGGTTTTTCAATTGATTCCTCTATCTACAGGCAGATATAGGTCTTCCAGTATGATTTCATGTCTGAGCCCCAGGGACTGGTGAAGTCCTGAAGGCTGGAGAGGGGACTTTCCAATTCATTTTGAGTTCTTTTTAGAAGACAAGATGAGCCCTAGCTCTGGGGAGATCAGTGAGAGACCAGAGTCACCACTGGCCTGGCTTCCTGCTGTTTCTGAATATGGGGAAAGTCCCACATCATAATAATGACAACAATAGCCACAATTGTTATTGCTGTGCCCCTGGAGGTGTATGGTTGTTCTCTTAGACTTAACCATATGAAGCAAACTACCATCAAATGGCCAGTGATATTATCTAGTAGAATAGGACAAAACTTGAGAACTGCCTCTCAGGTCTGAATTCAGACCACAGCCTCCCTTGTGATAGGGACACTGAGGGAGAGAAATTGGCAAGCTACAGATGAAGCCAGGTGTAAGTGAGAACTTTCTAGAAGCATCCATGTTGCATTCTGGGACTCTGATCACCATGCATATGGCCAGCATCTTTGCCTTGTTCTATTTATCTTCACCTAATGGGGGGAATGTTTCTGCTGTGGATGGATCAGGAAACAGCCTGTGACATGAGTATAAAAATGGATAGGAAGTATTTATTCTAATAGTCTTCTCTTCTGGCCAATGCAGGAGGGAGACATATCAGGTACAGGGTCTTAATGTTTGTCCCTCTAGTAGGTACAATACTGTCAGTACACCTCTCATACTTGGTACTCAGGTCAGGAGGTTACACATGGTAGTACACTCTCAGCCTAAGTATGATTTGCTTTCTGACAAAACTTCAGAAACAATGGATTTGGCAACTCCTCTAAATCAGTGGTTCTCAACCTGTGGGTTGTGACCCCTTTGGCAAACCTCTATCTCCCCAAATATTTACATTACAATTAATAACAGGAGCAAAACTATAGTTATAAAGTGACAATGAAAATCTGTTACGGTTGGAGGTCACGGCAACATGAGAAGGTGTATTAAAGGGTTGCAGCATTAGGAAGGTTGAGAACCACTGCTCTAAATAGTCACTGGCCTCTCTGAGTCAAGCTGTGGGTGACCAGGGCCCTTTTTAATATCCTGTGTGGGCAGCACTGGCTGTAACTGGCCACAGGCTGGTCACTCTAAGTATTAGAGATCAGGAACTTGGACAAGAAAAGAATTTGCTGTGGTTTTGTATTCTAGGCAACTGGCCATTATATTTCGTTCAAGCCTGGAGATTGATCCTCATTCTACCAATAGATGTGATTTTGGGTCTTGTGTTGTAATTACTCTTTCTCAGAATGAGCTGCCTCTTGGTCAGAAGTTGCCAGCTGGTTTCACAGTGGTGCAGTTGAGGAGGTCCAGTGGCAAGATCCAGTGTAAAACAATGCCAATCCTGAGGAACTATATAGAAAACTCCAAGGCCTTTGTTCAATCATCCATTCCCATAGGAGCTGAGCCAGGCATACTTCTGGCTTTGATTTTATTTGTTTATTTTGAGACAGGGTTTCACTATGTAGCTCTGGCTGGCCTGGGACTCACTATATAGACCACTGTGACTCTCTAGATAGGCCTCAAATTCATATGAATGCATACATTAAACTGATAAGAGATTATCTTAGATTTACTGATTCATGACCCACAGACTGGTATCGTAAGATATACTGATGGAGTATAAGGAACACTGCCTGAAAACAATTCCTTGGTGTATATATACAACTTTATCATTTTTTAAGGTTGGGAAAATTTGTATACTAATGGCATGGTGATGCTTATTTGTTTTGCATATGGAGTTAAATCTTGGCAGAATATTTGATACTGCAGGATGGCATAAAATATTTTCAACATTACAAGAAGAAAAATCCACCTGCCTGTGCCTCCAGAGTGCTGGGATCAAAGGTGTGCACCTCCATCCTCAGCTACTGTCTTTTCCAGTAAGCCTGCATAGCTCCCCTCCATTTTTGAGCTGAGTTTCTGCGGTGTCTAATCAAAAACTCTTGGCTTAGAGCACTAAAGAATATTTACAACAAAATTAACCGTTTTCAGACAATTGATTGTAGACATAAAGCAGCAAACACACCTGATGAGGTAAGAAGAGTTTTCAGTATCGCTGTAGCCCAAACCCACCCCTGTCTGTCTTCAGACAGAGCCTCCCAAGTTCAAGGTCAAAGCACTCTGGTTGTGTAGAGGCATGGTAGCTGAAGAGGTTAGCACAGACTTACTAGGTGGAGTGTCTGAAAAGATTGAATATGCTGATCACATTTTGCTGTGTAGGGAGGGGTAGGACATGTGTGAGCTATGTGGTCAGGTGGCCATGAGAAACATAGAATGAAGAGTCTTAGGATTTCGAGAGGAAAGGCTGGAAATGTAGGAAATACTAATGGTAGAAGAAGATGGGTCTATAGAGATGTCACAGGGAGCAAAGTGAAGGCATAGTCTCCCTGAGTTAGGCCTCTATAGTTGGCCTCCTCTCCCTTAGACAAAGCTGGTTACAGGTGCTTCATTAAGCAATGGGGAAAACTGTACCAAGAGACAAACACTCAGATATGTGACTAATCTGGAATGGCGTCCCCCTTTTCCCCATTTCCTCCTCTCTTTCTCCTTCCCCTTCTCTTCCCTTGCCCCTTTCTCCTCCCCTTCTCTCTTCTCCTTCCCTTCCCCTCCTCTTCCCTCTCCCTCTTCTCCTTTCTCCCCCCTTTGTTTCTTTCTGTGTGTGTGTGCATGAATGTGTGGATGCATGAGTGTGTGGGTATGCGTGTGCATGCCTGTGTTCCTGTGCATGTGTGTGTGCGTGTGCATGTGTGCGTGCGTGTGTGTGTGTGTGTGTGTGTGTGTGTGCGTGTGTGTGTGTGTGTGTGTGTGTGTATGTGTGTGAAGTTGGGGGTAGGAAGTGTGGCTTAGAAGCAGTAACAGGCTTGGTTTATTCCATAGGCAGCTGTCAGCCGAGGGGCGCTTCCAGTTGTGATTGAGAAACAGCGGTGCACTATCTTTCCCAGAGTGGGTTGATAGTAATTAATTGTTCATTGATCCCTCAGGTCAGCTAGAGGTCACCGAAGTTACTCTAGTGGCTTGCTAGTTTGCCAGGCAACCAGGAGGAGTAGTTTTGAGACCAGTGGGAACTGGCCTGTGCCCTCGGCCCTGACAGAAGGTGATGAGATAATTATGATAACCCTAATGTCTGCTATTACCAATAACATGCAGCAAGGCACTCAGGAAAAACAAATGTCAACACATCACTTAGGACTCGAGGATGAAGATACGGAGGAGGAAGAGGAGGAGCGGTGTGGTTGGAGTCAGTGTCCCTGCATAGATAGGAACTGGTATTGACACTTGGTTCCCGGTTCGTGGAGATGTTAAGGGGGAGCGGGGAGGCCTTGCTGGAGGAAGCGACTCACTGTGGGGAAGGATTTGAAGGTTCAAAGCCCGGCCCCTATCTCTGGTTCTTTCTCTGCTTTGCTTTTGCCTCTGAAGGTGTTTTCTCCTAGCTTCTTCTCTGGATGCCCACTTCCATTCCTCCCGCATCATTGTGGACTCCCTTTGGAACTGTAAGTCAAAACTGACTTTCCCTCCTGTAAGATGCCTTCGTGGTGTTTTATTTTACCACAGCAAAAGAAGAGGAGCTAATAAATATATATATAGCACAGAATGTAATATTCCAATGGGATTGTTATTTTAGCTGCCATCTTAGGTAAATGTCCTTCTGGGTACAAAGCTGCTCCTGGGAAGTCCCACAGGTCTCCCCCTATACCTGCCTATTTATCCACACAGGCAATCGCAGTCCAAGGCAGAGAAAGCTTCTGAGATCTGAAGGGCACACACAGCGAACACATAGGAAAGTACTCGGACCCAGATTGTGCCCTACCTTCCGTACCTTCCTAGCCTATGAATGATCCCAACACAGGACAAGTCGCCTACCCATCATCTGCATTTGTGTTGCCTTTATCCAACAAATAGGCATGGTGTACTTCTTTGTGTCAGATACCATGCTCAGTACCATGCTCAGTGCTCATCTCACATCTATGTTCCATGTTTAGGACCTGTGCGTGTCCTAAATGGTCTTCCTTGTTTGTATCTTCCACCTCCAAATAGACTACAAATGATTTGAAGATTAGCTACCTTGGGTGTCCTTGACAGCAACCACGTTCAGCCTTTATTGAGTGTTTGATGGGGTACACTCCAGCCTTGGTAGGTTTGCTGATTTGTGTGAGATGAGATTCAGTCCTTTCTAGAAATCCTAGTGGCTAAGAGAGCAAGACTACAGATAGAGTATTGTCTGAGTGTTCTTGTTGAAATATACTACGTTATAGTTATTCTAACGCTCCGAACTATCAGAGGTATAGCCATATTAACTTGGGGAGGAGAGTGAGGTAATGACTGCTCCTTTTGGGATGCTGTATTTCTTTCGGGGCATCAGTACTTTTCTATTCAAGAGAGATGGATGTGGGTACCTTTTGTGGATCTTACTGGCAATACAGTCTTCTTGAAGCATCCTTCCAAACAGATTGACACCTCCACAGAACAGTCATCAACGACCACCAAATCTGAAGGACGCCTTTGGCGCATCTGACCCAGGTTTTCTTGTAATGAAATGTTTCAAGTTATAATCTCAGACCCTTGTTGCTTTCTTCCCTTGTCCTCAGCTTCCGCTCCTGGCTCTCCACATGTTACGATTCTTATCTAGGTTCTTAGTTGCCATTTCTACCAGACATCTCCCCAGGTGGCCTGGTCTCCCTTTCTTTGGACTTCATAGGCAGATCTCCCTAGCTGTATGTCCCATATGGACCTCACACTCAGTAAATGACAGTTGCCAGACCATTTCTCTTTGCCCCAGTCTCATCTCCAGATAGTTTAACCACTTAGTCGACAGTGTCGTCCCTATTGGCTCAGTCAGAAACATCAGAGTCAACATTAGCCCTCTTTCTTCTTGTCAGTCCTCCCTCACTCTCAGTTAGCTGCTCACCAACTCCAGAATGAATTGTGTATGCGTGTAATGGTGTGCATGTATAATGTGTATAAATGAGGAAAGAGTAAGGGAAGGAGTGAGGGGTGAGGAGAAAGAGAGAGAGAGAGAGAGAGAGAGAGAGAGAGAGAGAGAGAGAGAGAGAGAGAGAGAGAGAGAGAGAATACACTTAATAGCTTCATTTACTAGGCTTTTGCTATATCATGTAGTCCCAGTAAGCTGCCTCTGCATAGAGATCTGTTGATCCTGGCTAACATAACCTTCCACCTGAGTGGTATTCGCTTTGTTATTTTTTTCTCTCCAGACCCCAATATGTGCTACATCATAATGGTTCAGCAATTTGTTGAGAAAAACTAGTTCTGGGTGTATTTTTTCTACAATTTACTTAGTGTCTCAAATTGGTGCTCTGGGAACTTAAAAGGTAAAAATCATGCCATATCTTGTATCAACAAGTCCAAACGCAAAAAGACTTTCTTACTCCTGTATGTATGCTTATTTGTAAGTAGTTTAAAGTGGAATCACAAACTTTAGAGTCTAAGGGCAGGAGGCTCTCTTTAAAGACACTCGTCCCTTTCCTAGGTACCAGGCTCCTTTGGAGAATTAGCTGCTGAATATGAACAAGCCAGCTCTTTAAAGTTTAATGCCCCAGCCATTTTAATTGTTTCTTCCAAAGTACAAAAGAGCAGCTGGGCTACATAAGCAATGATCACTTGCCAACTTTCCTTTTGCAGAACCAGCTGAGCTCTTTCTGAGATTTACAGTCACCCCGTCTGAGACCCCAGCTTGGCATCTACCTTTGCGCTCACATAAAAGGAGCCTAATTTCTGCTTTTAAGAAATGTGTTGCTCAAGAGATTTTTGATTTGGATTCTTTTAAGAAAAATGCAATAAAGCATAATAAAACTTTAAAGTTTTTCCTTTTTTTCTCTAAGTGCCCTTTCTTTCTTCTGCACTTAAATTGTCCTGAGATTGTGTTGCCAGGTAAAATATAGGACACATTTTATTGTCCTAGTCTGACTTCCATTTCTGTAACAAAATATTGGAGACTTGAAGGCGGTGGACAGAGCTCAGTCGATAAAGCGCTTGCTTCGTAAGCATAAAGACCTGAGTTTGAACTTCAGAACAAACAACAAAACAAAAACAAATGAACAAACAAACGAACAAACAACAAAACAGACCTCAGGGCCTGCACTTGTAAACCTTGAGCTGAAGAGAATGCTGGGTACCTGGGACTTGCTGGCCATTTCAGTCTAAGTGATGAGTCCCAGGCCAGGGAGAAACTGTCTTATACAGCAAGTTGTGGGCTGGAGACATGGCCCAGCCTCTAAGGGGACTGATTGCTTTTCTAGAGGGGCCAAGTCAATTTCCAGCACCCACATTAGTTAGCTCACAACTGCCTGAAACTTCAGCTGCAGGGAACTCAGGGGATCTAATATGTCCTCTTTGGACCTCTGTGAGTATACATACACTCACGTGGTATACAATACATACGTGAAAATAAAAAAAAATAAACCTAGAAAATTACAAAAAACAAGAAACAATTAAAAACAGACAAAGCGGATGGCTCCTGAGGAATTATATCTGTGGATGTCCCCTGGCTTCCGTGTGTGTGGGTCAGCCTGCATTGAGAATCTCCTTAGCTCCATTCCATTGAACAGTCAACCACATCATGGTGGGACAACGTCTATGAAGGTGATGTCACGTGGCGGGAATGAGGAGAAAGGATGGAGCTTATTCTTTTATAACAAACCTTTCCGGAGAACTAATTGTCTCCCATGAATGCTCGGTTAGCCGCGCTGACAGCAGCATCCCCAGCATTTGGCTGCTTCTGAATGTCCCTGTTACATCACGCTTTGCCTCACTGGGGACATGATGCTTCCAGTATATGCAACGTTGGGTGGCACTCAAACCATTCGGCTCCATGAATCTGAATTTCAGAGACAGAGCAAATGCTTGCTTGTATACATAAATCACATACAAATTTTAGAACATGGTTATGTTTTAATTTTTTTTATCTAAAGCTCAAATTTATGGGTCCCCTGTACATTGCCAAATCTGACAACCTGAGGGCTTTTGCTTCTTCCATGTGAATCTGAAAAATGAAAAGTACTGATCTATTTGAGAGAGCACTATTCCTAAAATCAGTGAGTCAGTGAATACATAAATGAACCCTGTCATTCAGGAGTTGAGACATCCTGCTCACCAGAGTATGTTTTTCCTGGGGTTCGATACATTTTCATCTGTGCATTTTGCCTATTATTGAAAATATATGTTTCTAGGGGACTTGTATATAGGTGAAAGTCTCTGTCCCTGTGGCCACAACTGAACTTTCATGAGGCAAAAGAGAAAATTATTTACTTGAGTGGTGATCCCTCCCACAAAGATGAGTGAAAATTTCATAAAAAGAGTAGAGCAGTGGCTCCAGAGGGATAGACAGACATTCAGTGTGCACACAGACACAGACACACACAGACACACACAGATACAGACACACACAAACACACAGACACACACACACACAGACACACTCACACAGACACAGACACACACAGACACATAGACA